>NC_041387.1:172419374-172454303 GCF_002162155.2 Triticum dicoccoides | reverse complement strand
AAAATTCACGCGTGTTTCATCTTTCTCTCGCGATATATGCAATGACGATCATTGTATTTGAAGCGAAAGCACGATACATACATTGGACTTCATAATCCACTCATTACGGTCACCATTTACATTTAGTGGTTATTATACAGTCACGGGCTCACCGTACAACTTTGTATTTGCTCATGACATGACTAGTTGACCAGTTAAACGCTCCACGTGAAACCTCTAGTGTTGCATCACATCATCTCACTAACATCATGCCCATCTGTCGACTTGTATCTACTCTACATCTACACTATTACAAAATACATAAAATACACTTATAAAAAACATAGTTGGTGATGATGGTGTGCCTGCCATCCTGCAATATAGGCCGTCCGATTTATATCTGACGGATAGGAAAGAAACTATGGCAATTTTGCAAAAAGGTACCCACACACCTCTCCACATTTGCAAATAAGGCCTTCCCTCGTTCATCCTTTTCTCTCACAAGATAAACAAGTCATACAAATGCATCTTGATGTTACGTGCAACGCACGGGCATCTTGCTAGTAAGAAAGAAAACAAACGACAAAAAATATATTTTGACAGTGGTTCAAAGTCATGACCGCGGGCACAGCGGACAAGGTGGCCTTGTATTGGTATGCTGAGCCGTCTATTTTAACACACAGGAGCTGGTGTGGTGATTATACACACACGCATGCATGCACACGAACTCCATCCACGCAACACTCACACAAACACATGCACCCACGCACGCACGCAACACTTACACATACACACGCAGCCATGCACGCACGCAACACTCACACGCACACATGCACGCATGCATGCACACACCAGTACACCACACGACCAACACACACTCTCACGCTCAAGTGCTCAACCTACACGTGCATGCGCACACATCAGGCCTTGACAGACACATACACAACTAGGTGATTCCCGCGCACGGGTTGGAGCCTTGTCGCGCATGCGTAAATTTGTGTTTATCTGACCTTTTCCCTATGCGAACTGATAGGTGGGACCCACAAGGAACATTGTCAATTTAACTAGTCAACATGGCGCCATGCAGACTATTTGGCCGGTCAACAGAGTGCAATCCGATGCTAAACTATGAGCAAGTGACCGGATAATCACCGCAAAACGTATATAGTGACCGTAATCAGCTTATTCTGAAGTTCGGTGACCGTATTACGCTTTTCTCTCTGTAGGCCCTCCAAAACTACATCTCTACATGTTCTCGCATGTTACATCTAACAACTATGCAATACAGCACTACTACTACACTCTAACACAATAAATCGTATGTGTTTTTAGTTTTACTAGATATCATATTATTACTTATAATTATTCAGTTTGTATACATTAAAATTGCCTTTGAAATGTATGGCCAGTATCATCTACCGCACGGGAAAAATCCCGCCCTTTCTTGTTTAATCGGGTTTGTATCGATGGATCGTGCGAAACAGCAAAACTATAGTACTATATAGTACAAGTGACAGTTCACTGGGCCGTTGTGTCGTCTACTCCTCCGTCGTAAGAGTGGAGCGCTCGCTTTCATAAATCTTCTAGTCCCTTTCGCCGACATGTGGGACATCAAGCTACCGGGTCCATGTGCCATACCGGAATACTGTGCAGAGCAGCCGGGGTGAAACACCCCAGTCATGGCGCCGGCGTAGTAATGAGCAATGAGGCGTCAAATCACAAAGCTGCACCTTTCCCGCAGTTAAGTTGGAGGGACGAAGTAATAATGCTAAAAAAAGAAGTTGGAGGGACGAAGCAACCATCATTTCACTCGTTGTTGAATCCGCTTCTCCATCATCTTCTTCAACTTAACCACGTGTTGCTTCTGCCGTTGTTCTGCCTCATGTGGGACGCGGATCAGCTTGGTAAAGCACTGACACGTGGGACCGCATGTTAGCAAACCGCCAGGACAACATCCTCCAAAAATAAGAAACCTCCCCCGCCATCCGCGCGGCAAAATCACCTCCTTTTTACTAATCTTTGATTCTATAATTTTTTAGATCAATATAATTGAGATTTGTATAGATGGCACACAGGAGCAAAACCAAGTGGTACGGTTAAGGGCATCCACAATGTGTAGCCAAATGTGAAAATAGCTTTTGGCATCGTGGGAACCATTGTGGACGGTGTTGCCAAAGCCAAAAAGATGGAACCGAAGCTCCCTGATTGATTGATTGGAGGAATAGAAAAATGCAATGTCTCTCCTCTTTCTCCCATGCTTGGACGCATGTAGTACAATATAGAGCACAGAGTCTACTCCCCTGTCCCTTCTATCACAAATCACAAAGCAGTGAGGCGTCAAATCACAAAGCACGGACGAAGCAACTATCATTTCACTCTTCGCTGACTCCGCTTCTCCATCATCTTCTTCGAGAAACCATCTCACCGCACTAGTACTCCTAGTAGTAGTACTAGTAAAGGACTTCCTGTATGCAAATAAGGCGGTTGTCTCGGCTTGCAGGTGGCACTTGCGATCGACTTACCGTGGTCTCCCTCAATGGTGTTCTCCGTCGAATGCACTTCGCCAAACCACACAAAAAAATCATCGACGTCACCGCAATGGGCAAGGAATTCAAATATAGTTACTACCTCCATTTTTTTGTACACAAGGCCAGTAATATCAAAATTACAATTTGCAAAGGGCCACTAACACTAATCGAGGCAAAAATGATGGGGTTAGCAACCAAGGACATTAATATCCCCTGCATGCATGCGGAAGTGAGAAGGTTCGTTTGCATGGCGCTGCATTAATCAAGCGATGAGGAGTGAGATGGTTAGCTCTTTGGTCTTTCGAGAAAAAAATACGCATTAATTGACACGTGAAACGAGGATTTGTATCGATTAAATCCCCTGAAGGAAAACCCCGCCTTTTTTTAACAATAGTACTCCTAGTATGTACATACTTATCCTGTTTGGGTCTAGGCCTTGCATTGCCAAGCTTGCCTAAAGTTTTCAAAATGAGAAGGAGGTACACTTGCGCACAACTGTCGCGGTTGCACCGCACCCTCACACGGTCGCTCCTGCATGCTGCGGTCGCACCGCACCCTCACACATTCGCTCCTGCACGCCGCAAACCCAACCAAGGGAACGCACCCTCACTGACATGTGTTGTCGCATGTGAACAAACCAAACTCAGCCATCCTATCGCTGACACATAATTTTTGTTCATAGAGTATGTTTATCCAACCGGAGTATCCGTACGGCCCGTGCGGTGGTCTGTTGGGGAAGAAGAAGAGGTGAGGAAGAAGGAAAGAAGGGTTAGGAGACGTAGGATATTCATCCAACCGCCTAAAATGGTAGACTGACCCAAGTCAGGCGACTTGCATAACAAATAGTATGTTTTTAGACAGCAAAAGATCCATAAAAACAACAACATAAAGGAAAACTATCACTGCTCGCGGAAAGAGACGACCTCGTCGTCTTTGGCTGCCGGCGCGAACCAGCCGTCGCTACCGACGTGTGTCTCCGCACCGTGGTTGTCGTCGGCCTCCAGCTACTCGTTCAATCGGAGCGTGCGGGCGCTCTACACGGATGAGAGCACAGCCCGGTTCAAGTCGAGGACGTCCGATTCCGCCTGCAAGAGGGCCTCGATGGCAGCGGCATCCGCGCACTCCGCATCGAGTCGAGCCTCCGCCACCCAGTTCAAGTCCAGGACTTCCGGTTCCGCCTGCAGGAGGGCGTCGATGAGAGCGGCATCCACGCGCTCCGCGTCGAGTCGAGCCTCCGTCGCCCGGTTCAAGTCCGGAACTTCCGGTTCCGCCTGCAGGAGGGCGTCGATGAGAGCGGCATCCGCGTGCTGTGCGTCGAGTCGAGCCTCTGCCACCCGGTTCATGTCCAGGACGTCCGGTTCCGCCTGCAGGAGGGCCTCGATGGTAGCAGCATCCGTGCGCTCCACCTCAAGTTGAGCCTCCGCCACCCGGTTCACATCCACGACATCCGGTTCCGCCTGCAGGAGAGCCTCGATGGCAGCGGCATGGGCGCGCTCCGCGTCGAGTTGAGCCTCTGCCTCCCGGTCCTCCTTTAGTATCGCCATGTTGAACCGGTGGTCCGCCTGCACCATGGGGGACTCGGACGCCGGCACGAAGTCGATGTCCATCGTCTCATACCCATCGGGGGCCTTCTGCGCCGCGACCTCCGCAGTGAACATTGGATCGGCTTCCTGCTTCTCTTAGCTTGGCTCCAGAGAACTCGGGGATTGGCCCGCCGCAAAGCGAGCTTGGGAACGGAGGTCTATGGCACCGACCATCGCCACAACTTCTACGCGGCACTCCGGCGTCAGCATCTTGTAGTAAGTGATCTTTCAGTGCACCATGGCTTTTCGGCGAACTAGGGGACGATTGATGCGGGCTAGGGGATCGAAAGGTGGGGGAATGGGCTGGAGATTTTGTGTGGTTTTAGGGCTGTGGCTGGCGTAGGCCGAGCAGCGAAGGTTCTGGTGTCAATAGTGGTTCCGGTGACGACCGGTCAATCGGTTTTGACTGTACATCGCTCTTGTCGCATTCGCGTTGCAGCCCGGCATGCTGGACCCTCCATGTCGCTCACCGAATGGAACGCGCTTCGTCTTGAGTTTTTGCTCGCTTGCGGGACCGCAGTTGAGAGCAAACCGGCGTCCCTCCCCCGCTCTGACCCGCGTCATTTATTATACCACCACTCCCTCCGTTTTATGCGGAGTAAATAAAAACAGAGGGAGTACTACAGATGAGGATCCCCTGACGTGGCCGAACCCATTGAATAACTGACATGCGGGGCCTAGCAAGCATGGGGTCCGCCAGTAAGTGACCGAACGGGAGGGTAAGGCAG
Source organism: Triticum dicoccoides (assembly GCF_002162155.2). Lineage (NCBI taxonomy): Eukaryota > Viridiplantae > Streptophyta > Magnoliopsida > Poales > Poaceae > Triticum > Triticum dicoccoides. Next base: position 172,449,485 of record NC_041387.1, on the reverse strand, counting down.
GGATACCTACGTCAGAGGATCCACTTCCACTATACTACTTTGACCAAATGTTAGAGTAATAATATATGACATGCAACTAACACAAATGTTAGAGTAATACTAGTAATATATGACATGCAACTTACACAAAGCATACAAGGTCTAATGCATTTTTCGAGGCTAACTTTGACCAAATGTTAGAGTAATAATATATGACATGCAACTTACACAAAGCATATGGTCAATTTCGTATGTGAAAGGAGTTTCCAATGATATAATTTTCACATTATACATCTCATGTACTCCCTCCATCTAGGTGTGTAAGTCATCTTACGAAAACCAAATAATCCCAAAACACGTAGGCGCGGTGCATTAACTTCTACCTCGTTTCTTGTTTCTTGACATATGAACCAATAAGAGATGAGGGTGTGCATGCTTTTAATGACCTGAGACTATCAAACATGACATGCAGTGGTTAGTTCATTGCATGAAATACTATTAATTAGCAAATAAACATTAATGTCTCTCGTTTTCCCCTCCTCCTTGGTCATGGTGCATAGCCTAAGATGACTCACCTATGTGAAAGGAGTACTATTAATCTTGTCAATAGTCAAATTGGAAACCATCTCGAGTACAAATCTAGGAGTATGTACGAATATAACAATATTGATTGCGCGTTGTTGAATGTTGATACCTTTTTTATCATAGTAGAGATACTTTGACTACACATAAAACTTATATGTAAAGTAGAAAGGATAGGAGGGACTATATTGTACGTTCAAAAACGAAACGAACATTGAATACCCTTTATATATGATTTGCGGATGCTATGATCACCGGTTCAAAATTTTGAATCCGCCTTAGGTATCATGTGCCCCCACTCATTCCCTCTCGATTTCATCTCGGGGTCCGGAGATCTATTGAAAGAGGACTAGGGTGGGTACATGTAAATGATACTCGGCGGAATGTTCAAATGAGGCATGCGGGAGGATAGACTCGACTGGAGGGCGACATGATCGATGGAGAAGAGGGTTGGAGAGGAATGAGAAATAAGCAAACGCCACATGATTACACTTGAACGACTCAAATAAACAATAAGTTGTCTCGCTTGGCCTACATAGTGAAAGGCCTAATGCGCAACGCGGAGCACTGACGCTCGAATATGGCCAGGAAAACAGGGAAACCGACATTGGGGCACACCCTTCGAGACGACGTAGTGCAGACTAGTCCAATGGAGGAGCTGGCCCACGACCTCCTCGCCACCGACAACCGTTCATGTGGGTCGTTGGGGCCAACAATGGGGCACAGCTCCAGCACTGCCTCTGGACACGGTGACCGCGGTGAGCGACAAGCTCATATCATCGATAGACACGGTCGGTTTCAGTGTGTCGAGGGTGGCGTTAGTGCTGTGGCACGACCAACGGTATGTTTGGTTTGTGCAAAAGGTTGCCCCATCAAAGCATTGGGTAGCCAAAATTTTGGTTGAGGTATTGGTTGCCCATGATTTGGCCGACATTGGCAAGAAAAATGAACTAGAGTTGGCTAGAGTTCATTGGCATGCCAAAGAAATGGCAACCATCCAAACAAAGACCAATCTTTGAGTCATGGCCAAAAATTTTGTAAGGTGCACTTTGGCCACAATCCAAACACACCCCAACACCCGGCTCGTCGAGGATGCACGGGGCGCCGCGACGCGTCCGCGGAGTGGTGTAGCACGGCCAACTACATCCTCTAGACCTGAGACCATGCCGAGTCGTCTTGCTTTTTTAATGACATGCGGGGATCGCATTTGAGCAAAGGGCATCTCCAACATTGCCACGACCGCAGCTGACTACCCTGGCACACCAAACCCTTGTCCCTCGCGCTGTCGCGCGGTGCGTTCCCAGTCGGCGCCAGCTGCCCGCATTCATGCCGTCCGTTCGTATGTCATCGTTAAGAGGCTTGGTGCCCGAGGAACCAACTCCGGTGACTTAATGACGCACCCGGACGCTTGGCCTCACCGGAATGCGCTACTTAAAGCGGCAACGCCCGGCTAACCTCCACACCATAGTGCATCGTCCTCCTACCTGGCACCACATCCGCCATGACCGCAAGTGCGAATGCTCTGCGAGAGAGCTTGTCTTCGGGGATGAAGCTCGAGGTCGCCACCCTCACTCAAGTCACCTCTCGCAACGCAATAGCGGCATAGTCGGACGCGGACGCGACCACACAAGCGGGGGCAATGCTGGCGGCCGACGACGGGAGCACCGTCAGCCACGCATCCTACTTGCTGCCATCCAACGTCCGGCACCGCCAAGGTCGGGGACTCCTCCGAGGATGAGTAGGGCATGGGAGGCGGCAGGGCATGGTGTGCCAACTGGCCGGTCCGTATCCCGTGTTCTACTCTTCCTCGCCGGAGACCACACCTTCACTTCACGGGTCTTGAACCCCGCCCTCGTACATAGAGATCGCAGATGGAGGATGTCGGTCGCCACCGTAGAATAGGTTTAGGGTCGGGTTTCTTTTATTTTTCTGTCCTATAAAAGTTCGAAATGTAATGAAAATATGTCGTGTTTGCATTAATCTCGGCCGGTGTATATGAACTTTCACAATAATATACATATTGTAGGAGTACTAGCAAGATGCCCGTGCATTACACAGAAGATCAAGATCTTGTGGGAGAAAAGGATGAACGAGGGAAAGCCTTATCTGCAAATGTGGAGAGGAGTGCGGGTAAATTGTCATAGTTTCCTTCCTATCCGTTAGATATAGATCGGACGACCTATATTGCAGGATGACAGGCACACCATCATCACCAACTCTGCTTTTTATTGAACCGAGACAAATCTAAAAAACCCAACTAAGCCAACCTCCCAGCATATCGCGCGGGAAAAGAGCCGGCTGTGCCGTTTTAGTTGGGATTACCGGATTACTAGTAGTAGTATCGATGGTGAAAGTGCTAGTTATCGACTAGAGGGGGGTGAATAGGCGATTTTTATCAAAGTCTTCAAAACGTGGAAGTTTCAAAGACAAATAATAGAAATGACCTAATTGATATGCAGGGGAAGATAAACTACAACAAGCAAACCATAGTCAAGTATGCAATAATGTGAAATTACAAAGACTAATAGCAGCTTGGTAGTAAGGATCAGGATGGAAGATAGTATGAAGCCAACCAATGATAGTAGTCAAGCAATGAAGTCAAACAGGTACGACAAATAGGCAATGACTTCACGAAGACAAACTCAAAGTAAAGGGAGGGAGAGGATAGAACCAGTCACTTGTTGAAGACACAGGATTTGTTGGACCAGTTCCAGTTGCTCTGACAACTGTACGTCTGGTTAGGGAGGCTGAGATTCAACTCAGAAGACCGTGTCTTCACCTTATTCCCCTTGAGCTAAGGACACACAGTCCTCGCCCAATCACTCTGGTAAGTCTTCAAGGTAGACTTCTGAACCTTCACAGACTTCGTTCACCGGCGATCCACAATGACTCTTGGATGCTCAGAACGCGACGCCTAACCGGCTGGAGGATACACAGTCCTCAAGTGTAATAAGTCTTTAGGTCACTCAGACAGAAAGACTTCAGTGATGCCTAACACTCTTTGGCTCTGGGTGTTTGGGCTTTGTCCTCGCAAGGATTTCTCTCTCTCAAAGGCTTCGAGGTGGGTTGCTCCCAAACGATAAAAGCCGTGAACTAACTCTGAGCAGCCACCAATTTATGGTGTAGGGGGTGGGCTATTTATAGCCACAAGGCAACCCGACCTGATATGTCCGAAATGACCCTGGGTCACTAAGGAATTGACACGTGTTCCAACGGTCAGATTTCAAACACACACGACAACTTTGCTTGAGCTACAAGTAAAGCTGACTCATCCAGCTCTGGATAAGATTTGCTCTCATTGTCTTCGCTCGAAGACATAGGATTTGGGTTGAGCATCACTTCAGTCATTCTGACATTGTTCACTTGGACCCCACTTAACAGTACGGTGGTTCCTATGACTCAACAAAGAAGAAAAGGAAACAACGAAACAACACAGTCTTCGCGCTCCATAGTCTTCACTCAATGTCTTCTCATGTCATAGTCTTCAATATGAATATCTTCACATACCACCATTGTCGTCAATGTCTTCATACATTTTTAGGGGTCATCTCCAGTAGGTAAACCGAATCAATGAGGGACACTACCTGTGTTATCCTGCAATTCTCACAAACGCATTAGTCCCTCAACCAACTTTGTCGTCAATACTCCAAAACCAACTAGGGGTGGCACTAGATGCACTTACAATCTCCCCCTTTTTGGTGATTGATGACAAACTGGTTGAAGTTTTCAACGGGGATAAAGTATGTGAATTTGTAAAGGATAGGATATTGTCTTCATAAGTGGCAAAGGCTCCCCCTGAAGATGTGCATATAAGTAATTTGCTTTTGGAATGCAAATGCACATGGCAGGTTGTACTTGTGGAGATCCTCTTCAACTTATGAAGATAATTCATCATGCATGAAATGATATAACTAAGAGAGTGACATGCATAATGAAAAATGGACGTCTGCAGAATGATCTAAGTGCAGAAGTTATCATCGCACATGGAAAAGCAAATAAGCAGCAGACGACCATCGAGTTTAAGTGATACAACTCAAAGAACGAAATGTATCAAAAGCAAGAGTTGTAATCACTAGGCAAAATATAAAGCAACCGCCCATATGAACCCGCTTGAAGACTATCAAACTCACATGCTTCTCCCCCTTTTGTCAGTAATGACCAAAAAGGTTTGAAGACATAGAGCATCTACTCGTCCTCATGAGGAGTAGGTGAAGCAGCAGGGTTGTCGTTGTTGTTTGGCGGCGCAGACGAACTTGGTGCAGTGTTGATGCATGCAGAAGTAGGGGGCGGTGAAGTAGCATCGTCTTCATCATCGATCACTTTGGCACTCACAGTTGCCACGGAGGAAGAATAGTCAGAGTCTTCAAGGGATGGAGTTCGATGTAGGACAGCATTCCGTGGAGGAGTGGAGTCAAACTTGAATGTTTCAGTGAAGCCATCATCTTGAAGATCTACTTCAGCACTGAGCAGTGTCAAACTCTTCCATCATCGCCGACAGGTCTCGTGAGTGACAAAGGCATTCTTGGTGGCAAGATTTCGAATGCGATTGACGTCCACCAAGAGGCTTTGCATCTGTCGCTTGGGCCAAAAGTGATGCTTGTCTTGTTTCTGATGCAGTGCCACAAGAAGTTCTCGGTCATTTAGGACGCGAGAGCACTTCTTAGGCCTTTGGGAAACTGTGCTCTCAGTGGCTTCAGTTGGCGCACGATGAGGCAGACGAGTGTTCCCAGCCATTGGATAGACACGAGTTACTGCTTGGACTCCTTCCATGGGCTGAGTGAAGCTTTGGTGTTCAGCATTTTGAAGACAAAGAGGCTTCTTGGCAGGCTCGGGGTATATGGCTTCAACTGACATATCAACCTCTAGTAGAACGATTGGATGATTGCGAGCAGAGGGCTGATAGTTGATAGCAGAGTGTAGCTTGATGAGGCGCATGACCCATGGAGCATAGAATTTCAGGCCAAAAAGGTCAGATCCAGACGCAGCCAGTTGCCGGAGGAAGAATTCTTGTGTGTTGAAGCTGATGCCATTGAGGATGTAAAAGACCAATGTCTTCATGGCTCCTTCAAGTTTTGCAGCTGATGAATGCCCTTTCATAGGCCATAGAGTCCGCCTCATGATGTGATATATTGTGCGAGGCAGATACTCAAGGTCATCAACAAAGAACTCCTTTGGGTATTCAGCGTCACGTGGCAGAGGCTTCATCATGCTCAACATCTGGCTCATGTTGGGTTCTGGCTTATGGAAGATGCTCTCCAGTGCATTGCGGTGGAGTTGACAATCAGGTTCAAACAGCTCTCTGGGAGTGGGTAGGCCTGTAAGCTCAATGATGTCAAGAGCTTTGGCTTCATGATGAACATTTCCTATCATCCACTCGAGAACCCATGTCTTTGTATCCCTGTTGTAGCCGTGAATGTGGAGGGTAGCATAGAATTGAAGCAAAAGTTCCTCATTCCAATGTTCTTTGTCTGTCACAAAGCTGAGCAGACCTGCATCACGAAAGCAGTCAAGTGCTTCTTCTAAGCATGGCAGTCCAGCAATGGCTTCAGTGTTGAGGCGCATATGAGGGAAAATGCGCCCTTGATCATATAGAACACAGGAGTAATAGCTTCGCTGCTGATGGCTCCAGAAATGATCAGATGATATTCTTGGCCTTGAGTAGGGGTTCTTTGCGCTGTCAAAGAAGGTGTTGTGGCTTTTGAAGCCATTTGCATTGAAGGACCCTGTAGAGGTGGCAGTACCTGGGAACCTTGGCAGTCTTGGCTTTGGTTTCTGGACCTGAGGCCTATGCTCAATATGATAATCAAACTGAGGACCAGAGACATTAGGCGGAGGGACCAGAACGGGCCATTTGACAGTGATTAGCTGGCCATGGTTGTATGCTTGCTCAATTGTATGGGGCCTTGGTGGCGGAACAGGAGTAGTGGCAACAACAGAGGCTTCAGGCTGCACAACAGAAGCTTCAGGAGCAGTTGCAGCATTGGCTTCTGGCACTGGCATGTTTACCACAGGAACAGCTTCTTCAGTAATGGGGGGAGTAGGGACACGTTCTTCTTCTTGTTCGTCATTGGCTGATGCAGCCGGATTGTCTTCAGCATCTTTGGCTTCAGACACGGAGACATTCACAGTCGGAGTGGCTTCTGGAAACACTTGACGTGCAACAGATTGGTGGTGCACTTCTCCTTCTAGAACGCTCGAAAGAGGGACTTGAGGCCTTGGTCCTTTGCGAAGCCTATGTAATACGGGCGACGCCTTTGGTGATGGAGTTGGCTGGGCCTCATCCTCTTTTTCTTGCACAGGTGGTGTGACTTGTTGTTGTTGGGGAGTACTCGGGGAGTCTTGTTGTTGTGGGCGATCAGCCCATGATGCATCCTAAGCAATTGATGTCAGAGGACGACCAATGCTGATGAGTTCGCTGTTCGTGAGAACAGGCGATGATACCAAGTTGTGTTCGATCTGAGGAAGGACTACATCATCTTCAACATTGTCATGGTGACCAATGTCTTCAGCAGCGATGGTATCAACTGCTGGAATGTCTTCAGCTTCATAAGCCTCTGTGGAAGCAGGCTCATGAACAATGATCCGTCATTCTTGGTGTTCAGATGCAGGGCAAACCATTGAGATAGGTTCAGCAACTAAGGGCTCTGTGGGAGCAGCCCGATTCTTCTTGGTTTTGTGCTTCTTCTTGAAGGGAGCAACATCGGAGGCTTCTGTGTTTTTCATTTTTCTGGCTTCAGCCTCGGCAGCCCTCGTCTTCTTTAGTTTTGAAGCGGTTGACATGACCTTTGGCTTCGAGCCAGTCATGCTGCTTGGGAAGACTATGCAAGGTTTTTCCTGCCTTGAAGGTGCAGATTGGTCAGTTGATAGCTTCTTCTTCTTTGCAGCCATTCTGAGGTCAATGCTAGGACGACCAAGAGCCTTGCGCTTCTCAGCCTCATTGTAGGCTAGGACACACTTGTCAGCCAGACTCTTCATGCACTCACGAGAGCCTCTAGCTTCTTCGCGCTTCTTGTGAAAGGCTTCTTTGAGCTCGTGCAACATGATCTTGAAGTTTTTGACATCTTGCATGCTGAGCTTGGCCACATGCTTCTTGAACTGAGCTTTCTCATAGTCGATCTTGTGCTTCAGTTCAACGATGCGCTGAGCAAGAGCTAGCTCAGAAGCAATGGCACCATTGAAGGTGACGCTGAGGCCAATGGGAAGTCGCAGATCATCAGAGCTGAGATTTGGGGTGTCAAACCACTCATCAATGAAGTTATGGATGATTGCCACATCAAAGAGAGGCAAATCATTGAAGATCTCTGCTTCTTCCTTGCTCTTGATCAGTTGCTCAAGAGCATCATCTGCAAGATCTTCATTGTTGGACAGATCAATGTGCTCTTCTCGCAGAATGGCAGCAGGAGTCAATGTCTGATCAGTATTCTTGACGATTTTCTTTTTCTTCTCCGTCTTCTTGGAGATGCGTGATATATCTTCAGACTGCACACTGTCTTCAGGAGGTGCAGTGACCAGTGGCTTCGCACGTGAAGCTTTTGGAGGAGGAGCTGATTGTGAAGCCTTAGTCTTCTTTAGCTTCTGCGGCTTTGGAGGAGGACCTGGGGCTTCATCAGTGTCAGCATCATTATCAGAATGATCCATTTTGGCACCTTGGACCAAGACGTAAGTGATGAGGCCATCAAGGTTGGAAAAGGGGCCGATGACATTGGGTTCTGCATCACGTGAGCCGTCAGCACGGGGAACAAAGGGACCAGGGTTGAAGTCTAATCCCAATGACTTCTTGTTTTCCTTGGTCGATGCCTTTGCATGCTGGAAGTTGCGCTTGAAGAGATTATCGTCACGACACCAGAGCAATGATGATGGGTCGGCATTTTCAGGCTAAGGTCCACGGACCATACAAGGATAGAAACCCTGTGCAACAGCTTCAGCTCTGTTCTTGGGTGGAAGGCCTCGATAGAGAATATCACCTCAAGGACTTTTGGGAGCATTCTTCTCAGCGTATTCCTGGGTCACGAACTTGTATTTGAACCATTGCTCAGCCCAATATCGTCGAATCCATTGTATTCGTGTCTTGCGCTGATTATAATCCTCTTCAGGATCTGTCTTGTAAAGGTCTACGAGGTCATCAGCCAAATCTTTGATGTTCCCCCTCGACGTTGTCTGCTGCCCTTCCTTACTGATTTCTCTGCAGCCATGAACTTCAAACTGAATGGCTTCAATACATTCAAAGGCTTCAAAGGCTTTTGCTTGCTGGACAAACAGGAACTGGCTTCGGGAGAGTTAATGTGTTGCTGTAAGAATTCTGCAAACGAATGCAGACTATGAGAACCAAGGGATTCTCCCACGGACATGTACCTGTGACAGCATTAGAGATGCAAGGGAAGGGGAAGAGGTCATATGCATTCTCAGAAGATTTTGAAGATAAATCAGTTTGAAGACATTGACCTCATGATGCGAAGACATTCACTTATACGTTGAGAGTTGGTTCCAGATTTGTACGAATCCGTGAATAAGTACAAGTGAGGAATCTAACTAGATATTAAGCTTAAGTGAATATACTAGGCAGTATGAGATGCAGACATAATAGATCTAACATTGTATAGGCAGAAACCAATTTTGGTAAATAGGATGAATCATTGATGTCGGGGAAACTGATCCACGAACACCTATGGGACCGGCGGACCGAGCCCCTTTCGGTTCGGCGGGGAGCGGAGATCGCATGAAGAGCGGATCGAGGCGAAGCACACGAGCAGTTTACCCAGCTTCGGAGCTCTCCGAAGAGATAACACTCCTACTGCTGCTTGTCTGATTGTATTGTGTTCTTGCTCGGGAGCGCTAAGTGCTACAGTACACACGAGCTGCTAACGAGACCGAGCATGAGTGTTTTCTGGCCTCCGAAAAAAACCCTCTACGTTGCGCATGGGCCTCCTTTTATATGCTCAAGGGGTCTCCGACAGGTGGCAACATAGACAAGGGAAAAAATGGAAAAGGTGTTGCGGTTGGTACAACTACTTGTACAGTGTATCCTACCTAACCCTGACGGCAGGGGACAAAGGCATTAAATTCCCATTTGCGTCGCCCAAACAGTGCAGAAAGGGACCGTCAGGGACGCCACCGCTTGCCACGATGGCTATCTTGTCAGCGTCGCTTGCCACCACGCACCGCTGGCTGCGCAGCCTCCCGCCACGCGCGCCTGGGAAGGCCCCAGGGCGACACGTTGGCGGATGCGCTGGAGCACGGGTACAGAGTGGTCGTTTGCCGCGGCAAGCTCCTTGCCGCGGTCGTTGTCTTGTCGCGTCCGGAAGCTTGTCGCTCACCGGGCCTTGCCGGGACGCGTGGCGCGTCGCGGCAAGTTCCTTGATATGCCTTGGTTGGCCTTCCCGGCAAGCACCTCTTGCCGGGGGCTTGTCTCCTTGGTTTAAATACTTTGTTCTTGAATGGCTCCAAAGGAACCACAAAGGACCTTGGCGGTCACCCGGCAAGCCTTGCCGCGGGGCGCTGCAACTGCCCGTGCACAAGTTCGGGATACTAGGGTACCCCTACTCTAGTACACCGACAGGAGCCCGCGGGCCTGGGCCACACACGGTGCCGAGCGCTGTTGGGCCAGGCCCAAAACAGGGCACGGGCACGCGCGGCCTGGGTTACGCCGTATCTTACTCCGTATCCACCGCGCCCTCCCCCAACGGCACGCGTCGAATGCGGCGTCGTGGGAGAGATCGTGGGTGGTTTCTTTATTCGGAAGGACGAAACGTCCGCCCCCTCCCTCTTTATAAGCAGGGGAAACAGGGGCAGTTCGCCCATCTCACCGGTTGTTACTCCAATTTCACAAATCTCCGCCGCTCCCCCTTCTTCTCGAAGCGGAAAGAGAGCAGCGCTCCGCCCCCCATCACCACCAGCACCACCAACGCCGTCGACTTCCCCCACCACCTCCGCCATGGCTCCGAAAGCCGACAAGGGGAAGGGCGTGAAATCGGTCGAGGCGCAGCAGCTCGCGGCGCTGCGAAAGGAGCGGGCCATCTTCCCCCCTCAGCTTGCCGCGAAGGAGCTGAGGGAGTACTACTACCTCTTCTGGTCGACGGAGACGTGAGTGCATTCGCACACGAAGGTACTCCCGGCTGCCGCTTCGGAACTGGCTCCAGACGGGTACCCCTTCTTCGCGTTGTTCTTCTACTGCGGGCTCTGCCCCCCCTTCTCTGAATTTTTCTGTGACATCATGAACACCTACGGGTTCCGCCTCCTTGACTTCACCCCCAACGCCGTTCTGACCATGGCAGTTTTCGCACATCTCTGCGAAAACTTTGTCGGAGTCCACCCAAACGTAGCTCTTTTTCGCCACTTCTTTATGCCCCGAGTCGAGAGAGGAGAACCTCTTGCCGGCGGGATTGCCTGGATCTCGAGAGTCGGCAAGAAGGAAGCTTATCTAGAGGGAGAGCTCCGCAGCAAGTGGGAGGAATGGAGAGCAGAGTGGTGCTAGATTGTCGAGGAGAACCCGCAGCCATTTACTGCCCTGCGCCAAGCCCCAATAGTGTGTGGCAATGATTGGAGCAACGTGGCCCCGGAAGACGACAGGCTGAAGATTGCCGTCACCCAGATCCTACGCCTCAGGCTTGCCGGGCTCACAGTAGGCGCAGTTGGCGCAGATTTTCTTCGCCGCCGCATCGCCCCCTTGCAGGAGAGGAGGAGACCCGCCTGGGAGTTCCAGAACTCGGCGGATATCATAAGGCTGCGCCCGGGCCTCAACTTCAACTTCACTGTCCTGGAGCTGGACGCGATGCTCCTGGAACTGTTCAAGCGCGATCCTCAACACCCATTCATGTTGCCGAGGGGTGTGGTTCCGTTGTGCAACAATTCCTCGGTCGACCGCATCCGTGCAATGATGCCGCTGTGCGACTCGCATGGAATTGTCCCAACTTGGCAAGAGCCAGCAGATGCTGTCGTGCAGGAGTTCTTTGATGGCCTGGTAGAAGTGCCGGTCCGCGCCGATGAACAGAAGAGCCTCACCCGCGACACCACCGATGCGGAGATGCAGCGCATCGCCACCAGGCTGGAAGAGGCGGCGGCAGCCGCTGCCGCGGGTGAGTTTGGATTCACCGTGGAGGAGGCAGAGGCAGCAGAGGCGGCAAGCCTTGTCGAGCGAGAGGAGTTTGCCGGCGAGGAAGAGTTTGCCGGGCCCGAAGCCGAGTCGAGCGAGCCCGCCGAGGACGCGAGCGACTCGTTGAGGATAAGCTCCTCCTCCTCCCAACCTTCAGCCAGCTCGGCGCAAGCAGAGCCCCCAGTTCCATCAAGAAGGCGTCTCCGCAAGGCCGGGGACGTAGCGGGGCGGCAGACGAGTCAACAGCCGTCGTGCCGCGCGACACGCTCTACCGCGGCAAGCACTGTTGCCGCTGGAGCGCCTCACGCCGCTGCGACAACTGGGGCGGGGTCTTCCCAGTCCACCGCTGCTGCCCCTGCCACGCGGGCAAGGGAACCTACTCCTCCGCCTCATCGCACCGGAGGCGAGACGGACTTCGATCTCTCCGTGCTCAGCTCCGACGAGGAATAAGAAGAGTAAGATTCTTTGTTGTACTTGTAGTTCTTCAATTTGGTTGCTTTGTCTTGTATCTGATTTGCTTTACTCTGAACCTATTCCTTTTCAGGACGCTGGCCCAGAGAGCGGCGAAGAGAGCCAAGGGCCCAGTGATTGTCATCGAGGATGATCCCATTACGACGGCAGGGGACATGTCCGAGACCACCTTGCCAGAGCCGACAACTATTCCCCAAAGCAGCCCCCAGCGCAGCCCCCAGCGTAAGTATATGGTTTACTTCCTGCTGTCTGGTGCGCATGGGTGCTCTTTCTTTGCTGATATCTGACTGCTGATTTGTGCAGGAGCAGAGCAGCCTCACCAGGAGTGCCCGGAAGCCGCTCCCGAAGTGCCATCTGCTTCGACTACACCGCCAAGGGAGGATTCCCCGGCAAGGGAGCGTTCTCCGGCAAGGGAGAATTCTCCGGCAAGGGACAGTTCTTCGGCAAGGGACAGCGCCAGCGACCCTCCGGTGGTTGAGACCACGACTGCAGGTCCTAGTACAGGTAAGCCACTTGCTTGAAAACTTCCCTTTGGTTCTTCTTCTTCTGATTTTCTTTTTTGCATATTTGCTTGACTCCTCTCCCTTTTCCGTTCATCAGGTCCACCTGCCACGGAGCTGATGGAAACCGAGGTCGCCGGCGAGGAGGGCACGCGCGGCGACACCGACGACGCCGTTGACACCGAAGGAGAAGCCGGCGCTGATGACCCCGCCGGCGAAGAGGCCGCCAAGGCTGCCGCCGCAGAAGCTGGCGAGGGATTCGGTGATCGCACTGACGGCCCCGAGGCCGCAGGAGTGCCAGGCGCTGCGCCGACCGCCGATCCCTCCGCCGCTGCTGCAGTGCCGGGCCCCGAAGAGCCCCAGCCCGGCGCCTATTTGAAGGCCGGCGACGGTATCTTCATCAAGCTCCCCTGGGCGTCAAGCTCCAGGGCGCCGGTCGAAGGAGAAATCTTGGACGAAGAGGTGCTCGCCTCCGCTGGGCTGATGCTGATCGACGCGCCAAGCAGCAACAGCGACGAGCCTGAGGAGGAGCGGCTGCTGCGGAAGCTGCTGGCGCTCTAATGCGCCCGACAAGTCAAGCTGGCATCCCGAGAAGCACTTGTCGCGAAGGCGGGAGTGGACATCGAGAAGCGCGTGGAGGAGCTCCGGGGTCTCAGGCAGGAAGCCCTCCGGTCCCTGGCAGAGGAGCGGGAGCAACTTCTCGAGGAGCGGAAAGCCTTCCTCCTCGCGAAGGCTGAAGTTGAAGAGCAACAGCGGCTCGCTGCCGAGAAGCTGTCTGTGCAGGAAGGTGAGTTGGCGCAGCGGAAGGTGAACCTTGACAGCCATGAGGAGGAGCTTGCCGCGCGTGAGCAAGCAATTGGCGGGGCTCTCAAGGAGGCAAGGGTTGCTGCCGCAGCTGCCGAGGCCGCCAAGAAGGAGCTGGAGACGAAGGTGGCGCAGCTGGAAGCCGATCTCAGGGCGAGCGGCGAGGAGCTTGCCGTGCTCAAGCGTGAGCGCGAGAAGGACGCTGCCGCTCATGGTGAGCTGCAGGGTCTTCTCGCTGAGAGGAGCAAGGAGCTCAGCGCCGCCAAGGATTCCAATGCAGATCTCGAGTTGAAGCTGGCTACTTTGACTCAGACGCTGGACGGCGCCAGGGAGCAGGAGGTGGCCTTGTCGGAGAAGATCAAGGCCGACGAGGCGCTGCTGGCGAGTGCTGCTGCCGCCCAGGATACTTTTAGGAGACTGTGGAGCACTGGACCGAGGGTCTGGTGAATGTTACCACAGCCATCGACGGGGAGCTGGCGCAGCTGGGGATGGAGGATCTCGGGTACTCCTCCGATGAGCACCTCCAACCCAGCGCCAAGCTCAGCTTGTTCTTCAAAGGCGTGGCGACGGCCCTCCAGCGACTCCGGGAGAAGATCCCAAAGCAGCTGGCCGACGAGTCACGCAAGATCTGCGCGGGAGTTCTTCAGAAGGTGCTGGTGAAGGAGGCCTTCCGCAACCCAGGCCTCAACCTCACCAACGTCCTCAGGTCCCTGCCGCCGGATGCTGATCTGGAAGCGCTCAAGGCCCTTGTCGCACCCATTGTGGACTAGGTGAGCGAGATCAAGAGGGTTCAGGGCGATCGCGTAGATTAGGCTGCCCGTTTTCCCTTTTTCCTTGTCGCTGCTGATCATGTCATGAGAACAATATGTTAGAGCTGCGACAAGTTATCTTGTAATATAACCCTATTTTGAGTAGAGATTGTTGTGTTATTTCCTTTACTTGACTCCTTCCTTTGTATGTTTTTGCCCTACGCTTTTAGGGAACTTGTCGGCGCAGGCACCTTAACCGCGAGCGCTGAGTGCAGGACATCAACAGCCTGCTGGCGGTGCCGCTTCCGACAAGAAACCTTGTCGCAACTAGTCGCAGCTCACTTAAGTTGTTGAGCGGACTCGAAACAAAGTAAGGGCGCAACTAGCTACGAGTTGGTTCCTCCGCGCACAGGTTTTCCATACAAAGCACGGTCGTTCAAGGAAGATAACTTAAAAATTTAAAACTGATTGCTCAAACTTTGGCAACTTAGCTTTTCTGTCATTTGCTTTCCGGTAAGGCGAAACTTCCTTGAATGATGTCTGGTCCACACCATTATCTTCTCCTTACCCCCCGACAAACTTGTGTGCGAGGGAACCTTCCTTTCCTTTTTGAGAAAAAGAAAGAAGAGAAAATAAAGATATGGAGCCTTACGGCTCGTTATTGCTTACCGGGGGTAGATGCTGCACAAAGTGTCAGATAACGCATGCAAAGATAGTAGAAAGCATGAAATTGACAAGATGTGCGGAGCACATGAGCTTTACTTATGCACGGGTTCTGAGCCCGGCTTCGTACAAAGGATTACATGCAACATCGGCAATACTTGTACAAAAGGTGGTTACCGGAACAGGTTCCGGCAACCGCGCCCTACGGGTAAAACTTACGAAGATGTTCAATGTTCCAGGAGTTGCTCACCGGAATGCCATCTTCGGTCTCAAGGCGGACAGCGCCAGGCCTCATGACTCGTTTCACCCGGTAAGGGCCTTCCCACTTCGGCGTCAACTTGTTGGAAATCTTGGCGGACTGAACGCGCCGAAGAACATGGTCGCCTTCCTCGAGACTTCTGGCATTAACTTTGCGGCTATGGTAGCAGCGCAAAGCTTGCTGGTATCGAGCAGCTCGTACAGCAGCCTGAAGACGGTCTTCCTCAAGGAGCAGCGCGTCATCTTGTCGCAACTGCTCTTGCTCGAGCTCATCATAAGTGAGCACTCGAGGTGACCCGTATACGAGTTCCGTGGGGAGAACTGCCTCTGCTCCATAGACTAGAGCGAAAGGTGTCTGGCCAGTGGCTCGATTTGGCGTCGTCCTGATCGACCAAAGAACCATCGGCAGCTCCTCAATCCAGTTCTTTCCGTACTTGCGCAGCCTGTCGAAAGTCCTGGTCTTGAGACCGCGCAGCACTTCAGCATTTGCCCTCTCCACTTGACCGTTGCTTCTCGGATGAGCAACAGAAGCGAAGCAGACTTTGGCGCCAAGATCTTGGACGTACTGCATGAAGGTGCGGCTCGTGAATTGCGTGCCGTTGTCGGTGATGATCCTGTTAGGGATCCCGAAGCGGCAAACAATCGACCTGAAGAACTTGACTGCTGACTGTGCTGCCACCCTCCTCACTGGTTCCACTTCCGGCCACTTTGTGAACTTGTCGATTGCAACGTACAAGTACTCAAAGCCCCCGACAGCTCGGGGAAAGGGGCCAAGGATATCGAGCCCCCAGACCGAAAATGGCCAGGATAAAGGGATCGTCTGGAGAGCTTGAGCTGGCTGGTGTATCTGCTTGGAATGGAACTGGCACGCTTCACACTTGGTTACTTGTGCAGTTGCATCCTGGAGGGCTGTCGGCCAAAAGAAACCTTGCCAGAACGCTTTGCCGGCAAGTGCTCTTGCGCCAATGTGGTGACCACATATGCCTTCATGTATCTCTGCCAACAGCTTTTGTCCGTCTTCCCGATGAATACACTTCAATTTCACACCGTTGAGTCTTCTTCTGTACAGTGTGTTGTCGACAAACTGGTACATACTTGACTGTCGGGCTACTCTTTCCGCTTCTTCTTGCTCTTCGAGAAGTTCTCCTGTCTGAAGGAAACAGACAATCTGTTGTGCCCATGCTGGAGCTTGCGGCTCGACAACAAGGACTAAAGGCACATATGCTGCTGCGGGAGCATCTGCTTCTACGGCGAGAACCTGCGGCTCAGCCGGAGCTTGACGTTCCCCGGCAAGCTTGCCGGAGCAAAACTTGTCGGGAGTGTCTGCTTCAACGGAACAAACCCTAAGGCTTGCCGGAGCAGACTGCTCCTCAGCATCCTTGGTGTTGATTTTGGGGACCTTCTTGGCGGCGGCTTTGGGGAGCTCTGCCGGAAAATAGCCACCAGAAATCAACTTCCTCTTCTTGCTCTGTCCAATTGATGGCGTTACAGATGGTTGAGTCAGCTTGAGCACAAAAATCCCTGGTTCCACAGGTAACTTAAGTGCGGCGCACTTGGACAGGCCATCGGCAATGTCGTTCTGAGCTCTTGGAACATGTTCCATCTGCAGGCCGTCAAAGTGTTCCTCTAGCTTCCTGTCTTCATCAACGTAAGCTTCCATCAATGGACTCTGATAATTCTTGTTCACTTGGCGGACGACAAGCTGTGAGTCACCCCTGACAATGAGCTTCTTGATCCCAAGGTCTGCCGCGATCCTGAGACCGGCAAGCAAACCTTCATACTCTGCGGTATTGTTTGTTGCTTGCTCCTTGGGAAAGTGCATCTGTACTACGTACTTGAGGTGCTCTCCGGTGGGTGCGACAAGTAGCACGCCCGCACCGGCGCCTTGCCGTGAGAAGGCATCATCAAAGTACATCAGCCACTCTTTGCTTGCTTCCTTGACGGGGATGCTCGTTTCTGGAATTTCTTCATCTTGTGTTGGCGTCCATTCTGCTATGAACTCTACAAATGCTCTGCTTTGGATAGTTGAAGTGCTTTCAAACTTAAGGCCAAAGCTTGACAGTTCCAGTGCCCACTCGACAATCCTGCCTGTTGCTTCTAGATTTTGCAGTATCCTCTTCAGCGGAAAATGAGTGACGACTGTGATCTCATGTGCTTGGAAGTAATGGCGCAGCTTTCTCGAGGCCATGAGAAGGCCGAAAAGCAATTTCTGCACACCAAAGTACCTTGACCTAGCCCCCTATAGAAGGGAACTGACAAAATAAACTGGGCGCTGCACCATTCTTTTCTGCATCTTCTCACGCTCCTGCGCAGATCCATCTTTGTCGGGACCAGACCTTGACGGTGAAGTCCCCTGCTTGTCGCTCGATGCATCTGCCATGGTTGCTGGCTCATCATCCGCCTCCCTTTCCGCTACTAACGCAGCACTAACCACTTGATTGGTTGCCGCTATATATAGCAGCAACTTCTCTTGTGGCTTAGGTGCGACAAGTGTTGGAGTGGAGGACAGGTATCTCTTTAAGTCCTGCAGCGCAGCCTCCGCCTCTGGAGTCCATTTCATTGGACCTGCCTTTTTCAATATTTTGAAAAACGGCAGGGCGCGCTCAGCAGACCTAGAGATAAACTTGCTGAGAGCAGCTACGCAACCGGCAAGTCTTCGTACATCCTTGACGCGCTTTGGTGCTTCAATCTGCTCAATGGCCTTGATCTTGTCGGGATTGGCTTCAATTCCCCGCTGAGACACGAAGAACCCGAGAAGCTTGCTGGAGGGGACTCCAAACACACACTTCTCGTGGTTAAGCTTGAGGTTGATCTTGCGCAGATTTGCAAAGGTTTCGTCTTAATCTTGAATCAGAGTTGCCTTGTCCTTGCTCTTGACCACTATGTCGTCCATTTAGGCTTCCACATTTCTGTGTATTTGCGGTTCAAAAGTGTCATGGACTACCCTTGAAATGTTGAACCAGCATTCTTTAAACCGAAAGGCATCCGTACGAAACAGTAAGTGCCACATGGGGTGATGAATGCGGTCTTCTCCTCATCCTCTTCTGCCATGAAGATCTGATGGTATCCTGAGTATGCATCAAGAAATGAAAGCAAGTCACATCCGGCCGTGGAGTCAACAATCTGGTCGATGCGCGGCAAGGGAAATGGGTCTTTGGGACAAGCTTTATTAACATCGGTAAAGTCGATACAAAGCCTCCATTTCCCGTTTGCCTTGCGCACGACCACAGGATTGGCCAACCACGTAGGATGGAGCACTCCTCTGACAAGGCCTGCTGCTTCCAATTTCTTGATTTCTTCCGCAATGAATTCTTGGCGCTCCACTGCTTGTTTCCTGACTTTCTGCTTGACGGGCCGCGCATGAGGACAGATGGCAAGATGGTGCTCGATTACTTTCCTGGGAACACCGGGGATGTCAGACGGTTGCCACGCAAATACGTCGACGTTCGCCCGCAGGAAAGCAACGAGCGCGCCTTCCTATTTAGGGTCGAGAGTGGCACTGATAGTGAAGGTACCACCAGTGCCATCCTCCTTGGCGGACACCCTCTTGGTCTCTGGTGGAGCTGCCATTGTTTTCTTACACTTGCCGGTGGAGCTCGATGGTGCGTCCTCGACGGTAGCGCAGCACTCCGAAGAGGTGCGCTTGCCGGAGTGGGCATCAGAACTCTTGCTGGACTTGGCCTTCTTCTTCGCCCCGGGAGCTTCAACGGTAAGTGACTTGCGATCTGTTGCGGCTGCTGCTTCCCGGTAGATCTTGTCGGCGCAGATAAGAGCATCCTTCTTGTCGCCAGGGACAGAGATGACACTTATCGGGCCTGGCATCTTCAGCACGTTGTATGCATAGTGAGAGGCTGCCATGAATTTGGCGAGTGCTGGACGGCCGAGTATCCCATTGTAAGGTAATGGAAAATCAGCAACGTCAAAAGTGACCCTCTCAGTCCTGAAGTTCAACTCACTACCAAATGTTACCGGCAACGTGATTTTTCCCTTCGGCTTGCTCCTTCCCGGATTGATTCCTTGGAATGTGCCGGTCTCTTCGAGCTCGCTATCAGGGATCTGGAGTTTCTGGAGCACCGCGGAGGAGATCAGGTTCAAGCCGGCCCCGCCGTCAACTAGCATCTTAGTGACCTTGAGGTTGCGGATAGTTGGCGAAACCAACATCGGCAAGCACCCGACCACAGTTATGCGATCAGGGTGGTCCTCAATATCAAAGATGATAGGCGTGTTGGACCATTTCAGAGGCTTGCGTGACTCGATGGGTGGTTCTGCCGCATTGACTTCCCGCACCCACTGCTTGAGCTGGCGGTGTGAAGTATGCAGAGAAGCACCACCGTCAATGCACAGGACCTCTGTGGCTTTCTAGAACTCCTGCTCATCGGTCTCGTCATCATCCATATCTTCATCGTCGTCGTCATCTTCATCCTTGTCGCGGCCGTGGGGAGGTCTGTCTCCTTGCCGCTGCTTGGCCTTGCCGCGGCATCCTCCTCGGCCGGGACGTTTCCTGCTGGTTCCTCCAGCACCTTCCTGGGCTTTCTCCTTGTCGCGTCGCTCGTATTCAGCCTTTTGCTGCTCGACAAGCTGCTCGACCTTCTTGCAGCTCTGGAGGTCGTGGCCCTTGGTGCGGTGGATCTTGCAGTACTGCTTGTTGGTGTCGTCCTGCTTGTCGGCGACCGCCACAGCCTGGTGGTTGGTGCCCGCGGCAATCTCCTTGCCGGAGCTACCAGCTTTGGCTTTCTTGCCGGACTGCTCAACGACTAGCACCTCTTTGCCTTTCTTCTTCATGTTGTTCCGCCGCCGGTTTCTCTTCGCCGGGGCAGTCTCCTCACTATCAGATCCTCCTGCTCCTATATTTTCTCCGGGGAGTTTCCTCCCTTCCTTAGCACATGCACACTTGTCGGCCAGGGCATATAGCTCACTGACGTCTCTGATCTTGCACATCGCCATCTCCTCCCGCATCCTTCGGTTTCGCACGTTCTGATGGAACGCGCTGATTACCGCGGCAGGGTGGACATCTGGGATGTTGTGCTGTACACGGCTGAATCTCTGAATGTACTTGCGCAGGGGCTCTCCTTCCTTCTGGGCGAGCAGATGAAGGTCATTCTCTTGGCCATGAAGCTTGTGGCCGCCCGTAAAGGCGCCGACAAACTGATGGCATAGGTCTGCCCAAGAGGATATGGAGTTGTCCGGCAAGTGCATGAGCCAGGATCTGACATTGGGCTTGAGCACCAGCGGGAAGTAGTTGGCAAGGATCTTGTCGTCCCGCCCCCCGGCAGCTTGCACCGCGATGGTGTAGATGCTGAGGAACTCCGACGGATGCGACTTGCCGTCATACTTCTCTGGTACGTCTGGCTTGAAATTCTTCGTGCTGGGCCACTGGACTTGCCGCAGCTCACGAGTGAACGCAGGGCAACCTACCGCGTACGGCAAGTCGCCTGGTTCCCCTGTCGCATGCATGTCGACAGAGGGCCCAGCGCGCTGGTCTGATTGGCGTCGCGCTTCTCTTCGGCGCTCGATGCGAGTACGAGCGTCTTCTTGCTGTCGTTCGTGAAGAACTTGGCGCTGATCGCGGTGAGCTCGTGGATCCGATGATGCGGTGGAGTCGCTGTCGAGGTGGATCCGGCGAGTTGGTGATCTTGGCCTTCGGGGTGGAGAGTGCATGGTAGTTGCACCCCCACCGGTTCCGTCTCCATCGGCTCGTGCCTGGCGGTCCTGCCGCGGTAGCGACGTACTCGGCTGCCGTGGAGTGTCGCCGTTGGTGAAGCCGATGAGACTCTGAATGGTGGCCCTCCATCCATCGATCTTGTCTTCCGTTGGAGGGTAATCCAGGAGCAGTTGAGCTCACGCCAAAGCTTCCGCTGGAGTGGTGGGCGGCAGTGGCGAACGGTGCGAGGAGCGGGGTATGCTCAGACTTCTAACTATGTTAGAAGGAGCAGTATCCCGTCCAGGCGACCGTGTCTCGCTCGTGTCAGCATGTTGGCGTGCATGCTGGTCTTGAGCCCCCCGAGACCCACCAGCTCGATCTTGGCCCAACAAATGTATGGCACTGCGAGTACCATGACGCTGTCGGTCCTGTGCCTCCTGAGATGGGCGCGGTACATGTACGGACGCCGAGGTTTGCGCGGCCTTATCCTTGGACCTGGCAGCACCATGAGCTCCCTCGTCGATGTCCGTTCTTCCGCCGGCGTCTTCCCCACCACTCGTTTGCTCCGGTGCTGGTGGGATCGACGTGGACGGAACAGCTGCCGTCGAAGTCTTCTTCTTCGGTGGCATGTCGATGAAGAAGATGGAGATCTAGCTCGTGTGAACGCCGGATCAGGTTCACACAATCTCGACGCCAGCCCCTACCTGGCGCGCCAAAGATGTCGGGGAAACTGATCCACGAACACCTATGGGACCGGCGGACCGAGCCCCTTTCGGTTCGGCGGGGGGCGGAGATTGCACGAAGAGCGGATCGAGGCGAAGCACACGAGCAGTTTACCCAGCTTCGGAGCTCTCCGGAGAGATAACACTCCTACTGCTGCTTGTCTGATTGTATTGTGTTCTTGCTCGGGAGCGCTAAGTGCTACAGTACACACGAGCTGCTAACAAGACCGAGCGTGAGTGTTTTCTGGCCTCCGAAAAAACCCCTCTACGTTGCGCATGGGCCTCCTTTTATATGCTCAAGGGGTCTCCGACAGGTGGCAACGTAGACAAGGGCAAAAATGGAAAAGGTGTTGCGGTTGGTACAACTACCTGTATAGTGTATCCTACCTAACCCTGACGGCAGGGGACAAGGCATTAAATGCCCATCTGCGTCGCCCAAACAGTGCAGAAAGGGACCGTCAGGGACGCCACCGCTTGCCACGATGGCTATCTTGTCAGCGTCACTTGCCACCGCGCATCGCTGGCTGCGCAGCCTCCCACCACGCGCGCCTGGGAAGGCCCCAGGGCAACACGTTGGCGGATGGGCTGGAGCACGGGTACAGAGTGGTCGTTTGCCGCGGCAAGCGCCTTGCCGCGGTCGTTGTCTTGTCGCTTCCGGAAGCTTGTCGCTCACCGGGCCTTGCCGGGACGCGTGGCGCGACGCGGCAAGTTCCTTGATATGCCTTGGTTGGCCTTCCCGGCAAGCACCTCTTGCCGGGGGCTTGTCTCCTTGGTTTAAATACTTTGTTCTTGAATGGCTCCAAAGGAACCACGAAGGACCTTGGCGGTCACCCGGCAAGCCTTGCCGCGGGGCGCTGCAACTGCCCGTGCACAAGTTCGGGATACTAGGGTACCCCTACTCTAGTACACCGACAATTGAGGATCAAAAAGATGGTAAAAATAGAGTTGTATTTACCACACGAAGAATTGCTAGATGGGATGAATAGGAGACCGAGCAGTTCAATCCACCGTACCCTAACTTGGTGACAGAGGACACCTACGGCGGCGGCGGAGAGGACAATGTCCGCGGCCGGTGTGAGGACGGCGTCGGAGAAGTCGTGGCAGCTAAGCGCTTCGTCGTCGGCGTCGTCGAGAGCTAGCGGTGGTGCTAGGGTTTTGACGAGGTGGAGAGGTGGAAGAAGGTTTTCTTTACCGCAGGGGACATGTATTTATAAGGAAGTGTGCGGCATAGCGCAATTACGCAGGTGCCCCTGGCCGTTCACATCTGAGGGGCACGTGGCAAGCATGCAACATACTCAGAGTTGTCCCACGTTCCCACGCCCGCCAGGTTTGTCGGATGGTTGTTCCGGCTTCTCCGGATTTCAAACAATAAGGATGAATCATTTAAAACAGACTTAATGTTTGTCTCTGTGTCTTCTGCTGACAAGGATGCAGAGAAGACATTCGACAGTTTCAATAGAATGCATATGATTTGGACAGATAGAGTTTGAGATAGAAAGCATAGAGAGATTAGGGTCCGATCACATTCACTTAGTTCAAAAGATTTAACAAGGAAGACATAGCTATAAGTGAATGTTGTAGAGGATAGAACACTAGTATATATATCAGAAAGCAATCAAATCAACATAGTGAAGTAAATCATGAAGATAAGTTGAAATTTGAAGACAAACCAAATGCGAAGACATTGCAAAAATAACGCCATGAGTGAAACACTTCAAACCGAGAAATTTGGTGGTGGCGTTACCCACCATATAGGAAGATTAGACCCAGACACGGCGCACAATTATTGTGGCGCTCCGAAGTCAAATTCCATGTTAATGTATTCACGCTCAGAATGTAAGTCTTCATTGATTGAAGATATACTTTACTTCGTGTGTTGCACATCTAAGTCATCAACATGCATAAGTGTTAGGATGTGTGCCTGATCACAGGACATTTGAGGATTCCAAGATATTTAGCTCACACCGTAACTTGCAAAACCTTTTCTCATCCAAGGGCTTTGTGAAGATATCCACCAGTTGCTCTTCAGTGTTGACGTGAATGATGTCAATATCTTTCTTCATGACATGATCTCTGAGAAAGTGATGAAAAATTTCAATGTGCTTTGTCTTCGAGTGTTGGACTGGATTGTTGGCAATCTTGATGGCGCTTTCGTTGTCGCAGAAGAGAGGTACTTGTTTCAGATTGATGCCATAGTCCTTGAGAGTTTGCTTCATCCATAGAAGCTGAGCGCAGCAAGATCCAGCAGCAATGTATTCAGATTCAGTAGTTGAGAGTGATACACAGTTTTGCTTCTTTGAAGACCAACAGACAAGTGATCATCCCAGAAAGTGACATGTGCCTGATGTAGACTTGCGATCCACCTTGTCTCCAGCATAATCAGCATCCGAGAATCCAACCAGATCAAATCTTGAGCCCTTTGGATACCATAATCCGAGTGTTGGGGTGTAAGCCAAATATCGAAGAATTCGCTTCACAGCTAAGTGATGCGATTCCTTTGGTGCCGCTTGGAATCGAGCACACATGCAAACACTAAGCATAATATCTGGCCTAGATGCACATAGGTAAAGTAAAGAACCAATCATGGAGCGGTGTACCTTTTGATTGAACTCTTTACCATTGTCGTCGGGACCCAGATGGTGTTTGGCTGGCATTGGCGTCGTGTAACCTTTGCAATCTTGCATTCCAAACTTCTTCAGACAGTCTTTGAGATATTTTTCTTGAGATATGAAGATGTCATTCCTTTGCTGACGAATTTGAAGACCAAGGAAGAACTTCAGCTCACCCATCATGGACATCTGATATTGCTCTTGCATCATGTATCCAAACTCATCACTATACTTCTGGTTGGTGCAGCCAAAGATAATGTCATCCACATATATTTGGCACACAAACAGTTCACCATCATATGTCTTCATGAAGAGTGTGGGATCGAGGGATCCAGGTTTGAAGCCTTTGCTCTTCAGGAAGTCTTTGATCGTATCATACCAAGCGCGAGGAGCTTGTTTGAGGCCATATAGTGTTTTGTTTAGCTTGTACACCATATCAGGATGTTTTGGATCTTCAAAGCCAGGTGGTTGAGCAACGTACACTTCTTCTTCAATCTTGCCATTGAGGAATGCACTCTTCACATCCATTTGATATAGTAAGATGTTGTGGTGGTTAGCATAGGCTAGCAGTATGCGAATAGCTTCAAGCCTAGCCACAGGAGCAAATGTTACATCAAAGTCAATTCCTTCAACTTGAGTATATCCTTGAGCCACAAGACGTGCTTTGTTTCTGACGACTTGACCATGCTCATCTTGCTTGTTTTGATATATCCATTTTGTGCCAATAATGTTATTCTTGCGAGGGTCAGGACGCTTGACTAGTTCCCAAACATTGTTTAGCTTGAACTATTGAAGTTCTTCTTGCATAGCTTGAATCCATTCAGGTTCCATAAAGGCTTCAGCAACTTTCTTGGGTTCTGATATTGACACAAACGAAAAGTGCCCACAGAAATTTGCTAACTGTGTTGCTCTTGAACGAGTAAGTGGACCAGGTGCATTGATGCTATCAATTATCTTCTCAATTTGTACTTCATTTGCAACACGAGGATGAACTGGACAAAGACCTTACTCTTGCTGATCATTGTCATCATTGGGAGGATTGTCTTCGGTCTGAGCATTGTCTTCAGATTGGTTTGGTGCGGAAATGATAAGTTCCTCTTCAGGCTGTGCTTCAGAAGGCATGATTTCACCAGTTCCCATCAGCTTGATAGAATCGCTGGGCGGAGCTTCATCTAGTGTACTTGGCAGGAGCTCTCTTTGTGAACCATTGGTTTCATCAAATCGCACGTCCATAGTTTCAATGATTTTGTAGAGATAGAGGTTGAAGACTCTGTAAGAGTGCGAGTCCTTTCTGTAACCGAGCATGAAGCCTTCGTGAGCTTTAGGTGCAAATTTTGACTTGTGATGGGGATCCTTGATCCAGCACCTAGCACCAAATACTCTGAAGTAGCTGACATTTGGCTTCTTGCCAGTAAGGAGCTCATAGGATGTTTTGTTCAGAAGCTTATGGACGTAAACACGGTTGATGATGTTACATGATGTATCAATAGCTTCAGGCCAGAACTTTCTTGGTGTCTTATACTCGTCGAGCATTGTTCGAGCCATCTCAATGAGGGTTCTGTTCTTGCGCTCTACGATGTCATTTTGCTGAGGTGTGTATGGAGCAGAAAACTCATGAGTGATTCCCATTGTATCCAGATAAAGATCAAGCCCAATGTTCTTGAACTCAGTGTCGTTGTCACTTCTGATATGCTTGATCTTGACGCCATAATTGTTCATGGCTCGATTGGCGAAGCGTCTGAAGACATCTTGCACTTCAGTCTTGTAGCGAATTATGTGCACCCATGTATATCTTGAGTAGTCATCAACAATGATGAATCCATAGAGACAAGCTGTTGTTGTGAGGGTAGAGTAGTGAGTAGGGCCAAATAAGTCCATGTGTAACAGCTCGAAGGGTTGAGATGTCGTCATGATTGTCTTTGAGGGGTGCTTTGCCCTAGTCATATTTCCAGCTTCGGAGGCACCACACAAATGATCCTTCTTGAACTTGACACCCTCGATGCCTATGACATGCTTCTTCTTGACGAGTGTGTGTAAGTTCCTCATGCCAGCATGCCCCAGCCTCCGATGCCAGAGCCAGCATTCTGAAGCTTTTGCAAGAAGACATACGACAAGCTGTGGACCTGCTGAGAAATCTACCATGTATAGATCATCTTTCCGATACCCTTCAAAGACTAGAGACTTGTCAGATTCCATTAGTACAAGGCAACGATATTTTCCGAATAGTACAATCATGTTCAAGTCACAAAGCATTGAGACCGACATTAAGTTGAACCCACGGGATTCAACAAGCATCACTTTATCCATGTGTTGATCCTTTGAGATTGTAACTCTACCTAGACCCAATACCTTGCTTTTACCAGTGTCGGCAAATGTGATGTGACTCTTGTCTGACGGACGTAAGGTTGAGTCCATGAGAAGACTTCGATCACCAGTCATATGATTAGTGCATCCGCTGTCCATAATCCATTCTGAAGCATGAGGTGTCATACCCTACAGTGCAGTTAGGAGGATAGGCTTCACAAAGTGTGTTGTGAAGCATAAGCATTTGACGCACACAAGGATTATCACAGCTTAGATCAAGGTTAGGACTCATAGTATGACTGGTAAGCGATTCACATGTGAAATACATAGTAAGACCATTTTATCATGCGTCCCTTAATGTGTTTTAGGTCCCCAGCAATAGTATCAGACGCCTTTGATAGCAGGCTGGAGACCTTATTCTGCAATAGAAAGTTAATTCTTCTTCACCACCCACATCTTCAGGGGTGGCTTAGAAGCAATGAGTCTAAGTGCAGCATCTGAGAACTTCGGCTTTGGAGCCCTAGCAAATAGCCTTGCAGGAGATGAATGATACTCATATGAATAAGCAGAAAAGTTCTTAGTTCTATGAACATAGCGGTTTGAAGACACACGCTCATATTCATAAGTTTGAGTACGATTGCCCTGCAAAACATTGGCGTTAGGGTGACTCAGGTGAGTCATGTATCTGTATGAAGCCTTTGGACCATATGACGCCTTAGGTCTGGGGTTTGTCTTCTTTCCTGGTGGTGTCATGATCACATTCACTGGAAGATTCTCAAGACAGCTTTTGGGAACCCAGATCTTCTTCATAGGTGGTCCATTCCTGCAGTTAGTACCAATATACCTGACAAACACTTCACCATTCTGATTCTTGAACAGCTTATAGTTTGCATCAAGAGATTCATCAATGATAATAGGATTAGCACAGGTAAAGCCAGATAAGGTGGATGGATCCACTGAAGGTTCCTTTGCAGCAACCCATGTGGTTTTGGGATACTGCTCAGGCTTCCAGTAGGAACCATCAACATTCATTTTCCTCTCGAACCCAACACCCTCTTTCCTAGGGTTTCGGTTCAGAATCTGCTTTTTGAGGACATCTCAAAGTGTCTGATGTCCTTTCAGACTTTTATACATCCCTGTTTCAAGCAATGTCTTCAACCTAGCATTTTCATCAGCAGTAGTAGTGGTATCCTCCGTAGAGGGGTTAGTTTCCACATCAGTAGTTGAAGATAATGCAACAGTAGCAGCAGTGGTAGCGTTATCACGCTCAATGCATTTTAGACATGGTGGTTCAAATCCATCCTGTGTAACACTGATTTGTTGAGCAAGTAATGAATCGCGCTCCTTCTGAAGATCTCCATAGTCCACTCTTATCTTTTCAAGATCTTGCTTTCTTTGAAGACATTCAGAAGAAAGCTTCTCGTGATCAGACAAGAGAGCATTATGTTGATCTTGAAGGGCGTCAAACTTGGAATGAAGTCTCTGAAGACTCTCAGCCAATGCTTTTGACTGATCCATTTCTTCACCCAACATATCATCGCTCTTACTAAGCATGTTTTGAACCTTTTCCAAGGCTCTTTGTTGTTTAGTGGCAAGGGAAGCAAGTTTGACATAGCTGGGGCCAAATTCATCACCTGATTCATCATCACTAGTTTCAGAGAGGTAGCATTCAGTTACCTTAGCACCCCCTGCCATGAGGCATGGTGAAGATGAAGACGATTCAGGTGGAAAGGTCATCTCTTTAAGAGACTCCTTGTATTCCTCAAACCAAGGATCATGACGATTAAGATGACCTTCATAGACCTCAGAAAGCCGGTCCCAAATTAGCTTCGCGTGATTGAGGTGCATGACGTTCCTGAACTGATTTCAGGATAGATAGGAGCAGATGACATCCTTTGCTGTGAGGTTCAGTAGAGTGTACTTGTGAATGTCATCAGCCTCCGCCATCTTGCATAGATCGGTAAGACCAATCTCAGTGACGGTCCACAGTTCGCTATCCATGGCCATGAGTCGCTTCTTCATCATGGCCTTCCACCGAGGATACTCATGACCGTCAAAGGTGGGGCAAGATACATTCCTCAATCCTGCAGTCGACATAGCTAAACTCCATGAGGTTAAACCGAATCACACAGAACAAGGGAGTACCTTTCTCTGATACCAATTGAAAGTGCTAGTTATCGACTAGAGGGGGGTGAATAGGCAATTTTTATCAGTCTTCAAAACATGGAAGTTTCGAAGACAAACAATAGAAATGACCTAATTGATATGCAACGGAAGATAAACTACAACAAGCAAACCATAGTCAAGTATGCAATAATGTGAAAGTACAAAGACTAATAGCAGCTTGGTAGTAAGGATCAGGATGGAAGATAGTATGAACCCAACCAACGATAGTAGTCTAGCAATGAAGTCAAATAGGTACGACAAATAGGCAATGACTTCACGAAGACAAACTCAAAGTAAAGGGAGGGAGAGGATAGAACCAGTCACTTGTTGAAGACACAGGATTTGTTGGACCAGTTCCAGTTGTTGTGACAACTGTACGTCTGGTTAGGGAGGCTGAGATTCAACTCAGAAGACTGCGTCTTCACCTTATTCCCCTTGAGCTAAGGACACACAGTCCTCGCCCAATCACTCTGGTAAGTCTTCAAGGTAGACTTCCGAACCTTCACAGACTTTGTTCACCGGCAATCCACAATGACTCTTGGATGCTCAGAACGCGACGCCTAACCAGCTGGAGGATACACAGTCCTCAAGTGTAATAAGTCTTCAGGTCACTCAGACAGAAAGACTTCAGTGATGCCTAACACTCTTTGGCTCTGGGTGTTTGGGATTTGTCCTCGCAAGGATTTCTCTCTCTCAAAGGCTTCGAGGTGGGTTGCTCTCAAACGACAAAAGTCGTGAACTAACTCTGAGCATCCACCAATTTATGGTGTAGGGGGATATTTATAGCCACAAGGCAACCCGACCTGATATGTACGAAATGACCCTGGGTCACTAAGGAACTGACACGTGTTCCAATGGTCAGATTTCAAACACACACAGCAACTTTGCTTGAGCTACAAGTAAAGCTGACTCATCCAGCTTTGGATAAGATTTTCTCTCATTGTCTTCGCTCGAAGACATAGGATTTGGGTTGAGCATCACTTCAGTCATTCTGACTTTGTTCACTTGGACCCCACTTAACAGTATGGTGGTTCCTATGACTCAACAAAGAAGAAAAGGAAACAACAAAACAACACAATCTTCGCGCTCCATAGTCTTCACTCAATGTCTTCTCATGTCATAGTCTTCAATATGAATATCTTCACATACCACCATTGTCGTCAATGTCTTCATACATTTTTAGGGGTCATCTCCGGTAGGTAAACCGAATCAATGAGGGACACTACCTGCGTTATCCTGCAATTCTCACAAACGCATTAGTCCCTCAACCAACTTTGTCATCAATACTCCAAAACCAACTAGGGGTGGCACTAGATGCACTTACAGATGGATCACGCGAAGCAATATTTTTTTTTGAGGGGGCGAAGCACCTAGTTTAAAAGGAAAAAAGGCGGTACACTCACAACAGTCAGGTCGCGGTCGCATTGCACCCCACACACGTTCGGTCCTGCACATGGCTCACGCAAAGGGAACGCGCTTCGGTTTGCCTCTTCACTGACACGTGGGACTGCACTTGGAGAAACCGACCATGCGCCAAACTCCCCCCACCCACCGCGTGAAAATCCTCCCCCCCC
>NC_041387.1:172391571-172418898 GCF_002162155.2 Triticum dicoccoides | reverse complement strand
TCCCCCCTCCACTCCATTCGCTCCGCCAAAGTTGCCCTCCCCGCCGCGCCGATACGTCGGCACCGCGGTTCATCGAGGGGACGCACGGCGATCCTCTCACTCCCACAGGATGCTCTCGTAGACTGTCGTCCTCTAGCCGCGCCGCCACCTCTGGCTACGTTCTTGTGGAGGCGCACAGCGGTCAGCGCTGCCACTGCTGGCGACGTTCGTTTGGAGACGCTCGGCGGCCAGCTTCTCCCACGGTACGTGCATTCTAGACTGAGGCCCCGTTCATGTTGGTGTAGCACTGAATGTTAACTGGTAGACGCTGTTAATCTCACTGTTTGCCAAAGTAGTTTACTGTCAATATGATCTTCTTAAGAAGCTTCCTTGCCCTATTCTGCACTCAATCTGCTTAGCTGAGATGGCATGCCAAGGCCGATTAGTTGCTAAAATATCCTGCCATATATTTATTGTGACATAGATTGCCATGGTCTAGTAGCCAATCTGTTAGGTGAAATATCTCTACACCGTTTTATACTCGATCTTTGTTGCTGCGATGGCCTTCGATAGTTCGATGGCTGTGTGCTCGGCCTCATTGACTGCTAAAACAGACTGCCATAATTTAGCACTCAAATCTGTTTGCTGAATTAGCTTTACATATATTTTGTTACTTAGATCTGCTCGTCCAAATATCTTGACATAGCTTTAGACATCGACCTAGGTATTTTTCTGGACATCATAAAAAAGCATATATGTTTTTCCTGTAATATCTAGTAGAAGAACTAATTTGTATGTCTAATAGATGGACATGACTTGGATAACTTCTGCTCGAAGATTCTCCGCTGCATATGTCGAGGGGGTTGAAAACTTCATGAACTTTATCAGAGCTGAGTATAGTGGTCCGAAATCAGATGTGCTCTGCCCGTGTAGCAGTTGTATGAATTCAGTTACAAGACCCCAGTCAACTATGCAAAATCATCTACACTTGTATGGGATGTCAGTCACATATACTAGGTGGGTTCATCATGGTGAAGCTGTGAACGTCAATGTTATTGACTACGTGGAAGCAGCAGATCACCATCTTGATCTGCCTGATGCTTAGGTGGAAGAGGAGGAGGAGGTGGTGGTGGCAGAGCCAGTGAGTTTGACCAACATTGAAACAATGCTACGAAATGCTCATGCATTCCGTGAACTTTCACCTGCAGAAGAAAAACGGTGGGCCCGCATGTTGGAACAATGCAACGTTGCTGTCACCCCAGGAAATAATCTGTCAGTATTCTCAGCTATGGTCACCTTTCTTCAGGTTAAGACATCTGAGCGGATGACCAACAAATCATTCGATGCAATGTTGGCTGCTTTCCGCAAATCTTTCCCAGATGCGTCTGAGTTGCCACACACCTACAGTAAAATGAAGAATTTCCTTCGTGCAGTTGGAATTGGATATGATATGATCCATGTTTGTAAGAATAATTGTGTTCTGTTCCGGAAGGATTATGCCAACTTAAGTGAATGCCCGAAATGCAAATCATCAAGATGGAAAGATGGCGATGCTGTGAAGAGGGTTCCTCATAATGTTTTGAGACATTTTCCAATTACACCAAGATTGCAGAGGTTATTTCATGATGCTGAAACAAGAGAGGATGTACTGTGGCATTCTAGGAACCAGGAGTACAGAGATCAAAATGTAATGAGCCATCCATCTCATGGTAGTGAGTGGAAAAGCTTCAATGATAAACACAAAGAGTTTGCTGCTGACCCGAGAAACATTAGACTTGGCTTAGCTTCAGATGGATTTAACCCATTTGGCCACCAGAGCGCCACATATAGCATGTGTCCAGTGCTTGTTATCCCTTACAACATGCCTCCAAATGTCTGCACCAAAGAATCAAACTACATGATGGCCTTGCTCATCCCAGGTCCAAAAAGTCCTGGAAAGGATTTTGATTTGTTCATGGAGCCTCTTGTGGAGGAACTTCAACAGCTATGGAAGGGTGTTCTCACTCGAGACCTATATAGCAGCCCACCAGCTGATTTCTTTCTGCATGCTGTTGTAATTTGGTGCATCCATGATTATCCGGCTTTGGGCACTATGTCAGGGCGAACAACACCTGGTTACAATGCATGTGTTCGCTGTGACAGGAATCCGCTGTCATATGCAATACTTAGCAAGATCTGTTACATTGGACACCGCCGTTTCCTTGCCAAGGACAAGACGCATCCTAGAAAATACCGAAGACATGTGTTCAATGCAAAGCATGAAAACCGTGATGCGCCAAAGAGGCTCACCGCCAATGAGTTGCAAGTGGAATTAGAGAAGGTCAGGCATATTACACTAGGAAACCATCCTGGTAATGGTAGCGGGAAAAGGAAGCGTGGCACGGTAGAAGAGAGATTATTGTTTACCCGCAGGTCCACTTTGTGGGACTTGGAGTATTGGAAAGATTTGGATCTACGGCATAATCTTGATGTGATGCACATCGAGAAAAATATATGTGACAGCATTATCGGCACACTTCTTAACATTGAAGGCAAGAGGAAAGATACCTTAAAATCTAGGATTGATTTGACACACCTGGGTATCAGAAAGGATTTGCAGGTGCAAGATGAAGGTAAACCACGGGATATGGCACCAGCTGTGTACGTCTTGGACAAGGTAAAAAGAAAAGGATTCTACGAGGTCCTGTCACGTGTGAGATTCCCACATGGATTTGCTTCCAACCCTGAAAGGAGAGTCAGTGTAGATGGAAACAAGGTACAAGGGTTGAAAACTCATGACTGCCACGTCCTACTTCAAAGGGTTTTACCTGTTATCCTTAGAGGATTGGGCCGCCCTGACTTATACAAAGCAGTTGTAGAGTTGGGACAATTCTTCAGGGAACTCTGCAGTAGAAATATCAGGATAGATGCTTTGGAGCGTCTTAGAGACAAGATACCAACTATCATATACGACCTTGAGAAGATATATCCTCCAGCCTTCTTTGATGTGATGGTGCATTTGGCTGTTCATCTACCTGATGAGGCACTACTTAGAGGTCCAGTATAGTATGGCTGGATGTACCCTATTGAAAGGCGGCTAGGCACTTTCAAGGGCTATGTTAGGAACAGAGCTAGACCCAAGGGTTCCATTGCAGAGGCCTAAATTGCTACAGAAGCGTTGACATTCTGCTCAAAATACATTGAAACGGCTGATCAGCTTAGCAAAGAGGT
Organism: Triticum dicoccoides; assembly: GCF_002162155.2. NCBI lineage: Eukaryota > Viridiplantae > Streptophyta > Magnoliopsida > Poales > Poaceae > Triticum > Triticum dicoccoides. The sequence continues at coordinate 172,415,709 of NC_041387.1, read as the reverse complement.
GGGTGAAGACAATCCCGGGCTCAATGTTTTCGATTATTCTGTTCGAGTTACAGGGAAGAGTCGACAAGAGGACAAACGTAAAGATTTGGACAAAATGGTTTGGTATGTGTTGAATAACTGTCCTGAGATACTACCTTATATCAAGTAAGTGCAGTACTGCAGCTTATACATCGTAATCTACTAAACTTGCAGCACATTCTTATATATTTAGATGTTTGACGCGGTCACTATGTTGTGCAACATCTACAAAGAGGAGTTACTGCCGCAAAATCCAAGAAACATTGACAAACTGGTTATGGCAGGATTTGCGAAATGCTTCAAGAACCATGTAAGCTTTTGAAGTGCACTATCAGTTTTTTAATATATTGAGTACATAAGATGATCAGTTTATCTATTTTCTAACCATAGGTTAAGAAGATGCAGGAGGATGGGTAGGCAGTTGATGATGCCCTTTACTCACTAGCAAAGGGTCCTGATACTCGGGTAAGACATTATGAATCTTGCATTGTTGGAGATGTGCGCTACAACACCCTTGCACGAGACGAAGGCAGGAAGACACAAAACAGTGCCATCATGAGCACGGATATGTATGACAAAGAGACAACTGAAATGTATGCTAACATAACAGACATTGTTTAGTTGTAGTATATCTCCAGTTTCGAGGATCATCGGTGTGTGGTTCTGTTGTGCTGTCATTGGTATAACCTGTTTTCTAGGATCGTAAAACCCAGAGCTGATGATTATTTCAAATCCATCAATGTCAAGGCAACGTACCAGACCAACGAGCCTTTTATTTTGGCAAATCAAGTAACACAGATATTTTTCTTGGAAGACACATTTGCACGTAGCGATGACTGGAGAGTATTGCAAAGGTTTGAGCAGAGGAATTTGTTTAATGAAGTTGCACAACAAGACGATGCTTACACTGCTCCTGATGTACAAGATAACACAGATGTTCCTCATATCTTTGAGAACCATCACGTCAATGACGCCGGCAAAAAGATTGTCTGTCGTGTTGTGGACATACAAGAGTTGATCAAGAAGAAGCCAATGTTTGAGGATGTTGAGGACGAAGAAGAAGATGACACCATGGGGAATTACGATTCAGACTGATACACATGGCGAAGATGTTGACGCTGCTACTGCGGATGATGATTACATTTCTTTTGTCGTATTTGCCTGTCAGAAGACGTTTTTTATCTACTATGTGAAATTGTGTTTGCTATGACAACTGAAACCTGATGAGCATGTTGTTTAGTATTTTGTTGTGAGAACATCACTTGTTATGTATGCTGATTTGTGTTTAGTGATTGTATGACGACTAAAACATGATGACATTGTTGTTTAGTTGTACTCATATCTGGCTCTGAAACTTGAATTTGATGACATAGTTTGATGTTGGACTGCAATTTGCTCGACGTCTTCGAATGAGAACAAAGCTGACCCAACAGGGCCTCTGCTATCTATTTATTTATATGAGCAAAAGGGGATACCCCCTGATTTCTGTTAATTGAAATCATTAGATGTCCACAACACTACGCCCAGTCTGCTACACAAGTTTCATTCATTACTAGTTTCAGCAAAGTGCTCATGTCGTAGCCACTAAATACATCACGAGTGCTACATACACTGCAAATAAAGAGACAATCATCCTACGGAGCACATCGATTTTGCCCATTATCTTCACAAGCTCTTTCATCTCCTCATTGCTGTTAAGGCCGTTCAGCAGCTGTTGCTTGGCCATGATCAGAGGAACTGCATCTTTAACCTTCTGCTCTACATCTTCCTCTTCTGCCATTCCTTCAGTTACTTGTCCAACACCCCAACCTGCTGGTATTGGGATTCCTCGGCTAACCAAATAATCAGCATAGTTGCATTCCTCCACATCAGCAACTTCCCAGAAATACAAATCACACGAATCTTCCCTTTTCTGCATGAATCAAATTGGAAGATCATCAACCAAACTATTAAAAAAACAGCAACTAAAAGCAACAGAACAAAACTTAAACATATTATTACCCCATGATTCAGGCATTTGTAGAAGACTCAGCCAGGGTTGCAGATTGTGGTTGAGACGCAATGGATGACTCTGCGTGATTTGCAGCAGTGGCACCACACCAACGGCAGTGGGTTGCGATGAGCAATCGGCTGTGGTGCGCGTGCCGGCGGGGGTGTGATGAGACCCACAGGCGATGGTACGGGTGGCGACTTGGCGCATATCTGGTTGTTGCCTGCTGAAGAGCAGGTGGACGAGCAGCCAACAGACATGGTTGCTGCGGCCAGAGCTTATGATGCTAGGCAGAGTAAGTAGAGAAGAGGAGAAGTGAACGTTGGATAAGTCAGTTTCATTACTTGCAGAGTAGCATAGCACCATATATAGTCATAGTCTAGGTTTGGATTCGAACCAGCTACAGGAGCACGTCTTTCTTTTTTCTAAAACTTGGCAACGTCTCTTTACTGGTACACTAGCTTGTTATGTACGCCTTCCCAAGTCTTTAATTTTCTTTCCCTTTTTTGCGAGGAAGGAAGGAGGACAAAATTGAGAGTTCCTCGGACTCGAACCCAAGACCTCTCGGTTGAAAACCAAGGGTGCTAGTCACTTATGTGGCGAACATTCCCTGTGAGGAGGACGGCAGACGAATGCATTTTCCTCTCAGTTTTCTTCCTATATATAAAAAAGTATGCTACTTGGTGTCCGCTTAGTCAAAAAACGATTGTGCCAACCTTGACCGTTCGATTGACATTCAACGTCTGTCGCGTTTCTTCAGTCTCTTCTTCCTCGAGCCGCCAAAGCCACACCAGCGCCGGCGGGACCGCCTGCTCCCGCCTCCCACGGCTGGTTGTGATCTTCCCCAGCTCCTGTTCGTTCCCATCTGAGGCCTCACCATCGTCCTCCGCCTTGGTTCGCTTGCCGTGGCGCCGCCCTCCGGTGTTGTCAACATGGTCAACAACCGAGAGGAATAAGGAGATGACTGTACATGGTGAGGATGACAGTAGGGACCCAGCAGCGCGCGCAGTAATTTTGTTTTTTCGGGACGGAGAAGGGTATCAACTGGGTTGTGCGGGACACGTGGCCCGTCTAGCCCAGGCTTTTATTTCACATGTTTAGCACATGACCAGCCCAGTTTGTTTTTTTCCTTTCTGAAAAATGGCTAGCCAGCTATTTTGTTTTTTGCAGAATAACCAACATAGGCCTACTTGCTTTTCTACACCCTGCTGGGCCGGAAATCTTTCAAGACGAGGAGGGATGCATTTTGCCCAGAAAATGGGCTATAAGTAATAAGAAATGGGCTATAAGTAATAATAAATGGGCTGTAAAATGAAAAAAAAATACAGCAAACAGGCAATTAGTTCCCAAATACTGTTTTCTTTCGGATTTTGATATTTTAAATTTCATTGTTTTTGTGTGGGTAAAATTTCATTGAATCTAAATTAAGGTATATTTAGATTTAAAATTAATTTGAATCTGGCTCGAAATTTCGGGCTGTATGCTGTTTGGGACAGATTTGGAGGCTGACTTGTGGGTCTACTAGGTTGACATGTGCTTTGGCTTTGTCAACTTAGTCCACAAACGATTCTAGAAGCAGTGACCGTTGGATGTTAATCCAACGGCCGTGCTGCTTCTTCAATATCTGATCTTCTTGCTCCAGCCGCCCAAACCAGCTCCGGTGGGACTGCCTGCTCCCGCCTCCCGTGGCCGGCTGTGCTGCTGCACAGGCCGCACCTCCCCACACTACTTCATTGCTGGCCAGGCCATTCCTCTACTCACCCACACCTCTTGTTATTTTCCGGCAACGGTAGCCGGACCAGTAAACCCTCGTACTCCCCACTGCGTGGGCAACCATTGCCGAGTCTTCCCTGGCTCTGTGTCGTTCCCTTCCTAGGCCTAGCTGCCGTCCACCGCCATGGTGCTCTCGGCGCGTCCTGGTCAACATGGTCAACGAACGACATCCATCGGCCGTGGACTATACACGCAAAATAATGATTCCTCCACCTGACATGGGGACCCACCGGAAGGGCCTCTGTATTTCGTGAAAAAAATGTCCCCCCCCCCACTGACAAGTCGGACCCACTAGCTATATCTTCGCACGCAAGGAAGTGCCTCCTTATTACGCACAAAAAATGAATACCTACCCTGCTAGATGGGACGCACCATAGTGGGAGGATGACTTGTGGGCCAACTAAGTTGACGGGGACAGAGGGCTTTGTCAACTTAGTCAATATGAGCGATTCTAGCTCCAGTGACCGTACGATGTCCATCCAGCGGCCGTAGTGCTTCTTCAACCTCTGGTCTTCTTGCTCCAGCCGCCCAAAGCAGCGCCGGTCGTGCCGCGTGCTCCTGCCTCTCGTGGCCGGCTGTGATGCCGCGGAGGCCTCACCACCCCCTACTACTCCCACCATTGGCCAAGGGTATCCCTCTACTCACCCACACCCCCTGTTATTCTGCGGCGACGGCAGCCTCACGCTGCAGCCGAACCAGTGAACCCTCGTACTCCTCTCCGCGCGGGCTACCACTATTGCATCTTCCCCGGCTCCGCGTCGTCCCCTTCCTAGGCCTCGCCGTTGTCCAGACCACCGCCCTGGTGCTCTCGGCGCGGCGTTGTCAACGTGGTCAACGACCGACTTCCATCGGAAGAGTACTGTACGTGGAGAGGCTGACAACTGGGTTGAGGCGGCCGCAAGGAAGTGCCTCCTTATTATGCGCAAAATAATTATTCCTCCACCTGACAGCAGGGACCCACCGGACGGGCCACCTTATTTCACAAAAAAAATGTTTCCCCCTAACTGCTGGGGCCCACCGGATGGGCCAACGTATTTCGTGAAAAAAATGTTCCCCGCGCTGTCAGCTCGGACCCACCGGAAGTGCCGCCTCATTACGCACAGAAAAATGAATACTCCCCTTGCTAGCTGGGACCCACCATGGTGGGAGGCTGACTTGTGGGCCTACTAAGTTGACTGGGACGGGGGCCTTTGTCAACTTTAGTCAATATGAACGATTCTAGCTCCAGTGACCGTACGATGTCCATCCAACGGCCGTAGTGCTTCTTCAACCTCTGGTCTTCTTGCTCCAGCCGCCCAAAGCAGCGTCGGTCTTGCTGCATGCTCCTGCCTCCCGTGGCCGGCTGTGCTGCCACGGAGGCCTCACCACCCCCTACTATTCCCACCGCTGGCCAGGCCCTGCAGCGACGGTAGCCTCACACTGCAGCCGAACCAGTGAACCCTCGTACTCCTCTCCGCGCGGGCTTCCACTGCCGCGTCTTCCCTGGCTCCCCGTCGTCCCCTTCCTAGGCCTCATCGTCGTCCACCGCCCTGGTGCTCTCGGCGTGGCATGGTCAATGTGGTCAAGGAACGATTTCCATCGGACGTGGACTGTACGTGGAGAGGCTGACAGCTGGGTCCACGGCTGCAACAAGGAAGTGCCTCCTTATTACGCGGAAAATGATGATTCCTCCACCTGACAGCTAGGACCCACCGGACGGGCCACTGTATTTCGCAAAAAAAAGTTTCCCCCTGACTGTTGGGACCCACCAGCTACATCTTCGCATGCAAGGAAGTGCGTCCGGGCAAAAAAACAAAACGATTCGCCCCCCTGACCGCTGGGACCCACCTGCGACACCTTCGCACGCAAGGAAGTGCGTCCGGGCAAAAAAAATGATTCGCCCCCCTGACTGCTGGGACCCACCAGCTACATCTTTGCACGCAAGGAAGTGCGTCCGAGCAAAAAAAAATGATTCGCCCCCCTGACTGCTGGGACCCACCAACTACATCTTCGCAGGCAAGGAAGTGCCTGATAGTCGGGACCCACCTGGTCGAAGCGTACATAGTGTTGTCATTATGGTCGCAAACGTGTACGTACATACTAGTCGTTGTAGAGGCGCGCACGTGTCGTAGTAGAGGCGCGCACGTAGCATGTATACGTACGTACAACGGCGAGGGTGCAAAAAAGAAAATACGGCCACGTACGTACATACGGGCAGGGTCTCGAACGCCTACTCGCGCATACGTACATGGCTGGGTCGGAATGGAGAAATAGCATCGTCGTCGTGTTCATGGGGAGGCAACGGAATGCGTCGTGTTCATGGGGAGGCAACAGAATGTGTCATGTTCATCGGGAGGCAACGGAACGCGTGGGAGCCAACCGGCTTGGACGGAACATGCGATGGAAACGAGGCCTGGCGTACCGCACAACAGAGGAAACGGCGTTGTGTTCGACTGGCCACATTCGAAACGGGACCCTGTTCATCGGGAGGGGTCTGGCGTACCACAAAATGGAGGAAAAGGACCTCCTACGGTCGAAACGGGGGTCCTGTTGATCGGGAGGGGTGTGGCGTACCGCAAAACGGAGGAAACGGACCTCCTACGGTCGAAACGGGGGTCCTGTTGACCGGGAGGGGTGTGGCGTACCGCAAAACGGATGAAACAGACTTGTGTTGGAGCGCTACGGTCGAAACGGGGGTCCTGCTCGTCGGGAGGGGTGTGGCGTACCGCAAAACGGGACTCCACGGGATACTGTTCATCTCCACCGTCGACCTCCTCTAGCCTCCACGGGCTACCGTCGACCTCCTCCAGCCTCCACGGGCTCCTGTTCTTCTAGCCTCCACCGCGCGCTACTCCACCGGCTACTGTTCAACCACCCCTCCACGGGCACCCCTATATCATCTACTGTTCATCCAGCCCTCCACACCACGGGGTCCTATTCAACCAACCCTCCACGGCCACCCCTCCACCATCTACTGTTCATCCAGCCGTCCACACCACGGGTTCCTGTTCATCCAGAGGCAACGCCACCGCTCACTGTTCATCCAAACCCCCACGCAATGCTCAATGTTCATCCAATCGATCAGCTTCAGTTAGTAGCAGTAGCGAAGGAATCGCTCCATTGGGTTCAGTTAACAGCCATCGATCGATCGCTCGGGTTCAGTAACGCATAGCCTACAGTGCAATCGCTCGGGTTTAGTTAGAGCCCAACGCCTCGCTCGGGTTCAGTTAGAGCCAACGCCTCGAACACACGCGCATACCTGTATGAGAGAAACGCGCATCGCTCGGCCCCCGACCTCCCACCGTAACCGGCAACTCCCCGAAATTTTCCTCCCCCTCGCTTCTACCATAGTTTTTTCCGTCATGGACGGCCCAAAGAATGTCATTCGGCTGTGTCTCCGGCCCGCCCAGGACGAAAAGCCCATTTACTGTCATGATTTTTTGTCATAGAAGTAGGAGCCCACCACATCTATGATGATACCGGGTTTTGTCACAATTATCGTCATAGAAGTGTCGTATGTATGACAGGAAAAAAATTCGTTCGGCCCAAAATGTCACAGATGTCTCTTTTTTTTTGTAGTGTCCTTGTTGGGTTCGACACTCTTACTTATCGAAAGGACTACGATAGATCCCCTACACTTGTGGGTCATCAGTCCTTGAGGAACCGCCTGGACCCCCAGAGCCTCCCGAGGCTCAGGGCTCCGGTGGCTCTTGAGGGTCGGCCTCTTCACCGCACATCTTCAGCTACTCCAACACCCCCTCTACAATGGTATCAGGTGACATCTTTCGAGTTAATTTCAGCTGGGAGTGCCTTCAAGGCTGCATCATTCCCAGGTCGCGTGGGTCCGTCCCTGCGGCATGTATCCCTTTTGCTTATGTCTTTAGTTTACCTTGCTGGGGGCGCCCCTCGGGCTGCATCATCCCCAAGCCACTCGGGCCTGACCCAATGGCATGTATCCCTCCTGCATTTATCCAAGTTGATTTGTCTTTCATGCTTAACCTGCCTATGATTATCATCTTCCGCCTACCACGGGCCTTCTCTCCCTCATGCAAATCGCTTGCGCATTAAAAGGGGGGCTCCTGAGCATCGAGGCTCAGGGGCTCTTACTGGCTCTCCAGCCGTCACCCCCCTGGCCTTGTCCACGGCATCGCGACCTGGCATACCAGCAGCGGCTGAGCTCGCTCAAGGGCCAGGACCCGAGGATGTAGAGCATTTGTATCTAACCATCTCGCAGGAACACACAGCCATCCAAGGGTCAAGACCTGGCGCAACCCGCCTTGAGGTAGGGCCTCGTGAGTCCCGCGCTGGCTCACGAGTGCCCACATACACCTCGTCTAGCCCTGCCGTGCAAGCCACGTGTCAGGGAGGGGCTATACATGCCCTGGGGGCTCCTCCCGGAGGCCCCCCCCCCTCCCACGTACCAGTGGAAGCACCATGCTCCGCGCTGGCTGACAACACTGCTGAGGAGCGGCTATGCCCGTACACATACGGAAGCGCTATGCTCCGTGCTGGTGATAAACAACTGAGGGCGGCCCACGGTCGTATCAACCTCAGGGAGCCCAGAGCTCGGTGTCTGGCCTCATTACAACGCCTCCCCTCGGGAGCGCCACACGAGGGGGCTGGACACGAGGGCTGCGCCCGGGTCACGCCCGAGCACACGCCACCCAGCCAGGTCCCTTAGACCTGGTCATCGCGCGCCCCTCCCCGAGTGGAGCCAAGGTATGAAGACCGTTTGAACGTCAAGGGGGACTCCTGAGCATCGCGACTCAGGAGCCTAACTGGTCACGTAGCCCCTCACTCCTTAGTTCCGCAAGGCTAACAACGGTTGAGGTATGCGCAGGGCCGGGCCCTGCCGACGTAGAACGCCAGATCCACCCCTACACTCCCTCCCTATTTGTTGTTTGCGCATCAAGGGGGACTCCTGAGCATTGTGACTCAGGAGCCTAACTTGTCAAGTAGCCCCTCACTCCTTGGTTCCGTCCTGGTGATCCGGTCGGGGATAACGGCGGTTGAGGTATGCGCGGGGCTGGGCCCTGCCAACATAGAACACAAAGCAAATAGGAAGGAAACTGCAAAATCTCGAAGCAAATCCAGAAGCAAATATTACAAACCATAATTGTCTTCACGATACCGAACGCAAGTTTAAATGCCTCCACAAGGCACAATGCATATTGCAGGAGTTAAAACAGGAAAGAAGCCGCGAGAAGATCACCCTTGGGCAACTCCTTCATTCGCCAGGAGTCCCGTCTCCGTGGTGGTGTTGCCTCCGTTGGCTCCACCTCCCGAGGCTGTGGAATCAGCAGCACCTGCCCTTGGCACAGTGTCAATGGCGCGGAACTTCGCCAGCAGGGCTTCTGCTTGGCCCTTCACGGCTTCAGCAGCAGCGGAGCACTCGGCATCCACAGGCTCCAGCAGCTCGTCGAGGTTGGCGCTAGGGTCGCGAAGGTAGATGTGGCTGAGGACATGCGTCAGTGCTGCAGAAGAAAGGACGTGAGCTTCAACCTCGGCCATGGGGCCGACACCGGTCACGACTTCCTCAAGCGCTTCGACCAATAAGGGAAGCAGCTGGGCGGGGCGTCCTTGGCCCCAGCCAGCGGCTTCTCCAGGCCACCATCATAGAGCGTCTTCAGCGCCTTGCGAGATCTCTCCTCAAGATCCATGAAGGCCACATGGTCCTCGGCCAGGACCTTTGCCTTGGTGTCTAGCTCGGCCCTCTTCGTCTTCAGCTTCTGCTCCAGCGTCCTCAGCCGGCCGCGTTCGGCGGACAGCTTGGTGTCGCGGTCCCCGATGGCATCCTCCCGAGCCTTCATCTCCTCCTCCTTCGCTTGGCGGTTGCGAGCTTCCTTGGTGAGCTCGTCGCGCAATCCCTGCAGCTCGGCCTCCAGCGCCTTGCGGTGGTCCTGGGCGACTGTGGCATCCTTTAGCGCCACATCACGGGCGGCTGCGGCCTGGGTGGCGGCTTGCTTCTCCTCCTCAGAAGCTGCCACATCCCAGCTCAGTGCCGCTCGGACAGAGGCGTCAGAGTGAACCCAGCCAGAGATCAGCTCCAGGCGCCTGGCCACCAGACGGGAGTTGGTGCCCTGGAGGTCTTCTCACAGTTGGCCTACCTCAGTAAGGGCACGGTCCAAGATGGCGGAGGAGGCGGAGGAGTCCGGAACCAGTGGTATAGGAGGAGAAGGCGGCAGCGTGACCACAGCTTGGGAGACTGGGGGCTCTTGAGTCTTGGCTACTTCAGCAATAGCATCAGGCGTCGGCACCTCCGGAGCCAGCAGGCCCATGGGGGCTAGCACCCCACCAGAGCGCTCCTCCGGGCCTCGCGAGGACAATCGGGTAGGGGAAGCGCGAGCTTCACCACCTCCCCTTCCCACGGGCAAAGCCACGGCTGCAGCAGATGAGCCTGCCCCAGGCGGGGTCACCATGTCCCCCTTCTTCTTTGCCACAAGCGGCGACCTAATCACGTGATGGAGAACGTCAAGCCCCAGCAGCAAAAACAAGAACAAGATGGAGTTCGAGCACTTACTGGTCAATCACGGCGTAGGCCGCCGGCCTCTTGCCAAGCTTAAAGCCCGTAAGCCTCTTAGTCTGGGGCGCAGCCCCGAGAATACGAGAAGCAGAAGAGGGCGCACCAAAAGGGCTGGAGGCGGCTTCGGGTGGTGCCTGGGCAGGAGTAGCCCCTCGGGAGATCAGCCCTGACCTGTCTTTCTTCGGGATCACGGGCGGGTCCTCCTCCTCTCGCCTGGCATCGGCCTCGTCGTCGTTCGGCAGGGTGCGGAGGATGCTGGCCCTTCGCCAGGGAGAAGTCTCCCCCATCCCCTCAGCGGTCGCCTCCGAGTCGCGCTCCTCTTCTTCTTCGTCTTCCTCTCCTCTCCCGCAGGAATCATCAGAAGACAATTCCACTGGCGCCGTCGCCCCCTGGCCTTCAGGAGGCACAGCCGGCACCATACCGCGTCCACCACATGTTGCCAGTTGACGCGAAGGCACAGGGGGGCAGGAGCGCCCTCCAGACCTTCCACGTCTTCTCCAACCAAGAGGCGAAGAGCTGCGACCAAATCCTCGTCGGCCAGGGCCACCGAGTTCAGGCGAAGATCATCGTCCGCACCCCCAAGCGTCCACAATGGGCGCAAGTGCACCTGAAGTGGAGCCACCCACTGCGTCAGGAACTCCCTCAGGAGCGTGGCCCCTATCAGCTTTGCCGCCTTCATGTTGCCCAGCCTTAGGTCGGCGTTCATCTTCTCCAGCACCGACTTCACCCGTCGATCATCAAGCTTCGCACGAGACCATGCCTCGTCGGGCTGGCACTACTCCATTGGCAGCACCAACCAAGAGTGGATGCATCCGACATCCATCATGACCCACTTGCTCCGGAAGCCGTCGACCCTCTTCCCGGTCTTCAAGATCACGTTGGCCTTGGAGTACGCGATGAAGCGAGCGCACGCCAAGGTATGACCGTCGGTGATTCGGAGGGAGAAGAAGTGGCACAACAAATCCACGGACGGCATCACCCCAACATGTGTCTCGTAGTAGTAGGTGAAAATCAACAAAAGGAGAACGGAGTTGGGATGGAGATGAAGGGCCTGCAACCTGTAATGGCAGAGGACGGCGTAGAAGAATTCTGAGAAGGGAGGAACCAGGGCGGTGATGATGGTGCTCATCAAGAAGGGGTAGAAGGTGCTGCCCTTAGCCTCTGGCTCGGCTGAGCCGGCCTAGAGTCCAGTCTCCCCCATCTCACTGCCCTGTGCCGCCGTGATCAGACGCGTAGCGACGATATTCTTCTCCGTCATGTTGGGGGGATCCAGGGCCGGCGAGAACCAAGCCGGCAGGACCTTGGCCACGGACTTGCGGGGCGCCATTGCTCGCTGAAAGGGGAAGGATGGAGCGGATCTGGAGATTTCGGAAGCAAGAGAGAAAGGAAGGGGATCTGGAGCAAGGAAAAGGAGAGCAATGAAGGCAAGCCTTACCCAGGCCAGCCTTTTGTTAGTTGGGCAGTTTCCGAGGCAGCGTGGGGAAGCGTACGCCCACGTCCAATCAACCGCCACGCGGCGACCAAGGTCGCAGGCTGTTGGGGCCTGCGGCGCTCCGCACTTGCCCTTTGGCTTCGCTGCTAAGCCAAGTCCGAGCGCACCTTGGGTCCGGGGGCTACTGTCGGCATTCTGGGAATGGGGGTCCCCAGACTTGCCTGCCTGTGTCCTGCAGCGTGGCTCACCAACGGCCCAGTAGCCCGTCTTCATCAACAAATGCTCAAGACCCTTGCGAGGGGCTAGGCCTTGCGGGGCGGACAACACAAGGCCTCCTCAGGGGCGGCCTCACCAAGCAGGCTCGCGAGGAGGCAGAGAGATCAAGGCAAGGGGTACCTTGCGAGGTGCTCATGACACAAGCCATGACGATCAAGACCAGGCGGGCGCCAGCCTGTGAAGTGTCATTGTTTCCTCTTTGGTGCAAAGGGGGCAAGCGCAGGCATGGAGTACCGAGGCATCAGGCAAAGGTTTCCATATTGATGCAACGAGACCAAGGCCGGCAGAGCGGCGGGACGGAGGTCACCATGGAGCACAAGACGGCGTCACCGCCAGTGCCTTTCTGCAGTCAAAGACCACCTTTAGTAAGGATAGCTTGTACTAGCTGCCCCCTTACAAAATGGCTGTTGTTGGCTTCCTTCCCGCTCAATATTTGGGAAGAGGACCAGGGCCTCTATAAATAGAGATAGCCACCACAGTAGAAGGGGATCGGATCTAATCCTTCCCAAGTAGAACACCACCAGCACAAGATCACCTCTCCTCGTGAGGCAGTTCTTCCTCTGTACTGTTCATCATCAGCCCAAGAGGCAATCCACAACACCACACACAGGAGTAGGGTATTACACCACAACGGTGGCCCAAACCTGTATAAACCTTGCGTCCCTTGTGTTGTTCATCGTGTTAGCTTAGAATCGCGGTGAGGTTGTGGGCGTGATTCGGTAGGGATAAGATCTTCATGCGCACCCTAGAGTTCGAACCTTAAGGGTTTTGCCGAAACCCGATATCCGACAACTATCATTTTCCGAACCCTGATCGCAAGGGCTGCCGACCGTGGCCCGACGCTTCGTGTCACGGTACCCGAGGGGCACGGACTAAGAGGGGTGCTCCCGCTGCGAATTCGAACGAGAGTGCCTCACGAAAATCAGAAGAAAAAGGCTCACGAGGGCGCCCGTACAGCTCCCTCGCGAGGCATGCGAGAGAGAGCACGTCAGACAAAGAGCTGAAGACAAAAAACAGAGGCAGAAGGCAATGGAACAGAACCGGCAAAGAACAGCAGAAGCAACTTTAATCAAGGTTCAATCAAGGAAGAGTGAGCCAACTGCAGAAAGCAAATGAAAAGCCGCGACCGGCACCTAGTCTAGTCTTCAAGGCTTCTCACCAGCGCGGAGCTAAGTGCTGCCACTGGGCGTGGGAGGGATCCCCCGAGGCCCAAGGGCCGCACTCCTGAGACTCTAGGGCATGTACATCCCCACTCATTATTACGTGAGAGTGTCACGGGTGGCGAGCTTCACAGGCACCGGGCCTTTCTTCAGGGATAGAACTTTCGGAGGTGCTGGATGTTCCAGGCATTCGGGATGGGTACCCCGTCCTGGGTCTCCAGGCGCGCGGCGCCAGGCCTGGAGACATGGACGACCTTGAACGAGCCCTTCCACATGGGTGAGAGCTTATGCAGCCCTTCCCTAGAGAGCACCCGTCTTAGGACGAGGTCATCCACTTCGAGCGTCCTGGGGCGGACGCTACGACAGTGATACCGTCGCAGCGCCTGCTGGTATCTTGCCGCCTATAGTGTGGCTTCACGGCGGCGTTCCTCCTGCAACATGAGGTCCATCCCCCGCATGGCGTCCTGTTGCGCCTCATCAAATGCCAGGACGTGCGTGGAGCAACGCTTGACCTCATGAGGGAGAACCACTTTTGCCCCGTAGACGAGGAAGAACGGGGTCTCACCCGTCGGCTTGGTGGCGGTGGTGCGGATGGACCACTGCACGGACTGGAGCTCGTCGTGCCAGCCCCTGCCATAGGCCTCCAGCTTCTTCTTGAAGGTCCTGGTCTTGAGGCCCCTCAGGACCTCTGCGTTGGCGCGTTCGGCCTGGCCGTTGCTCCGGGGGTGCACCATCGAAGCGTAGCAGATCTGCGTTCCAAGGTTAGCACAATACATCTTGAAGAGATTGCTAGTGAACTACGAACCGTTATCGGTGATGATGCGGTTAGGGACCCCAAACCAGCTCACAAGGCCTTTGATGAACTTGACCGCGGAGCCGGATGGGATGGTGCGGACGGCTTCCACCTCTTCCCACTTGGTGAACTTGTCGATGGCGACGTAGAGGTAGCGGTAGCCCCCAGGCGCTCGAGGGAATGGGCCCAAGATATCCAGCCCCCAGACCATGAACGACCACGAGAGCAGGATGGTCTGTAGCCCCTGAGCTGACTGATGGATCTGCTTGGCGTGGAATTGGCAGGCCTCACAGGACTTCACCAGCTCGGTCGCGTCATTGAGTGTCGTAGGCTAATAGAATCCGCTGTGAAATGCCTTGCCGACGAGGGTCCGTAACGACGAGTGGTGTCCGCAATCTCCATCGTGTATGTCGGCTAGCAGCTCTTTCCCCTGTTCGCTGGAGATGCAATGTAGGGAAACGTCATTCGGTCGCTTTCGGTATAACTCACCGTCTTGGATGCAGTAGGCCGTGGCCTACTGAGCCACACGCTCCGCGTCCCCCTCTTTCTCCGGCATCATCCCTTGCATTAGGTATTCCTTGAATTCCTTGGTCCAGCATCCCTCCCGAGGCTCCAGCGCCAAGAGTAGTCGCGCTCCCGAGGTCAGGCCACAGGCCGGGGCTCCTGTGGCAGCTGGCTGAGGGAGTTCTTCCCGAGGCTGTGCCGTTCTTGAAAGTGGTGGTGCCGCTGATGGCTTGAAGAGTCGTTCCTCGAAAACGCCAGGCTCCTGATGCAGTCGTTCGTACACGCTCCTGGCGATGTCATCAGCCTCTTGGTTGGTGTCGCGGGGCACATGCTGCAACTCCAGCCCCCCAGAACTGCTTCTCCATCTTGCGTACTTCCACGAGATATGCTTCCATGTGCTTGTCCTTCGGCTCGTACACCTTGTTGGAGAAGTTGACGAGGAGTTGTGAATCGCCCTTATGACGAGGCGCTTCACTCCTAGTACTGTTGCAGCTTTCAGGCCTGCTATGAGGCCCTCGTACTCTGCTATGTTGTTGGAGACCTTCTCGCCCTGCTGGAAACAGAGTTGTATGGCATAGTAGAGCTTGTCCTGAGTGGGTGATATAAGCACTGCACCAGCCCCCGCGCCCTGCCGTGAGAAGGCACCATCAAAATACATGACCCAGCCATCTGGTGCCTCACTTCCTGGGGAGAGAGACCGATCCTCACCCACCTTGAGCTCTGGTGCGTCCGTCCACTCAGCCACGAAATCAGCAAGTGCGGCTCCCTTGATGACCCTGGTTGTGCTGAACTCCAACTGAAACGCCTGCGGCTCGATGTTCCATTCGGCGACTCTCCCAAAGGAGTTGGGGCTCCAGAGTACCCTTTCCAATGGGTAGGCTGAGACGACCTTGATGCGGTGACCTTTAAAGTAGTGTCGCAGCTTGCGCGAGGCCACCAAGAGCGCGAGTAAGAGCTTTTGAGGCATGGGGTATCGTGCTCTTGCATCCCGCAACACCGTGCTGACGAAGTACACCGGATGCTCGACGAGGGTGGGTGCGCTGACGTGGCATGCGTCTTCTAGAGGTTGAGGCGCCTCCTGAGATAATGGAGCCCCCAGCGCCTGGTCTCTTGGTGGGGCCTCTTCAGCCCCGGGGGCATCGTCCTGTTGAGCTTGGCCCCTTGCTGCCGTTGTCGTGGTCCTCGCGAGGCTTTCCTGGTCTTGTGTTGCCCCGGCTGAGGCCGTAGCTGGACGGGACGCGGCCTTAGCCTGGCGCTCCTCCCGAACCGCCACCAGGGCTGCGCTGGCGGAGTAGGGAGTGGTGGCAAGGTAGAGCACCAGGGGCTCGAGAGGGTGCGGTGCCACCATCACGGGGGGGCTGGTCAGGTATTTCTTGAGGTTTTGAAACGCTTGGTCGGCCTCCTGTGTCCACTCAAATGGGCCCTTTTTCTCCATCAGCTTGAAGAACAGTAGGGCATGCTCCCCTAGCTTGGAGATGAAGCGTCCTAACGCGGTCACGCGACCGGCGAGCTTCTGTATTTCTCTGAGGGTTTGCGGCGGACTCATGTCTTCGATCGCCTTGACCTTCTCCGGGTTGGCCTCGATCCCCCTGTGGGACATGAGGAAGCCCAACAGCTTGCCGAAAGAGACGCCAAACACGCACTTCTCTGGGTTGAGTCATAGGTCTACCTAGCGGAGGCTCGTGAAGGTCTCCTCCAAGTCCTGGATCAAGGTCCTTGCCTCCCGAGATTTCACCACAATGTCATCGACGTAAGCCTCGGCGTTTCTCCTGAGCTGCCGACCCAAGGCAATGTGCATCAGCCGTTGGAAGGTCACGCCCGCACTGCGCAAACCAAATGGCATGCAAGTGTAGCAGTGTACCCCACATGGGGTCAGGAAGGTTGTCTTCTCCATGTCTTCCACCGCCATCTTGATCTGGTGATAACCCGAAAGCGCATCCAGGAAACATAGCAGGTCGCACTTGGCGATGGAGTCGATGATCTAGTCGATGCGGGGAAGCGGGAACAGATCTTGGGGGCAGGCCTTGTTGAGGTTGGTGAAGTCGACGCACATGCGCTCCTTCCCCCCTTTTTTGGCATGACAACGGGGTTTGCCAGTCATTCGAGGCAGCGAACCTCACGAATAACACCTGCTGCCTCCAGCTTGCAGGTTTCTTGGACGATGAAGGCCTGCTTCTCCGTGGACTGCCGCCTCGCCTTCTGCTTCACAAGGCGTACATTGGGGAACACATTCAGGTGATGCTCAATCACCTCCCTTGGGACCCCCACTAGCTTCTTGGGTGCCCATGCGAACACCTCCTTGTTCGAGCGCAATAATTCCATCAACGCCTTCTCTTGGTCGGGGTCGAGGTTGGCACCTACGGTGAAGGTGGCTCCCGAGGACCCGTCTTCCTCAACTGGCACCTGCTTGGTCTCCGCCTTATCCTGAGTGAACAACTGCTTCTTTTTGGTCGGTGCAGCTTCCTTGGCCTTGGAGGTGTCCGCGTCGGCGGGCTGCGCCGCCGCGACGGCCTTGAGGGCAAGCTTGAGCGCCATAAGATCCTCCTTGGTATCTCCAACTATGGTGAGGACGCCCTTTCTTCCGGGCATCTTCATGAGGTTGTAGGCCGGATGGGTTGCTGCCATGAACTGAGCCAGGGCAGGGTATCCAAGGATGGCTGTAAGTGCATCTAGTGCCCCTTAGTGATTTTGGTGTATTGAAGACTTATAGGTTAAGGGACTGATGCGTTTGTGAGTGTACACAGGTCTATAAGTCTATGCGGAGTTTGATATTTACAGAGAAAGTCGACCCCTAAAAATGAAGTTCTTCAACTGAAGACTTTGGATTTCTGAAGACTTTGAAAGTGAAGAAATTGGTGTGACCTTGAAGACTTGGCAATCATTCGAGGAACATGAAGCGTGAAGACTTTTGTTTTCATAGTTTCATTTTCTCTTTCTTGAGTCATAGGAAACACCGTACTGTTAAAGGGGGTCGAGGAAATACTAAGGAAAAATTTCCATGTGATGCTCAACTCAAAATCCTACACCTACCAATCCCTTCGAGTGAAGCCATTGGAAATCTCATACAGTTCAGTCATATTCTTAAGTGATAGAGATGAAGTTCTTCTGATCTCTGAGGAATTTGTTCTGACTGAGGAGTTAGGAATTCGCTAGTGCGGATTGCCTACACAGTGAGGAACATGATAGCCCTGAGGAATTTGAGAGTTAAAATTCCGACCGTTGTTGTGCTATGCGCCAGGTGTCCCAAAATATCTACCCACCTAACGGTCATATCATTGAAGGGCATTTATGTCTTATCATGTCGGGCTGCTCCCTAGGCTATAAATAGCCGCCCCCTACAACCACTAGCTGGTTGGCTGCTCCGAGAGAAATTGACACTTGTCATTTGAGAGCATCCCATCCTCCGAGGACTTTGAGCGAAAATCATCAAGTGAGGAAAACCCAAACCCAACACACCTACAACCCAAAGTGATTGAGCATCACTGAAGAGATTGATCCTACGTGGATCCGAGGCTTGTTATCTTTGAAGACTGTGCTTCTTCTAGACGGTTAGGCGTCATGGTCTAGAGCATCCAAGAGGAATTGTGGATCGCCGAGTGACCTAGTCTGTGAAGGTTTGGAAGTCACCTGAAGACTTACCACGAGTGATTGGGCGAGGTCTGTTTGACCTTAGACCGGTGAGGACTATGTGTCCGGGACTGTGTGTCCTCGAGTTTAAATACTCAGCCGCTCCAACCAGACGTACACCTAAGACAGCAGTTGGAACTGGTCTACCAAATCATTGTCTTCACCAGGCTTACTGGTTCTATTTCCTCAACTCTTTCATTTCGTCATTTCAGTTGTTGTGTGCTTGTTCATATCTGTTTGAAGACTTTGACTGAAGACTTTCTCAATTTCCTCAATTGAATTTCTTAAGTCTGTCTGTCTTCATCCTGTGTTATCCTATGTTTACGCTTTCTGTACTCTGTGCTTATCTTCATTTCATTTTCATCATGATGACTATGCTTGTGTTCTGTTATGTTTACTTTT
This sequence comes from Triticum dicoccoides, assembly GCF_002162155.2. Taxonomy (NCBI): domain Eukaryota; kingdom Viridiplantae; phylum Streptophyta; class Magnoliopsida; order Poales; family Poaceae; genus Triticum; species Triticum dicoccoides. The sequence goes on along the minus strand of NC_041387.1, from coordinate 172,397,232 downwards.
GAGTACTTATTCCGCTGCAAGTAGTTCTTCATTTAGGAATTTCCTCACCAGCAAATTCCTCAGTGAAGAATTCATAAAAATCACCTATTCACCCCCCCTCTAGTCGATATAACGCACTTTCAAATGGTATCAGAGCAAGGTACTCCCTTGTTCTGTGTGATTTTGGTTTAACCGCCTGGAGTTTTAGTTATGTCGACTACAGGAATGAGGAACGTATCCTGCCCCATCTTTGAAGGTCATGAGTATCCTCAGTGGAAGGCCATGATGAAGAAGCGACTCATGGCTATGGACAGCAAGCTGTGGACCATCACTGAGATTGGTCTTACTGATCTATGCAAGATGGCGGAGGCTGATGACATTCGCAAGTACACTCTACTCAACCTCACAGCAAAGGATGTCATCTACTCCTGTTTGTCTCAAAATTAGTTCAGGAATGTCATGCATCTGAATCACACGAAGCTAATTTGGGACCGGCTCTCTGGGGTCTACGAAGGTCATCATACTCGTCATGATCCTTGGTTTGAGGAATTCAAGGATTCTCTAACGGAGATGACTTTCGCACCTAAATCATCATCCTCTTCACCGTGCCTTATGGCAGAGGGTGCCAAGGTAACTGAATGCTACCTTTCCGAATCTAGTGATGATGAATCAGGTGATGAATTTGGCCCCAGCTATATCAAACTTGCTTCCCTTGCCACTAAACAACAAAGAGCTTTGGAAAAAGTTCAATACATGCTAAACAAGAGCGATGATATGTTGGGTGAAGAAATGGATCAGTCGAAAGCTTTGGCTGAAAGTCTTCAGACGCTTCAGTCCAAGTTTGACAACCTTCAAGGTCATCATAACACTCTCTTATCTGATCACGAGAAGCTTTCTTATGAATTTCTTCAAAGAAAGCAAGGTCTTGAGAAGCTAAGAGTGGATTATGAAGATCTTCAGAAGGAGCGTGATTCATTACTTGCTCAACAAATCAGCGCTACTCAGGAAGAATTTGTTCCTCCATGTCTGAAGTGCATTGAATGTGAATCTGCTAATTCTTCACCTGGATGTTCAAATGCTTCTAATGCTACAAATTCTTCACCTGTCTCTGCTATCACTAATTCCTCATCTGAGGACATTGCTAGTGTCACTGATGATGTAGGGCGGAAGGATTGTACATGACAGGCATGTACAAAAGCCTCAAAGGGCATCAGACTCTTTGTGATGTGCTTAAAAAGAAGATCCTCAACAGGAACCCTGGGAAAGAGGGTATTTCCTTTGAGAGGAAACTCAATGCTGATGGAACATATTGGAAGCCTGAGAAATATTCCAAAACCTCATGGGTTGCTGCAAAGGGACCTCTAGTTGATCCATCCAGTTTATCTGGATTTACATGTGAATCTCCTCATTCTTCTGATGAGTCATTTGAATCCAACTATAAACTGTTCAAAAATCAGAATGGTGAAGTATTTGCTAGATATATTGGCACTAACTGCAGGAACGGTTCCCCTATGAAGAAAATCTGGGTTCCCAAAAGTTGCCTAGAAAGTCTTCAGGTGAATGTCCTCATGACACCACCTGTGAAGAATAGGAACTCCAGATCAAATTCTTCATATGGACCAAATTCTTCATATGGATCCAAGTCCTCATACGGACCAAATTCCTCACATGGATCAAATTCCTCAAAAGGATCAAAGTCCTCATATGATCATAATCATGCTAACCCTTCTGTTTCGCAGGGTAGAGCTAAGGGCTATGAATATGAGCATTATTCTTCGAATCATTATGTTCATAAGTCCTCAAAGAATTTCTCTGCTTATTCATATGCTTATCCTAACCCCTCTTATGTGAAAAGAAGTGGACTGGCTTATATGCCACCTTTCTCATATGGTGCTCGCAGAGTGATGAATTCTTTGCCACCCCTTCAGATGTGGGTGGTGAAGAAAAAGAACTAATCTCTTCTACAGGGTCAGGTCTCCAGACGTTCTCAAAACGTCTGAAGAATTTGCTGGAGACCTGAACATTGCCTGAAAGGACGCAGGCTAATCATGAAGAAATGGACCTTCATTTCTCACGTCCTCATACTGTTTATCTATTCTATTGCTTGATGAAATTGATCTGATGATATTGATGTCATATTCTTCAATGATAAAGTATATGAGTTCGTAAGTTGCACTAATTCATCTGTAGGATGATCAACCCAAAGCAAATGAGCGGGTCCTCGATAGTGGATGTACGAATCACATGACTGGTGACAAGAATCTATTGATGGATGCTCCTTTATCACCATCGCATCTGAAGCATATCATCTTCGCTGACAAAGGTAAAAGTCAGGTATTGGGTCTAGGTAAGGTTGTGATCTCAAAGGATCGACACATGGACAAAGTCATGCTTGTCGAATCCTTAGGATACAACCTCATGTCTGTCTCAATGCTTTGTGATCTAGATATGGTTGTTGTCTTTGGCAAATATCGTTGTGTTGTGATCATGGAAGCTGACAATTCCAAAGTCTTCGAAGGCTTTAGGAGAGGAGACTTGTACATTGTTGATTTCTCTACAGGACCACAACCGGCCGTATGCCTACTTGCAAAAGCTTGAGAAGGTTGGCTATGGCATCGACGACTTGGTCATGCTGGCATGAGGAATTTGCACACGCTTGCGAAGAAGAAGCATGTCATTGGCATTGAGAATGTCAAATTCCTCAAGGATCACTTATGCGGAGCCTGTGAAGCTGGAAAGATGACAAAGGCCAAGCATCCAGCGAAGACTATCATGACTACCACTCGACCATTTGAATTTCTTCACATGGATCTCTTTGGTCCTAATCATTATTCTGTTGTTACAAATGATGCATCTCTATATGGTCCTGTTATTGTTGATGATTATTCTCGTTACACATGGGTGCACATTGTCACTTACAAACATGAGGTGCAGGAAGTCTTCAAACGATTTTCCTCGAGGGCTTCAACCAACTTTGGTGTGAAGATCAAGCACATCAGAAGTGGCAATGGGACTGAGTTCAAGAATTCCGGTCTTGATGACTATCTTGATGAACTTGGTATTACTCATGAGTTATCAGCTCCTTATACTCCTCAGTAGAATGGCGTCGTGGAGCGAAAGAACAGAACTCTTGTTGAGATGGCTCGCACTATGCTTGATGAATACAAGACGCCTCATCGTTTCTGGATTGAGGCTATTGATATTGCATGCCACATCATCAACAGAGTATATCTTCGCAAATTCTTCAAGAAGATTACTTATGAACTCCTCACTGACAAGAAACCCAATGTGAGTTACTTCAAAGTCTTCGGTGCTAAATGTTGGATTAGAGATCCGCATCACAATTCTAAATTTGCATCGAAAGCACATGAGGGTTTTATGCTTGGTTACGGAAAGGACTCGCACACCTACAAAGTCTTCAACAACGTTCTCCACAAGGTTGTTGAAACTGTAGATGTGCGGTTCGATGAAACTAATGGCTCGCAAAGATTGCACCTACCTTCTGTGTTAGATGAACCAGCATCTGAGGAATCTATCAAGTTCAAGGCTACTGAGGATGTCATTCCTACCAAAGAATCTGCTGAAGAATTCATTCCAGAACATGAAGAATGTCGAGCTGGCGCACCTGAAGCAAATGGTGCTGAGGAAAATGCTCCTGAAGAAAATGCGGATCAAATTCCTCGAATACAACCCGCTCGTCCTTGCATTGCAAACGAAGTGCAAGTCGAGAAGATCATCGATGACATTGAAGCACCAGGTCCTCTCACACGCTCAAAAGCTTCACATTTGTCTAACTTTTGTGGGCACTTTGCTTTTGTCTCCATCACAGAGCCCACTAAGGTAGACGAAGCATTTCTGGAGCCTGAGTGGATTCAAGCCATGCAAGAAGAATTACATCAGTTCGAGCTCAACAATGTCTGGGAACTGGTCAAACGTCCAGATCCTCGCAAGCACAACATCATTGGCACAAAGTGGATCTACTGCAACAAGCAAGATGAAAATGGCCTTGTGGTGAGGAATAAGGCACGGCTTGTAGCTCAAGGCTACACACAGGTTGAAGGAATTGATTTCGATGAAACTTTTGCACCTGTTGCTAGACTTGAGGCTATTCGCATATTACTTGCTTATGTTAACCATCATGATATTATCTTACAACAAATGGATGTGAAAAGTACATTCCTCAATGGTAAGCTTGAGGAAGAAGTATATGTTGCTCAACCCCCAGGTTTTGAAGATCCAAAGCATCCTGACAAAGTCTTCAGACTCAATAAGGCCCTGTATGGCCTCAAGCAGGCCCCTCGGGCGTGGTATGATACCTTGAAGGAATTCCTCATGAAGAAAGGCTTCAAACCCGGTTCACTCGACCCAACTCTTTTCACTAAATCTTATGATGGTGAATTGTTTATGTGCCAAATTTATGTTCATGATATCATTTTTGGTTGTACTGACCAACGTTACAGTGATGAATTTGCCTATATGATGAGTGAAGAATATCAAATGTCTATGATGGGAGAATTGAAAAAAATTAGGTCTTCAAATTCGTCAACAGCGCAATGGCATATTCATATCTCAGGAGAAATACCTCAAAGATGTATTGAGGAAATTCGGCATGCAAGATTGCAAAGGGGTCAAAATTCCAATGCGCACAAATGGCCATCTATGCACTAATGAAAATGGTAAAGACTTCGATCAAAAGGTATACCGCTCCATGATTGGTTCTTTACTGTATCTATGTGCATCTAGGTCGGATATTATGCTTAATGTTTGCATGTGTGCCCGATTTCAAGCTACACCGAAGGAATCACACCATAAGGTTGTGAAGCATATTCTTCGATATCTAGCTCACACACCAACACTTGGATTATGGTATCCCAAGGGCTCTTCATTTGATCTCATTGGATATTCAGACTCTGACTATGTTGGTGATCGTGTGGACCGCAAGTCAACGTCAGGCACATGCCATTTCCTCGGACGATCTTTGGTTTGCTGGTCCTCGAAGAAACAGAACTGCGTATCACTCTCCACTGCAGAAGCTGAGTACATTGTTGCTAGATCGTGTTGTGCTCAATTACTATGGATGAAGCAAACACTCAAGGACTATGGCATCAACGTGAAGAATGTGCCTCTCTACTGCGACAATGAGAGTGTTATCAAGATTGCTCATAACCCAGTTCAGCACTCGGAGACAAAGCACATCCAGATTCGTCATCATTTTCTTTGTGATCATGTGTTAAAGGGCGACATCTCCATTGACCACGCAAGCACTGAAGACCAGCTGGCCGATATCTTCACCAAGCCCTTGGATGAGAAGAGATTTAGAAAGTTGCGGTGTGAGCTAAATATCCTATAATCTTCTAATGTTCTTTGAAATGGACACTCATCCTAACACTAATGCTGACTTGATAACTTAGATGCGCAACACACAAAGTAATGTTTTTCTTCAATCAATGAAGACTAACTCTCTAAGTGTGAAGAAATTAATGAAGAAATTAATTCTTAGAGCCCTGCGACAATTGTACGAGGTGTCTGAAATCAGCTTTCTTATACGGTGGGTTATGCCACCAACCATAGTTGAAAATCTTCAATTTGAGTTTTTCATCGTTTTTGCAATTCCTCAGTTTTTCAAATTCTTGAACTTTGCATTGTCTTCACTCTTTCCGGCGTTGTTCTTCATTTGAATAT
>NC_041387.1:172367536-172391100 GCF_002162155.2 Triticum dicoccoides | reverse complement strand
TGTTATCGGTAACAGAATATTATTCTGTTACCCTCGCCCCCTATAAGGAGCGACGCGTCCACGACTGACCCAGCCCCAGTCCGACCCGCTTCCTACCGCCGGAGGCAGCCGTCGCGGGGGAGGGAGCGACGGCGGCAGCCGGAGCGAGGGAGCACACGGCGCCGTGACCCGCCGACGGCGAGTTTGCACCACCGGCCCCCGATCTACAGCCACCACTCCCCCCGACGCGCCGCCATCTAGCCATGCCGCCGACCCGACCACCCCCACCATCGGTCGCCTCGTCCGGCGCCGGAGCATCCCCGCGCACCTCCCCGCCGCCGGGCGGCGGACCCTCCCCGCACGCTTCCTCGCCGTCGGGTGCCGGAGCCTCCCCGCACGCCTCCCTCCGTCGGGTGCAGGAACCTCCACGCTCGCCTACCCGCCACCTGGTGCAGGAGCTTCCCCGCGCGCCTCCCCGCCGCCGGGCACCAACCCTCGACGGACCTCGTCGACAGAGCTCCACCACAAGCATGGTCGTCTCCCCAACAACAATGGCTCCGCCTTCCAAATTGTTGCCAATACGCCGCCAATGAAACGAAGATGGAGTCACATCCAACAAGATGCAGGTGATGAATCCTTCCCACACAAATTACTAGTAACACAAGTTTTTGAGATCTGGGTTTGAATGAAGATATGTACCATGTTTCTATCAATTTATCAGTTCATCAGTTTATCTGTGCTGCTATGCTCTGCCTACATGTTACACTATTAGGTTAATGAGTACAAAATTGTGTGCTGCATCAGTACATTGCAAATGCTAGCATCAGTTCATTGACACCCCTGACATTTGATGCACGATTAGCATGTCGAGATTACTGTCAGTACGTCTAATATGCTAGCTTCAGTTCAAGTAAAAAAACTTAAACTTGTGCATCAGTCCAAGTAGATAGTACTAAGGTTCAGCTACCACTGAAAAGTTGTATGTTGTTATTTCTAAGAGTACAAGTCATCTAGTTGCGTCAGTTCGAACAAGTAAAAAAAATGTTACTAGAAAAAATTATAAAGTTGGTACACAGTAAGTTCAATGATACATAAACTGGCAGTACTTGTAATGTAGATGCATTGATGCACGATTAGCATGTCGAGGTTACTGTCAGTGCATCTAATATGCTATCTTCAGTTCAAGTTAAAAAAACTTAAACTTGTGCATCAGTCCAGGTAGATAGTGACAAGAGAGTGCCACAGTTACACAGTAAGTTCAATGATACATAAACTGGGAGTACTTCTAGTGTAGTTGCATAAGTTATAGAAGAACAAAAGAGAAGTCATGCATGAGTTCAATGTCCAGTTTACAAAACAGTGCTAAAAAAACAGTACATCAGTACATCCATGTTTGAACATGAACGTTCATCAGTTCGACTGAAAATGAAACCAGATTAATCCCAAAAACTTTTGAATGTTGTTTGCAGAAGCATGAAAGGCGGCGCACACAGCAAGCATTTCATAAGCAAAACAGATATGGGGCACCACCTGGTTGGGTAACACCAGAAATACCGCCTGGATATTTCAACAGTACAGGCAGATTTGAAGATACACCGCAATCATCAGAAGCACGGACAGGTCCTTCTATACAGCAAACAACAATGTCTGGGAATGTAAGCTTTGTCGTTGCTGGGTTGCAACAAGGCCAACAATATCACCAACAACAATTGTTTTCCTTCCCCAGCGCATGCAAAAAGCCAAGGATAGGAAGCCGTGGATGGGTTGCAAGAAGGCTTCCACCAGTCGCTCCATCAACATCAATCATCTGTGCTGCAAAAGCTGTTGCGACGGGAAGACCAGGTCAAAAAGACAGAAATTTTGACCACTCTAGCAGGTTTAAAAGTACAAGATAAGAGCCATATAGACAGGAGCAACATCACAATGAACATGAGGAGAGACGGCCGTACAACGAGAGACGGAGATCTTCGTCATCGTTGCTCCCTCCAAGAGATGCATTGCTGCATGTGCCAAGGGTGACACCACCGGCGCCCATAAACCAGGGAGAACAACAAACACCAAAGGCAGCGCAGAGCTATACACATGTAAGTATCCATATAGAAAAAAAATACAAAGCACAGTCCATACCATGGTGCTGTGACCACCCCATCTAACATTTTTGTTTGGTCACTGTTGTGTACAGCCACCTGACATTGAAGCTTATGTTCTGCCAAGGCTAGAGATGAGGTTTGAAACGTTCGAAGAAAGTAAGAACTTCTACAACGTATATGCGAAGCACACTGGTTTTGCTGTCAGGGAAGGCCCCAAGTTTAAGACCAGAGCCTACCTTTATTGCACGTGCCATGGAGTTTATGAATCAAAGGTGTTTGAAGCAAATAGACAGCGTAACAAGACGACAACCAGAACTAACTGCGGGGCTAAAATGAGGCTGAAGAAGGAAAAGGATGGAACATTTGTCGTAAAAGAGATAGTCTGGGAACACAACCACAGGCTACAGCTCACCGCAAAAATGCTTGTCTTCTTGCACTCCCACAAAAACTTTGACAAAACAATCTTGGAGTACGTCAAGTACCTACAGTTCAAAGGCATTGAACACGTGCAAATCATGAGCATTCTGGGCGGTGATGACCCTGGTAGCTACTTCCTCAAAATGAATGCCAAAGACCTGATTAACCTGTAAGTACAATCTTGTTCTCCTCCCATAAACCGCCTACGTATTTTTTCCTCTGTCAGTACAAACATATCACGCAACGCATGACCTGAAGCCAGTTCAACATGCATTTTTCAATGAACTTTTAATATGCAGGAAAGCAAAGAATTCAAGGATTGATGATGTGGACGATGTCCTAAAGACTGTCAACTTCTTTAGGGAGATGAAAGCTATAAACAAGGAATTATTCTGTGACATGCAACTCGATGAGTCCGACAGAGTTAAGAACATATTCTGGGCGAACGCAAGCTACCGAGGGGCATATCAGGACTTCAGGGACTGTGTAACGTTTGACACAACATATAAGACCAACAAGTACCATATGCCACTTGGGGTGTTTGTCGGAACTAACAACCACTTACAGACTACATTCTTTGGTTTTGCCCTGATAAGAGATGAGGATGCAGATTCATTCAAGTGGTTGTTCGAGACATTTTTAAGGTGCATGAGAAGGAAGGCTCCTACATGCATCCTCACAGGTACACCCGCTAAAACCACCCCAAACCACCACCCCCCTTCCAAAAAAGAAAAGGAAAGTAACACAATAAAAATGTTGTGTCCGTTCTATTGGTATATATGCACAACCATCTGCTGACCACTCCGAGTCTATTTTCTCATTACCAGACCAATGCCCGGCAATGGCTTTGGCGATCGCAAATGTTTTCAAGAACACATTACATAAGCTATGCCGCTGGCACATTATGAAGAAGTACAGGGAACACCTCACGTACCTGTATTTCCTGCATGACAACTTTAAGGATGAATTCACATCAATTCTCAACTGGCCCCTCATGCCAACTGAGTTTGAGGATGCCTGGAAAAGACTCATGGATAAGTACAACCTCCACGATGATGCCACAATGGTGGGCATGTGGAACGAGCGTGAGAAATGGATATCAGCCTACTTCAAAGAAATTTTCTGCGCCAAAATGACATCGACACAGCGAAGTGAGAGCATGAACTATGTGCTCAAGAAGAACTGCATAAATGAGAGACATAACCTACACCGGTTTGTCAGCCAGGTAAACTCCTGCGTCAAAACCAGGAGGCAGACAGAGAACCAAGAGACAATGGGTAATCGGGTATAGCTCTATCACTTGTCGTAAGACAAAAAATTACATGCTTACTAAAGTAAAAACTTTATTAGAAGTTTTTCCTGCGAGAAAACTAACAATTTGGTCATCATTCTTGCATCTGCAGAAGGAACAAAACACGCTGACCTTCTATGGGTTTGACACCCAGATGGCAAAGCTGTACACACGAGTTGTGTACAGCGAGATCAGAGATAGGCTAAAGCTGAGCACTCTCTTCACAACGACAGAGACAAAAGAGCCCACAAAGTACCTAGTGCACTACAACCACCCACAAAAATTGTCTGTGTGGGCTCAGCATGCGTTCCAGGTGGTTGTAGACCCCGTGGGAGAAACATATGAGTGCGGGTGCAGGCTATGGGACCACACAGGTAAGGACTACAAAAAAGATGTTACATCATGTACTACTTTTTTGCAAAGTTTTTGTTCGAATGAAATGACAAAAAACATGCACCTCTTCCAAAAACAAATACAGGTCTTTTCTGCGTCCATGTCCTGTGCATGATGCAGACAATTAAGGCTGAAAGCGTTCCAGAGAAATACATACTCAGGAGATACACCAAACGCCCGAACATCCAGCCAACATTTGACAGAAATGACTTGAGGACAGTAGCGTCAAACAAGGCATCCCAATATTGCATTGAAAGCTCACTGCTGACGTTGAACATGAGGGTGCACAGAAAAAGCTTGAGAAGCCAAGAGCAAATGGCAAGAACGCGGGTCGTCATGGACAAACTTGAACAAGAACTCGACGCCATGCATTCTGCTGAAAATGGAGGTGTCGCGGACAATGAAGCCATTGAGCGGGATATTGCTACAATGTTATCCGAGATGAACCATATGGGAGCTATTGACCCGTTTGAGAACGAGGAAGAGGAGCAGCAGCAACCGGAGCTTGCCCGTGTGCACACTCAAGAGCATCGACAAACTCACATGCGAGATCATGAGCTCGATGGTGTTGTAGGCGAAAAACATGACAATAGCACATCCTACCAGCAGCAGCAGGAAAGGGTGATTAAACCCCCAATATTCTCAAACACAAAGGGGAGGAAGAGCAAGATGCAAGCAGCAAAAGCTGCGAAAGCAGCAGCGAAAAAGCCACCACGCCCCATCAAGCGCGTGGAATTTGGCCCGGACGGCAAACCCCTCGGGGTAAGGGCATGCGGATTCTGCAACGTCGTGAGCAACCATAACTACCACACATGCCCACTCCGCACAGATGCCACTGTCAACAAGAACAAGCAGATTGGAGCCACCCAGCTTTCTACCAATGGAGACAACACACGTAACAGCTACACTTGCCGCAAGTGTGGCGGAACTGACGGACATAATGCCCGCACTTGCAAAGTGGGCAGGGAGGTCAGTGGAGCTGAACATAAACAGGGCAAGGTGCAGAGTTCCAAGCAATCAAATGAAGACGATGAAGAAGAAGAGTTTGATGAGAATGACGGCCAATCAGACGAAGACAATGAAGATGATAGTGTCGGGGGCGAGGAAACTGAAACTGACGATGAAGCTGCCAAGGCTCAACCTGGAAAGAGCGCCAGCAAGGCACAACATTCGGGGACAGTTAGGAGAAGCTCAAGACTGAACAATACATAGTGGTTATCCTGCTGTGTCAACTAAAAAATAACCTTGTAGTCTCAGTTGCATCAGCACACAATGAGGAAGCATTTCACAAAACACTGTCGTTACCAAAACTTATTTAGCTTTATCATCGATTTCTCGATCAGAACTAAAGTTATTTTTTAGTTTCTGATTTGTGCCCGCTGGAGCAGTGACATTATTATGTAAACCATTTTATAATCATTTTGAATGCAGTCACAAAATACGTTTGAAAAAACATATGTGGATATATCCGACGCAAAACGCTACTGTGAACCAGTAACTCAGGAAAAAAATATGTCAAGGAAAATTTTAAACTATAGTATAACATCAGTACTGATAACTCTCAGTCGGCAGTACAAGGCAGAGTACACATCAGTACTGATATAATTTCTGATATGTGCCCGCTGAAGTAGTGACATTGTTATTTAAACCATTTGATAATCCTTTTGAATGCAGTCACAAATAAATTTGAAAAAACTTATCTTGATATATCTGACGCAAAACGCTACTATCAACCAGTAACTCAGCAAAAGAAATGTCAAGGAAAAATTTAAACTCTTGTATTACATCAGTACTGATAACTCTCAGTCGGCAGTACAAAAGGCATAGTAATAACAAACACACCAGTGAACGACTAAAAAAATCGTTTTAAAAAAACAAAGCTATGCCTGCTCCTGCCAGTCCCAATTCAGAAAGACCATCACTACATAAAAATAATTACCTCAAGCAAAATGCGAATATGATACATCTTGTACTGGTGAAAATCTAATTTATCTGTAAAAAATACTCACAGATTATCTTGATATAAACAATCCTTTAAAAAAATACGAAAATTGTTTTAAAAAAACATTAGCACTACACATAGTCTAGCTGGTATTTGGTACATTCAATTACACTTCAATCACCAGTCCGAGTACGACAGTAGAGGAGTTCAGACCTCCACCAACACCGACGTTGACACGTGCAAGTGGGATAAGCAGCTGATAAGTACAGCTTGACTATACGAATCAGTGCCACAGTAAAATGCCATCATCACCACCGTAGAGACGTGCAAGTGGGATTTGGCAGGTCATACGCATAGCTTGACAAGACTAGTCAGTTCAACAGTAAAAACCATTTAACTTGGACGGTTAGTTCTTCCACGCCACCACCCGCGCCACCCACTGGGCGGTTGCCACGACGCACTGCAAACGGCGACCCCCACGACCACTACACACACGCCCCTGACGAACCGCCTCCCACACACCACCGCCGGCGCACTGCAAAAATACCCCATTTTCTTATATCTCTCCCTCGTTCCCACAAACCACCATTGCCGCTTCCATTTCCACTGCACACAAACCTCCAGCCTCTCTCTCCAAAGCCCACAGTCGCCGGAGGAAGGCCATGGCGGAGGAACCGTCCGCCAAGCGTCATCATGCCGAGACGTCGGACAAGAGGAGCAACCTCGTCGACATTAACGTCCCCGGCGAGAAGCGTGAGTACACTAGAACGCTCAAAGGGGTTGAGCTCCACGGCAAGGAGACGCTGGAGATCGTCTGCACCAGCGAACCAGACAAGGCCGACGAGGTGATCTCCAGGCTCTGGAGGAAGCTTGGCGGCAGGTTTCGTAGGATCGTCGGCGTTGGTGTGCACTACACCAGCGAAGATGAACCTCCCCAGATGGCAGCAGTCCTGCAGTTGTGCGTTGACGAACTCTGCTTGGTGTACCACATCGCAGCGGCCACAAAATGGTGAGCAATTCTACTCATTTGCCCTGCATATGGTTTATCTATTTTATTAGTACTGTATACTAAAAATTTAATCACACTTGTTTCCCAACTAGATGTACTAGTGTGGTTTGTGAAAAGTGGATGCAGTAATGCATTTTCTCAAGTAGATATACTATAAATGTATTTTTGAACCTGATGCACTGGATTACTATTTGGAAAATCTTGCGGAAGATTAAATTCTGAAGTTGATCGACTAGTGTAGTTTCTGAAGTTGATACAATAGAGTAGTCTATGTACTTATGTATTAAAAAAGATGTTTCTGAACTTGATGTAGTGAAGTATTTTCTGAATTTGATCTAATGTTATTTTCGTAAGAAAATAAACTAAGGACTTGGTGAAGCACTGGTTCTGTGTTATCCTATTTCAACAAAAGTAGACTAAACTAGTACCAATGAAGAACATACAACATTGACTGAAACTATGTATAATCCAACAAGAAGAATAACATGATGTACTTAATTTAATTTTAGAACTTTCTTTAATAGTTTTTGAAGTACATTCATCCATTGTTTATCCTACATAAACAACTACTTCATGGATTCATCGCTTGTAAAACAAAACAAAAATGGATAATTCAAACATCAAAGTAATGCTAATATTCAAAATGTCTCTGCCCTTGCAGGCCCAAGCTCCTGACCGCCATGCTGCAGCATGACAAGTTGTTCACATTTGCCGGTTTCAGCATTGAAAGCGACAAAGAGAAACTGAAGTTGTCCGGTATGGAGATCAACCCCAACAAGTTCATCGACATTCAGCGCAAGTGGAGAGTTCCATACACCGGAAAAGAGTACAACTCCTTGACTGATGTTGCAACCAGCGTCATCCACCCATTCTACAAAGGCATGAAGAACAAGATCAACACGCAGGAAGACTACACACTGTGGGGGACCAGCGAGCTGCCAGACAACCTCATCGAGTACGCGGGAGTAGATGCGTACGCCGCGTACAAGTCATGGTTCACGATTGACTACATCACAGATGGTTCGGAATATGTGAAACAGCGGGAGGCTGAAAACTTCTACGACCATGCCTATTGCCCCTTTTAGGGATGAAGATACATCAGATCCTGCCTTCGTTTTACTTCCGCTTGTGCTTGCCTTTTATCTTGTTGTTTCAAATTAGTAGTTTGCTCTTGTTTGGTTGAACCAGTATGATTATGTCCTGCTTGTCATGGTTGAACAAGTTTAGTTACGTTATCAAGTACAATGTTTTGCTTATCTCATTATATAAGTTTGGTTTGGTAGCTTCGTATGTTGTTAATCCATCATTTCAAAATTGGAAAGTAGTTTTTGAATGGAACGCTGTCGTTGCTCTAAAGTACTAGTTATGATGTAACTAATCACACAACGTTGTTCCATGTCAGTACAACTTAGTACACTTGATCGGACATTACATACTTACTACAATAATACAAAGAAGCATCAGTCCGTAAGTGCTACTATGAATGCACTATCAGTACAACTCAGTCTACACGCAAGTACCATAGTTCTGGAAGATGACACCAGAAGACACTTGAGAATAATCACAAAAACAAACACAAAAAAGAAACGCAAAAAACTCAAATGAAAAAGATTACACTCACACAAAACTGAAAAAAACTAGAACAAAAAGTATCAGTCCAAGTTACTGGAGGAGTCAAGTACTAGATTCAAACAAACAAAAAAAACAAAAAAATTGACCGCCCAAGGTCAGGCGCAGGCCCTGACAATGCTAGATACTTGAACTCGAGCCCGTGGGTGAATCCCTAGTAATCCGCACAATGCAAGACCCGCCGACCAGGGCCCACAGGTCAAGAGAGAGAGCGAGCACCGTGTATAAGCGTTCAGGTAAGTGTTCAGAGGAGTTTGACTGGTGAGCCTCGGCTGCGCTTATAAATAGGTCCGGAGCCCCCTCGACTAGCGAGGTGGGACTAAACCCAGAGCGCACGCGCACGACGCACTGCACAGGCGCGCGGACGAGCTATCTGGGCCGGAAAACGGCCCAATAGCCTACATCGTCAACAAAACACCCCACCAAATAAGCCCAAGTATACAAACCAGAGGGCGGGACAAAGAAATATAAACTACAAGAAAAATGTTTGTCAATTAACCTCTATAAGAAAAAAGGAAAAAATATGATACAAAAACAATGAGCCTCTAAAAAGAACAAAACTTAATACCCTATCTGTTAAATGTACATAATTTAAAAAACAGAATTAAAAATTACTTTCAAGTTCAACTACTAAAGCTCAAAAAGTTCAAAAAATATAATGTTTGTCAATTATGCTAAATTTCTTATTTATAGAAAAACTGACAAGTTCAACTACTAAAGCTCAAAAAGTTCAAAACATATAATGTTTGTCAATTATGCTAAATTTCTTATTTATACAAAATCTGACAAGTTCAACTACTAAAGCTCAAAAAGTTCAAAAAATATAATGTTTGTCAATTATGCTAAATTTCTTATTTATAGAAAAACTGACAAGTTCAACTACTAAAGCTCAAAAAGTTCACAACATATAATGTTTGTCAATTATGCTAAATTTCTTATTTATATAAAATCTGACAAGTTCAACTACTAAAATTCAAAAAGTTCAAACATATAATGTTTGTCAATTATGCTAAATTTCCTATTTATACAAAATCTGACAAGTTCAAGTACTAAAGCTCAAAAAGTTCAAATAGAATTTATTTGTCAATTCTGCTAAATTTCTTATTTATATAAAATCTGTCCACACCACAACGAACGATCTGGTCGTAAAATAATCTCAAACCCCCACCCCCAACATAAGTTATAAAAAAATCAGTTCAAACATACATACGACATCAGTACTAAAACAGCAGGATCAGTCAGGCCACTCGCACCACTCTGACATCAAATGTCAAACCCATGCGCTGTTTGAAATTACAATTCAGTTCACACAGAACTAAAACATAAGTGCACTAAAAATGAGAATACAAAAACTATAAAGGCCTAACTTTGGTTGGTACAGATGAAAATAAAATAAGTACAAGTTTTGAGCAACAACTCCCAGGGCACTGAAAAAATGTTTTGACACACACTAGTGTATAAAGGCTTCAATAGAAAAACAATACTTAAACATCCACACGGAAAAACATCACAGATCCATACGTCACCTAAACAGTGCAAAATGCCATCATCACCACCGCAGAGACGTGCAAGTGGGATTTGGCAGGTCATAAGTACAACTTGACAAGACTAGTCAGTTCAACAGTAAAAACCATTTAACTTGAACGGTTAGTTCTTCCACGCCACCACCCGCGCCACCCACTGGGCGGTTGCCACGACGCACTGCAAACGGCGACCCCCATGACCACTACACACACGCCCCCGACGAACCGCCTCCCACACACCACCGCCGGCGCACTGCAAAAATACCCCATTTTCTTATATCTCTCCCTCGTTCCCACAAACCACCATTGCCGCTTCCATTTCCACTACACACAAACCTCCAGCGTCTCTCTCCAAAGCCCACAGTCGCCGGAGGAAAGCCATGGCGGAGGAACCGTCCGCCAAGCGTCATCATGCCGAGACGTCGGACAAGAGGAGCAACCTCGTCGACAGTAACGTCCCCGGCGAGAAGCGCGAGTACACCAGAACGCTCAAAGGGGTTGAGCTCCACGGCAAGGAGACGCTGGAGATCGTCTGCACCAGCGAACCAGACAAGGCTGACGAGATGATGAGCAGGATCAGGATGAAGGGAGGCGGCTTGTATCCGAGCTTCATCGGAGTTGATGTGGAGTACACCGACGAGGAAAAACCTCCACAGATGGCGGCAGTCCTGCAGTTGTGCGTCGAGGAACTCTGCTTGGTGTACCACATCGCAGCGGCCACAAAATGGTAAGCAATCCTACTCATTTTCCCTGCATATGGTTTATCTGTTTTATTAGTAATGTATCCTGAAAATTTAATCACACTTGTTTCCCAACTAGATGTACTAGTGTGGTTTGTAGTGAAGTATTTTCTGAATTTGATCTAATGTTATTTTCGTAAGAAAATAAACTAAGGACTTGGTGAAGCACTGGTTCTGTGTTATCCTATTTCAACAAAAGTAGACTAAACTAGTACCAATGAAGAACATACAGCATTACTGAAACTATGTATAATCCAACAAGAAGAATAACATGATGTACTTAATTTAATTTCAGAACTTTCTTTACTAGTTTTTGAAGTACATTCATCCATTGTAACCCATACTACTGTTCATTCATCTGTTGTACCAGTACTAGTCACTAAAAACTTAATTAAAACTTGTTTCCCAACTAGATGAACTATTATAGTCTATGAAGTGGATGCACGATTACATGTTTATTAAGTTACATGCATTTTCGAAACTGTGAAGTGGATTGTTTCACCAGATTAGCATCTGAAAAAAAGTTTATAGTGTTCTGAACTTTATGCACCAAATTAATTTCTGAACTTGATGTACTAGCATAGATTCTGATCTTGATGCACTAGTATATTTTATAGAATTGATGTATTAAAAGATATTTGGTGAAGTGGTATAGGTCCATATCTTGATGCACATATTTCTCAAACTAAATTTTGAACTTGATATAGAATTAATGCACAAAGATGTATCAAGCACTGGTATAGGTCTTTTATTCAACAAAAAAGTAAACTAAACTTGAATCAAGCAGCGCATATATCATTGACTCTGGTAAAATGATTCTCTAATTTGGTGAAGCAACAAAGATAGCAAAAAAGAAAAAATAACACGGTGTAGTTGAATTTAATTTTAGGACTTTGTGTACTAGTTTCTGAACTACATTCATGCATGACTCATAGTATATAAGCATCTACCTCATGGATTATCACTTGTAAAACAAAAAAAGCAGAAGAATTGAATCCTCAAAAAAGAAGACTAATCTATAAATGTGTGTCTCCCCCCTTGCAGGCCCAAGCGCCTCAAAGACTTCCTGCGGGAGGAGAAATTGTACACATTTGTTGGTTTCAGCATTGGAGGTGACAAGCGGATGCTGGAGGGGTCTGGTTTGGAAATCAACCCCAACAACTTCATCGACATGCAGCGCAAGTGGAAAGATCCAAAGACCAGCAAATACTACGACTCCTTGGCCGATGTTGCAGGCGACGTCATCCACCCATTCTACGAAGGCATGAAGAAGAAGATGAACAGGGAAGACCACAAACTGTGGGGGAATAGCCTGCTGCCAGATAACCTCATCACGTACGCAGGAATAGATGCATACGCAACGTACAAGCCATGGAAGACAATCAACAACATCGTGACAGGTTGGGATATTTCAAAAGAGCAGGAGGCTGACCCCTACTACCACTGCAACTTCGCGGATGAAGATGCATGAAAGTCTGCATTTGTTATGTTGAACCAGCTACCTTATGTTGTGTGTGTCCTTAGTATTGTTGTTTCAGATTTGTAGTTTTCTTTCGTTATGTTGAACCAGCTACCTTATGCTATGTGTGTCAGGGTTTGAACAAGTTTGCCTATGTCTATCAAGTACATCGTTTGCTTATGTCGTCCAACAAGTTTGCTAGCTTCCTATTTTGTTCATCCATGATTTGAAGTTGAAACTTGATGGCTGCCACACAGCACTAGTCATGGAGAAAAAAATAACACATGAATATTTTCGCAAAAAAAAAGTGGCAGACTAAATAAAGGCCAAAAGCATATAGTAGCCTTCCATGCTCAGTACAGCTTAGACATGAACGGTAGTACTATCATGCTAAAAAAATCAGTTTTAAGTTTCAGAAGAACACTAAAAAGACTAAGTTTCAGCCGAGGACAACATTCAGTACTAAAAAGCATCGTGCTAAAAGGTAGTTAGAAATTCACTAAGTACTGCATCAGGAAAAGCATGAGAAACACCAGTACGTATTTCCTAGTCACTAGCATCCTAGGACTAAAAGTTCTGGTACAGTTGAACACACGGTACGTTCATTCTACAAATATATAAAAAGGAACGGGAAGCTTCAGTTCGCATTCCTTAAAACAGTGACATACTAAGAATTAATAGTGGCAATACAACTGAAATCTCAGTACAACTAAGTCTATACGGCAAGTGCTAGGATCAAACATTGCCTGGAGAAGAACCACAGCCTAGAAAAAAAGAAGGCCAAAAACTAAATCAAAAAGATATAAGTTCGACAAAAGAGAAAAATCACAAGAAACACAACAGAAGACGTACTAGCATCAAACAACACAAACAATAAATAATTAATCAAAAGTACTAGCACAATTGGAATCTCAGTACAACTAAGTTTATTCGGTAAGTGCTATGATGATACCAATTAATGCATTGTGAAAGAAATAGTTTTGAACTTAATAGGACTATCTCTTAAACATAGCTAATTTAAACCAGTACTTTAACTTTTACTATGAAGTTCAACTACTAAAGTTCAAGAAGTTCAAACAGAAATTTGGCACCAAAATTTTGAAAGCCTTACGCTGAATGAGATTACAAATCAGTACTAACATAACTATATCATAAGTACAAGAAAACGAGAGTACAGAAACTATAAAGGTCCAACTTAGGATGGAATCACATAAAAATAAAATAAATCTCACTTTCTTAGCAACAACTCGTAAGTACACTTGAAAAAAAGTGTTTTCAGTTCAACTACTATATAAGTCTTCAGTACAAAAAATAAAACTTAACCAAAACGAATTCCCGATGAAACATTGTGCCACACTTAAAACACAACACAAAATATACTAGTTATTACATAGTACTCGAGAAGACATCAAACACTACAAAATAGAGCCTACAATGTTTTCAAGAGATATATCACACAACTATCCCATTCACTATGCAAATGATGACCATTTCTTCTATGCATCAGGAGCCAAAGCCTGAACCTCCTTGGGAAGCTCCGTCACCAGAAGATTGTTATTCCGGTTGAACACAACTCTATACAGATCCTTAGCGTTCCAATCAACAATGCGTGGCTGCAAAACAATAAAACAAATTATCAAAAATCATGACACATAAAAAAAAGGATGCACAATAAGCCAAAAACAGAAAGTGAAAAGCTCAACAAGAAACCCACGTCATTATCTCGAATGTTCTCAACGATCTTTTCACCATCATAGCATCACGCATACTTCAAAGTATAATGGCCACATTCATTTTTCCCTTGAAGTGGAACCTTGACAAATGTTGGTTTCTTTGCAAACAGCTCCCAATTGGGCTGCTTGCTCGCATTGTACTGAGCATCACCATACACAACCTTCATTACTTTGACCAATCTAGAAATCTGTAAAAAACAAAAGAACCCACACAGTTTTAGGTCTCAGAAAAAGCAGAAACAAAGATGCAGAAATTTTAATCCAGTACAAATAATAAATGTCACTCACAATCTTCTCGCAGTCTTTGTGATAGGTGTTCTTCGAAGGATGGTGGTTCTTCGGATAAGGTAAAGAGTCAAGGATGTCAACGCTACTTCGGTACCGATTCATGACATATAAGGAATAGTGGTTCACTTTCCTATCCTTTGATAAAACCATAGGCTTGAATAGAGGCATCATGATCTAAAAACAAATGACCAAAAAAGAGATGTTAAATATTCAAATTAAAAACCAGCATCACAACAAACAAATAAAAACCAAAAATCAGATAGTAGATCTCACAAGGTCGGCACTGAGCAAGTCTTCATTAGCTTTAACATAACTCTTGAAATCTCTCGCTGCACTCTCCACATTAAACACTTTATTTTCATCCTCGTAAAATGAACAGTCAAGCACAACCTGCAAAAAAGCCAAAATAGAAAATAGACAGCGGAAAAGAATCAACAAGCAAAGTATTATTAAAACTCGTAAAAACAATAGGCAGTCTTGTTCAACATAAAGAAACCAATCTGATTGATTACCATGATGAAATATGGACTCAGCAATATCCTTTTCCCAGATGTGAAATTAGCATTTCTATAGGGATCTTGCTTCCAATCATCAATGAGGAAGTCCATTACATCACCCTCCATCATTTGCCCAGGTGCAAAAACTTCCCAGATGCGTTTCCCAGTGAAGCTAGTTATGTTATCATCAGGCTGAGGTATCATTGAGAATGTATTCCTGCAGCACACACAAGAACAAAAAGTAGGAGAAGCAAGATAAGGCATTCATAGAAGTTCTAGTTGTATAAAAAGGAACAGTTCAGGTCATATTTATCTAGCAGTTACAAACAATAGAAGAAAAGGAAGAGGAAAAATAATGGGAGATACTCACTCGACATACTTCTCACGCCATTCATCACTAAGCAACAGATTATACAACCTGCGAGCCTTGTCCAGGTGAGGGAATTTATAAGGGTGAAGCTGCTGCATAGGGGAGCAAAACTTTATAGGAGCTCTTGGCGCACGCTTCGTGCTTACAACATTGCCAGAATCCAAAGCGGGATCTTTCCTAGCACCACCAGCTCTACGAGCCATTATAGCAAGGGGAGATAAACCTTTGGCAGCAGCGCTCCTCGTGACTCTTCCAACACCAGCAATCTTGTCAAACACATCATCATCGCTGTCTATCAGTTCCACAATGGGATTCTTGGGTGTAGTAGGACTATCTGCACAAGCAGCCGTAGAACCTCTCATAGCTCCCAACCGCCCCTTCATAACACCAGATCTTGTCTTTTCGGGAGAACGCCCCTGGTTAAGATCAATAGCTACGCGCTCGAGCTCCGAGAACTGGCTACCAAAGAACCTGTAGTCATACTCACCAAGATCCAGCCACTCACCTAGAAAAAAAGACCGCACAAAGCGTAAGTTCAAATACATATTTCATGACAGTACTAATAGAGAAGTACAAGCTGCAAAAAAATTACAAAAGTCCATGCACACGTACAGGGTTCGATGCCAAACAAACCCCAGAAGTCAACATCAAACACATCGCTAGTTGCGTAGGTATACAGCAAAGTCTTCCTAATGTCCAAAATGTCTTCATGGCTGTAATCGACCATTTCAATTACACCATCCTCCCGGCAATAATAGGTCTTGCAGTTTTGTAGCATAAAGAATCCACAATCATGCCTGTAAACAAAGGAAAAAAAAATGGTACAACACAAAATCCAAAAAATACAGGAACAACATCCTCCAGCAACAAAAACAACCAGCAAAAATCATTAAAATGGATACTCATGTGTTTTCCTGCTAAGGCACCCGCACAAACTCGCAAGAGAAACCATCAATATGCGCCGGTGAGAACGGTTTGGCCCTGTCTACACTGGACTCCCTCCAAAGCTTCTTTATATTATTTGTCATATTCCTTAAGAATCTAACTGCATCACCCCAGGTTTCATCACGGAGTGAATCAAGACACTCGAAATGACGGAACTTCAAATTCAGAACAACCAAGCACCAATGCCCAGATTCTTCACTAGGCTTCATGGTAGCCACAAATGACGGCGGATCAAATGTAGGGAAAAGAAGCTGGAAAAAAATCGCAGAGGAAAAATGAATTTACCAAGTCATAATGAAACAAAAAATTCAGCCTCGAAACAATAAAATAAAAGAGGGAAATTGAAATTCATAAGTACAAACAAAAAATCACATAATTATAAAGAACTTATATCCACTGCGATATAAATCACATAATCAGTTCAATTTCCTTGCAACAATAAGTGCAGCTTTAATAAAAGAAGCACGGATCATTCATTAGTGCAGGTGTAAAAGAAGCACAAATCAAGTTCATTCCCCCCACCTCCCAAAACTGTAAAGAGAACATGACAGTTCAAGTTAATGAGTACAAAAAGTCCAAGTTCACCTACTTGGTCAAAACCATCAGCACCTGATCTCGTGAACCAATTTAGCACATTGGAATCAATATTTCCATCACGGATCTTGGTCTGTTGTACAAAAAGAACAACAACAGTTAGAAAATTGGCAAAACAAGTTATCATCCTATTTACAAAAAAAGCAAAATACTGACCGTCACCCATCTGGGAACTATCAACTTGTCAGTGTCTCGGTACTTCTGACGTAGAGAATATAAAACAACATCAGCACTGTCTGAGTTGAGCATGCCAGTGGGGAAAACGCTTTAGCAATAGAACCAACACTGGCATCACATTCTTTATTTTGAAACATCTGCTTGTGACTAGAAAAACACAAAAGATTACATGAATTAAAACTACTACAACAACAACAATAATCATACGATAGAAAGAAAAAGAGACAAAAAATAGTACAGGCAAAATCCAAAACTAACCATTTCGTACGGTTCGTGCGCAACCTCGTAACAGCGAAGAAAAACATATCAACCTTAACAACATTACCACTTTCTGCTTGCAGAAAATGATGAAAAATAATAAGTTCAACAACTACAAGAGAACATGTCCAAAATGCCAAAATTGAGAAGTACGCACAATTTATAAGTCCTTACCTGGACTATCAGGGTTTGACAACGACGGTAGTTCCTGTGATGAGACCATTATGCCTCCAGTTTCAGGGTTTGACGATGGGACATCTTGAGAGGACACCAATATTGATGCGCTTTCAGGGTCTGTAGAAAGAAAATCCTGGGACGATAATAGCGCCTCCTGTGTCAAGGGGTCAGAAGAAATTTATAGAAGTAAATCATCATCATCGGATGGCACCTCCTCCACGCTAGAAGCATCTTGCAATGCATCACCGTAATCAAGACCTCCAGGCGGGAAATTCTCCGGTGGCAAATCTTCACAACCAGAAACATTTTCATTCCCAGCAATACCAACACCAGGCAATTTGGCATCAAGTATGCTAGCAGCACCAGCATCCTCATCAGCAACTTTGGTACCAACATTGCGCCCACTACTCAATGGAACATCACGAGCATCATCTCCACCACTAAGGACAACCTCACGCTCAACATCAGTAATCTAACGAAAATAAAAATTCAGAAAAAATGAATAATATGAACAAAACAAACAATAAAAAATAAGCTACCAATAGGTGCACAGAAAAACAAACCTTGGAAGCATTCACAGCAACATCATCGATCTTGCTGCTGCTAACATTCAAAGCAACATCACGAACGGGCAAACAAGGCTCATCGCCAACAATAGGATCCTGATTCAAATGTAATGAGGCAAAAACACAATGCTATTATGAGCAACAATAAACACAAGGAATTAAAACAACAATAACAAAAAAGGTAGTGACCCCCTTGCAAACTATAAACGGTGTGGGATAGAAAAATTAACAAGCAAGACACATCGGTGTGCATCAAATTTTAAGAAAATATGAATAAACACGATGAAAATATAAATAACCTTGCACTTATAAGTGGATGGATCATTAACTCCACCGTCAACAGCAACCTCAACATTATGACTGGTCTCCTGCATAAAAAGAAAAATTAATAAACAGATGTAGATCAGGAAGTTCAACTACAATACTGACAGCAGAACAACATAGTAAAAACATACAAACAACGAGGCCTGACTCACATCAACAACAGGGTGCTGCGAGCCAACATCGTACGTGCGCTAATCAGAAACATTAGCCTCGGTACCATCATCAGCCCTGCTGTCGGTGCTAGCAGCCTCATCGTGATCAATCTGCATGAAAGAAAAATATTAATAAATAGATAAACATGAAGAAGTTCAACTACAACACTGACATCAGGACAACAAAGTAAAAATTGCAAACACCAAGGACTGACTCACATCAACATCAGGACGCTCAAGGCCAACATCATTAGTTTCGTGATCAAAAACATTAGCCTTAGTACCATCACCAGCCCTGCTGTCGGTGGCAGCAGCCTCATCCTGCTCAAACTGCTTGATAACAACATATGCACTTTCTTCATATGGCTTGCAGCGAGAGTTTTGCGTAGTTCTGAAACGCTTCATGTTGTTCAACAGACGAACCGAGCTCTGAACTAGATTAGCGGCACCGTCATGCATATCACCGATTAAAATTCTCTCCATCTCAATGTAGTCAATAGCTTCCTCGGTGTTAAATTGATGACATTCAGGAAGGATACCGTTGATACAGCTCAAATGCTCAACTGTTGTTGGGACCTTTTGCAGCTCAGAACACACATTACTTAAGATATGCTCAGCGCGCTCCAACGCTGAAACAGCAACATCAATACCCAAACCCTGCCTTTGTGAAGCACTAGCATTACTAGGGCCAGGGGGCATAACCAGCACCCTCAACACCACGGCCATCCCTCAACACATCAGGCAGAGATGAAAACTTCAAAACCTGAGACGACGGCATCTCCAGGACTGGCCGTTTATACAACCGGAAAAAAACAACCTCCTCTTGAGTTTTCCACTACAAACAAAAGGGAAAAATAGTTAATCAATCAATGCAACACATAGGGGAAAATAAATCATGATATTAACAGATTTAAAATCAACACCACTAATAAACTTTAACTGTCATTGCCAATTTGTTAGTATTTACCAACAGGCCAGTTGAACAAAGTTATTCAGTTCAACCACACACTAAACAACAGTACTAAAAAACCGTACCTAAACCATACAAAATATAAACAGACAACTCTACAGTACACATGTCCACTAGAGCAAAAAATAGCTATACCTAAAATAAAAAAAGGTCTGCAAGACACAAAACAAACAAAACTCACCGAAAGCTTCCCAAACACCCAAGTCTTTGGATCTGCATTGCCTTTTTTTATCAAATCTGCATCAACTAGATCAGAAAGCTTGGCAGGATCCATGTAACATATGCGGGGGACTCGCATGTCAGGCTTCGCAGTCTTGCCACGGA
Organism: Triticum dicoccoides; assembly: GCF_002162155.2. NCBI lineage: Eukaryota > Viridiplantae > Streptophyta > Magnoliopsida > Poales > Poaceae > Triticum > Triticum dicoccoides. The sequence goes on along the minus strand of NC_041387.1, from coordinate 172,371,253 downwards.
TAAGGCAGTCAAGGTACATTAGTACAGGCCCTATGGCACAGCCTGTGATTGCCTTCCCCATGGTATCACCATTTTGGTACTTGGCAACAGCCCTTCTAAGCTCATCAACCATCAGCTGGCAATAATCCATATTAGCCATGTCCTCAAAGACGATACCCTCAAACATTGCTGCCTCTCTGGAAACACACGGGGCGGAACCAGGCAACACAACCTTCATAAACACAATCATGAAGAACACTTTCAGAGCAAGGTCATCTTTGCTAGGATCCTTGACAAGCACCTTGAGCTTATTCCTCAAATCCTTTGTCTTGATATCTTTGTCCCTGCTAATGTCAAGCTCCGATCTTAACTTCATCATAGCATCGTCATATCCGTCCTCTGACGGCCTTGGCACAGCACGACCACCACGAGGGAAACCAAATAATTGTTGTATACCATCGCTAGTGATGCGAAGCTTCTTATTAGCCTCACCCATGTCAAGAGTCATTGTATCACAATCTATCCTCAGGTACAAAACTCCCATCAGAGGGCGGGAAATGTTAGACTTCACCCTCCACTTGAAGATAGAACCAAAACCAGATGCATGAACCCTAGCCACATGCCGACTCTCGAGCAATTTAGCACAATCTTCAACCTCTCTCAACGAACATCGCACAGTTAAGTTCAATTTCAGTTGGTCACCTTCTTCCAAGGCAACTTTTCCGGCATTGCCTCCCACCGGCTTGACCGGACTCATAACGCTAACAGGCTGTAAATGAAAACAAAAAAGCCACACCTTAAACAAATGAATATAGAAAACAAAATAAGCATATGAATGCAAGTAAAAAGAAAAAGAAAAGATTGCACAAGTTCAACTATTAAAACAACATCAGTACCACCCCTCAATTGATGCAAACAAATGATCAGCCTAACCTGGCCGCAATACCAGCCGAAACACAATTAAATCATTGCAAGTACAACTAGTAAGTCACATGCAGTACAAAACACATACCACTGCAAACAATGAATATAGAAAACAAAACAAGCATATGAATGTAAGTTAAAAAAAGATTGCACAAGTTAAACTATTAAAACAACATCAGTACCACAATCAAATAGATGCAAAACAATGACCAGCCTCACCTGGCCAGCATACCAGCCCAAACACAATTAAATCATTGCAAGTACAACTAACAAGTCACATGCAGTACAAAACACATACCACTGCAAATTCATCTTCTGAATCAACTTCAACATCATCTTCTTCAGATGCAGCATCTTCAGCTTCGACACGAGCACACTTCTTCACACCTTTGTTCACCTTTGCAGGATGAACTTTACGCTTCTTATTTTCTTTCAACAAAGACCGCTCTTGAAGAGGATACGAAGAAGGCTTCTTCTTTGTCAAACCTCGTGGACTCCGACGAACAAAGGAGCCACCAAGTTTGCTTGGACCAATTTTCACAGCAACACTGTCCGCATCAGTTTTGCTATTACCAGGTTGGGAACTAGCTTTCACACGTGGGCTACGCCTCTGTGTGCCATCAGGATTTCGATCTAACATCTTCCTCTTCAAAATAGCTTTCTTCTCCTTAACTCCATCACGATCAAACACTTGCATCAACCGAGATTGCATCAAGTTTGTCTTCACAGGCATGTCACTTCCATGAGATCCGGCATGAACAGTTGAAAAACCCGCGTCACCACCTTCATCGCCTACACATTTAGGAGCTTCAGCAACATCAACATCACTTTCTAGCACACATGCAGCCTTTTGACGCCGTTCCAATTCCTTTCTCTTATGGAATTCATACTTCTTCTTTCTTATCCTTTCATCCTCGAGCTGTAACTGCATAGGAACATCCTCAGCTTGGGTAACAGGCTCAGTGTCATCAACACTTTGAGACTGAGTAACAGACAACTGCAAGCTGCCATCACCATCATCAACGTTAAGTGAATACATTCCATCATTAATATCTTTAACAACATCAGAAATGTCCTCTGGAACACCATGGTTGTCATTAACTGCATAAACCAAAAACATAACCAGGCACATAAGAAATTAAAACATAATTAACATTGCAGACACATAGATAAATAAAGCGCATAGCATCAGACACAAACAAAAAGGACAACTGATGTAACTAAGCATATATATGAATTAAAGGCTGATAAAAAAGAGCAAATATAAGGGAAACACCAGCAACATTCGCAAGTTCTTCTAGAGGATTTGGTGTCTCAAAAATAACATTCACAAGATCTTGAAAGCGTTCAGATTTGTCAGAATCAGGAGGCACCGACACTCCAACATCTGCAACAACATCATAATTAGCAAAAAAGTACAAGAACAATCAATCAGTTCAACTATGTGAACACTATAAGTTCACCTAATAAAACAAATATGAACCCACCACTTGCAGAACAAACTTCAGAAAACACAACTCTTTCAACACCATAATAGTTCTTCACTGACTACTACAACCTATTCAAATGCCAGGACAACAGTTCAAAATACACATGGTGATAAGTACTACAACCTGTCTGCAGGTTGCATCAACTGCCAAAACCATACACACCATACAATCCAGGACAAAATTAACACATATCAAAATACGTACAACTTATAAAGTCGATACGGCAACAACTGTACAACCTAAAAACCAGATCTATTAAAACATCATCCAAAATACAGGGAAAATCACCTGCATTCAATTTGTCCGGACTAGATGATGTACCCATTGTACAGTCCTAAAATTTGCCGAACCAGATCTGCAAGACACATGAACAAAAATTAGGGATTTGAACTATTTCAGAAACGAAGCACGCCATACAAAAGCAAAACTCTTACCAGCAAACACAAAATCGGCCACGCAATCCAGTATCACTGCCGCCAAACGCTCGTTCAACAGCAAAGGAACCCTAGCGAGTGCATCCTGGGACAACAAAGAGAGCAAGAGATTAGAAATAGAGAAAAAAATCTGAACATAAGAGGACGCAAGCAAAGTCAATGGCAAAGCAAAAGGAATAAAACAGAGCACACGGACCTCCACCCCTGGGGTTGAGCCCTCCGGCCGACGCTCCCGCGGCGAAACAGGACTAGCAACTCCCCCTCCGAGAAGAGAAGAAGAGGGGAACGAAGATGGAATCGATTTGGGGACGGGAGAGGAGGGGAACGGGGAAGATCGGAGGTTAAAAGGTGAGTCGGAGGGTTAAAAGATGACTGGGAGAAAATGGACGGCTAAAGCCCACAACCGTGGCGAAGCCCACTATCTCTGGCCAGTTACAAAATATAATACCAAAAATCAAATACAATAAAAAATAATATAGATGGAGAAAACAAACGGCTAAAGTACAAATAATAACTCACAATAGTACAAAAAAATTATCAAAAAAGTACAAATGAAAAAATAATTCATAACGGTGCTGGTTTTTCCCCTAAAGAATAAAGATAAGATAATGGGGCAAGTCATGTTACGGACTCGCCTCCGCATGCGACGCCGCGGCACGCCGCGTCGTCGCCTGCTACAGCTCGTTCCTGGCTCGGCCTCGCCGGGATGGGGGAGGGGGGTCCCGACCCCCCCTCCCCCCGGCTCGGCCTCGCGCTAACGCGGCAGTGCGCTCGTTTGACAGGCGCAGTGCGGTTATTCTGTTTCCCCCACGCACCCACACCCCTAAGATAGATAATGGGGCAAGTCATGTTACGGACTCGCCTCCGCATGCGATGCCGCGGCACGCCGC
>NC_041387.1:172365920-172367526 GCF_002162155.2 Triticum dicoccoides | reverse complement strand
GATAGATAATGGGGCAAAGTCCATACAGGGAAGATGTGTCAGTACAACTATGCCCCTCGGTATGGTTCGGTGCGGGGCAAGTCATGTTTCCCCCACGCACCCACACCCCTAAGATAGAAAATGCGGTTTGTAAGTGCATCTAGTGCCACCCCTAGTTGGTTTTGGAGTATTGACGACAAAGTTGGTTGAGGGACTAATGCGTTTGTGAGACTTGCAGGATAACGCAGGTAGTGTCCCTCATTGATTCGGTTTACCTACCGGAGATGACCCCTAAAAATGTATGAAGACATTGAAGACAATTGTGGTGTGTGAAGATATTCACATTGAAGACTATGACATGAGAAGACATTGAGTGAAGACTATGGAGCGCGAAGACTGAGTTGTTTCGTTGTTTCCTTTTCTTTTGTGTTGAGTCATAGGAACCACCATACTGTTAAGTGGGGTCCAAGTGAACTAAGTCAGAGTGACTGAAGTGATGCTCAACCCAAATCCTATGTCTTCGAGCGAAGACAATGAGAGCAAATCTTATCCAGAGCTGGATGAGTCGGCTTTGCTTGTAGCCCAAGTAAAGTTGCCGTGTGTGTTTGAAATCTGACCGTTGGAACACATGTCAGTTCCTTAGTGACCCAGGGTCATTTTGGACATATCAGGTCGGGTTGCCTTGTGGCTATAAATAGCCCACCCCCTACACCATGAATTGGTGGCTGCTCAGAGTTAGTTTACGGCTTTTGTCGTTTTGAGAGCAACCCACCTCGAAGCCTTTGAGAGAGAAATCCTTGCGAGGACAAAGCCCAAACACCCAGAGCCAAAGAGTGTTAGGCATCACTGAAGTCTTTCTGTCTGTGTGACTTGAAGACTTATTACACTTGAGGACTGTGTATCCTCCAGCCGGTTAGGCGTCGCGTTCTGAGCATCCAAGAGTCATTGTGGATTGCCGGTGAACGAAGTCTGTGAAGGTTCGGAAGTCTACCTTGAAGACTTACCAGAGTGATTGGGCGAGGACTGTGTGTCCTTAGCTTAAGGGGAATAAGGTGAAGACGCGGTCTTCTGAGTTGAATCTCAGCCTCCCTAACCAGATGTACAGTTGTCACAGCAACTGGAACTGGTCCAACAAATCTTGTGTCTTCAACAAGTGACTGGTTCTATCCCTTCCCTCCTTTACTTTGAGTTTGTCTTCGTGAAGTCATTGCCTATCTGTCTTATCTGTTTGACTTCATTGCTTGACTACTATTGTTGATTGGATTCATACTATCTTCCATCCTGATCCTTACTACCTAGCTGCTATTAGTCTTCGTACGTTAACTCTATTGCATACTTGACTATGGCTTGCTTGTTGTAGTTTATCTTCCGCTGCATATCAATTAGGTCATTTCTATTGTTTGTCTTTGAAACTTCCATGTTTTGAAGACTTTGATAAAAATCGCCTATTCACCCCCCCCCCCTAGTCGATAACTAGCACTTTCAATTGGTATCAGAGCAAGGTACTCCCTTGTTCTGTGTGATTCGGTTTAACCACCTGGAGTTTAGCTATGTCGACTCCAGGGATAATCAAAGTCTCCGCTGCTTGCCCCGGGTTCGATGGAACTGAATATCCCTACTGGAAGAA
>NC_041387.1:172348700-172365910 GCF_002162155.2 Triticum dicoccoides | reverse complement strand
AGGCGCAGTGCGGTTATTCTGTTCCCCCCACCCCACGCACCCACACCCCCTAAGATAGATAATGGGGCAAAGTCCATACAAGGAAGATGTGTCAGTACAACTATGCCCCTCGGTACGGTTCGGTGCGGGGCAAGTCATGCCCCTCAGTACTATATTCAAACAAACAAAAAAAGAAAAAGAAAAAACTTGACAACCCAAGGACAAAAATGTACTAGTCCAAGTTACTGGTGTAGTCAAGTACTAGATCCAAAACAACAACAACAAAATTGACCGCCCAAGGATAGGCGCAGGCCCTGGCAATGCTAGATACTTGAACTCGAGCCCGTGGGCGAATCCCTAGTAATCCGCACACCCGCAGGACCTGACGTCCAGGGCCCACAGGTCAAGAGAGAGAGAGAGAGAGAGAGAGAGAGCGAGCATCGTGTATAAGCGCTCTGGTAAGTGTTCAGAGGAGTTCGACTGGTGAGCCTCGGCTGCACTTATAAACAAGTATAGAGCCCCCTCGACTAGCGAGGTGGGACTAAACACATAGCTCACGCGCCCGCCATGCTGCTTCCAGAAATCCATTCAGGAATGCAGTTTTGACATCCATTTGCCAAATTTCATAATCATAAAATGCAGCAATTGCTAACATGATTCGGACAGACTTAAGCATCGCTACGGGTGAGAAAGTCTCATCGTAGTCAACCCCTTGAACTTGTTGAAAACCTTTCGCAACAAGTCGAGCTTTGTAGACAGTTACATTACCATCAGCGTCAGTCTTCTTCTTGAAGATCCATTTATTCTCGATGGCTTACCGATCATCGGGCAAGTCAACCAAAGTCCATACTTTGTTCTCATACATGGATCCCATCTCAAATTTCATGGCCTCAAGCCATTTTGCGGAATCTAGGCTCATCATCGCTTCCTCATAGTTCATAGGTTCGCCATGGTCAAGCAACATGACTTCCAGAATAGGATTACCGTACCACTCTGGTGTGGATCTTACTCTGGTAGACCTATGAGGTTTGGTAGTAACTTGATCTGAAGTTTCATGATCAATATCATTATCTTCCTCACTGATTGGTGTAGTTGTCACAGGAACCGGTTCTTGTGATGAACTACTTTCCAATAAGGGAGCAGGTACAGTTACCTCATCAAGTTCTACTTTCCTCCCACTCACTTCTTTCGAGAGAAACTCCTTCTCTAGAAAGGACCCGAATTTAGCAACAAAAATCTTGCCTTCAGATCTGTGATAGAAGGTGTGCCCAATAGTATCTTTTGGGTATCCTATGAAGACACATTTCTCCGATTTGGGTTCGAGCTTATCTGGTTGAAGTTTCTTCACATAAGCATCGCAGCCCCAAACTTTCAGAAACGACAACTTTGGTTTCTTGCCAAACCACAATTCATAAGGCGTCGTCTCAACGGATTTTGATGGTGCCCTATTTAACATGAATGCGGACGTCTCTAAAGCATAACCCCAAAACGATAGCGGTAAATCAGTAAGAGACATCATAAATCGCACCATATCTAGTAAAGTACGATTACGATGTTCGGACACACCATTTCGTTGTGGTGTTCTGGGTGGCGTGAGTTGCGAAACTATTCCACATTGCTTCAAATGTAAACCAAACTCGTAACTCAAATATTCTCCTCCATGATCAGATCGTAGAAATTTTATTTCCTTGTTACGATGATTTTCCACTTCACTCTGAAATTCTTTGAACTTTTCAAATGTTTCAGACTTGTGTTTCATCAAGTAGATATACCCATATCTGCTCAAATCATCTATGAAGGTGAGAAAATAATGATACCCGCCGCGAGCCTCAATATTCATCGGACCACAGACATCAGTATGTATGATTTCCAACAAATCAGTTGCTCGCTCCATAGTTCCGAAGAATGGCGTTTTTGTCATCTTACCCATGAGGCACGGTTCGCAAGTACCAAGTGATTCATAATCAAGTGATTCTAGAAGTCCATCAGTATGGAGTTTCTTCATGTGCTTTACACCAATATGACCCAAACGGCAGTGCCACAAATAAGTTGCACTATCATTATCAACTCTGAATCTTTTGGCTTCAACATTATGAATATGTGTATCACTACTATCGAGATTTGATAAAAAAATAGACCACTCTTCAAGGGTGCATGACCATAAAAGATATTACTCATATAAATAGAACAACCATTATTCTTAGATTTAAATGAATAACCGTCTCGCATCAAACAAGATCCAGATATAATGTTCATGCTCAACGTTGGCACCAAATAACAATTATTCAGGTCTAAAACTAATCCCGATGGTAGACGTAGAGGTAGCGCGCCGACCGCGATCACATCGACTTTGGAACCATTTCCCACGCGCATTGTCACCTCGTCCTTAGCCAATCTTCGCTTAATCCGTAGTCCCTGTTTCGAGTTGCAAATATTAGCAACAGACCAGTATCAAATACCCAGGTGCTACTGCGAGCATTAGTAAGGTACACATCAATAACATGTATATCACATATACCTTTGTTCACTTTGCCATCCTTCTTATCCGCCAAATACTTGGGGCAGTTCCGCTTCCAGTGTCCAGTCTGCTTGCAGTAGAAGCACTCAGTCTCAGGCTTAGGTCCAGACTTGGGTTTCTTCTCTTGAGCAGCAACTTGTTTGTTGTTCTTCTTGAAGTTCCCCTTTTTCTTCCCTTTGCCCTTTTTCTTGAAACTGGTGGTCTTATTGACCATCAACACTTGATGCTCCTTCTTGATTTCTACCTCCGCAGCTTTTAGCATTGCGAAGAGCTCGGGAATAGTCTTGTCCATCCCTTGCATATTATAGTTCATCACGAAGCTCTTGGAGCTTGGTGGCAGTGATTGAAGAATTCTGTCAATGACACTATCATCAGGAAGATTAACACCCAGTTGAATCAAGTGATTATTATACCCAGACATTTTGAGTATATGTTCACTGACGGAACTATTCTCCTCCATCTTACAGCTACAGAACTTATTGGAGACTTCATATCTCTCAATCCGGGCATTTGCTTGAAATATTAACTTCAACTCCTGGAACATCTCATATGCTCCATGACGTTCAACACGTCATTGAAGACCTGGTTCCAAGCCGTAAAGAATGGCACACTGAACTATCGAGTAGTCATCAGCTTTGCTCTGCCAGACGTTCTTAACATCGTCAGTTGCATCTGTGGCAGGCCTGGCACCTAGCGGTGCTTCCAGGACGTAATTCTTCTATGCAGCAATGAGGATAATCCTCAAGTTACGGACCCAGTCCGTGTAATTGCTACCATCATCTTTCAACTTAGCTTTCTCAAGGAACACATTAAAATTCAACGGAACAATAGCATGAGCCATCTATCTACAACAAACATAGACAAGCAAAATACTATCAGGTACTAAGTTCATGATAAATTTAAGTTCAATTAATCATATTACTTAAGAACTCCCACTTAGACAGACATCTCTCTAGTCATCTAAGTGATCACGTGATCCAAATCAACTAAACCATGTCCGATCATCACGTGAGATGGAGTAGTTTCAATGGTGAACATCACTATGTTGATCATATCTACTATATGATTCACGTTCAACCTTTCGGTCTCCGTGTTCCGAGGCCATATCTGTATATGCTAGGCTCGTCAAGTTTAACCTGAGTATTCCGCGTGTGCAACTGTTTTGCACCTGTTGTATTTGAACGTAGAGCCTATCACACCCGATCATCATGTGGTGTCTCAGCACGAAGCACTTCTTGATAATTTAGTGAGAGATCATCTTAAAATGCTACCGTCAATCAAAGCAAGATAAGATGCATAAAGGATAAACATCAAGTGCAATCAATATAAGTGATATGATATGGCCATCATCATCTTGTGCTTGTGATCTCCATCTCCGAAGCACCGTCGTGATCACCATCATCACCGGCGCGACACCTTGATCTCCATCGTAGCATCATTGTCGTTTACGCCATCTATTGCTTCTACGACTATTGCTACCGCTTAGTGATAAAGTAAAGCAATTACAGGGCGTTTGCATTTCATATAATAAAGCGACAACCATATGGCTCCTGCCAGTTGCTGATAACTTTGGTTACAAAACATGATCATCTCATACAATAAAATATAGCATCACGTCTTGACCATATCACATCACAACATGCCCTGCAAAAACAAGTTAGACGCCCTCTACTTTGTTGTTGCAAATTTTACATGGCTGCTACGGGCTGAGCAAGAACCATTCTTACCTATGCATCAAAACCACAACGATAGTTTGTCAAGTTAGTGATGTTTTAACCTTCGCAAGGACCGGGCGTAGCCACACTCGGTTCAACTAAAGTGAGAGAGACAGACATCCGTTGGTCACCTTTAAGCAACGAGTGCTCGTAATGGTGAAACCAGTCTCGCATAAGCGTACGCGTAATGTCGGTCCGGGCCGCTTCATCTCACAATACCGCTGAACCAAAGTATGACATGCTAGTAAGCAGTATGACTTATATCGCCCACAACTCACTTGTGTTCTACTCATGCATATGACATCTACGCATAAAACCTGGCTTGGATGCCACTGTTAGGGAATGTAGTAATTTCACAAAAAATTCCTACGCACACGCAAGATCATGGTGATGCATAGCAACGCGAGGGGAGAGTGTTGTCCACGTACCCTCGTAGACCAAAAGCGGAAGCGTTAGAACAACACGGTTGATGTAGTCGTACGTCTTCACGGACCGATCAAGCACCGAAACTACGGTACCTCCGAGTTCTATCACACGTTTAGCTCGATGACGATCCCTGGACTCCGATCCAGCAGAATGTCGGGGAAGAGTTCCGTCAGCACGACGGCGTGGTGACGATCTTGATGTTCTACCGTCGCAGGGCTTCGCCTAAGCACCGCTACAATATTATCGAGGACTATGGTGGAGGGGGGCACCGCACACGGCTAAGAGATCAAGAGATCAATTGTTGTGTCTATGGGGTACCCCCTCCCCTGTATATAAAGGAGTGGAGGAGAGGGGGCCAGCCAAGCGGGTGGCGCACCCTAGGGGGGGAGTCCAACCCCAACCGGGAGTAGGACTCCCCCCTTTCCTATTAGGAGGAGGAGAGGGAAGGAAGGGGGAGGGAAGAAGGAAAGGGGGGCGACCCCCCTCCCAATTTGGATTGGGCTTGGGGGGGGGGGGCTCCCCCTCCTTTGCTCCTTCTCCCTCCTTTCCACTAAGGCCCAATAAGGCCCATATACCTACCGGGGGGTTCCGATAACCTCCCGGAGCTCCGGTATAGTCCCAATCTCACCTGGAACCTTTCCGGTGTCCAAATATAGTCGTCCAATATATCGATATTTATGTCTCGACCATTTCGAGACTCCTCATCATGTCCGTGATCACATCCGGGACTCCGAACAACCTTCGGTACATCAAAACTCGTAAACTCATAATAAAACTATCAACGAAACCTTAAGCGTGCGGACCCTACGAGTTCGAGAACTATGTAGACATGACCTAGAACTGTTTCCGGTCAATAACCAATAGTGGAACCTGGATGCTCATATTGGCTCCTACATATTCTACGAAGATCTTTATCGGTCAAACCGCATAACAACATACGTTGTTCCCTTTGTCATCGGTATGTTACTTGCCCGAGATTCGATCGTCGGTATCCAATACCTAGTTCAATCTCATTACCGGCAAGTCTCTTTACTCATTACGTAATGCATCATTCCGTAACTAACTCATTAGCTACATTGCTTGCAAGGCTTATAGTGATGTGTATTACCGAGAGGGCCCAGAGATACCTCTCCGACAATCAGAGTGACAAAACCTAATCTCAAAATACACCAACTCAACATGTACCTTTGGAGACACCTGTAGAGCTCCTTTATAATCACCCAGTTACGTTGTGACGTTTGGTAGCACACAAAGTGTTCCTCCGATAAACGGGAGTTGCATAATCTCATAGTTAAAGGAACTTGTATAAGTCATTAAGAAAGCAATAGCAACATACTAAACGATCAAGTGCTAAGCTAACGGAATGGGTCAAGTCAATCACATCATTCTCCTAATGATGTGATCTCGTTAATCAAATGACAACACATGTCTATGGTTAGGAAACATAACCATCTTTGATTAATGAGCTAGTCAAGTAGAGGCATACTAGTGACATTAAGTTTGTCTATGTATTCACACATGTATCATGTTTCCGGTTAATACAGTTATAGCATGAATAATAAACATTTATCATGATATGAGGAAATAAATAATAACTTTATTATTGCCTCTAGGGCATATTTCCTTCAGTTCGAACTCTGGGGTGCGCATGAAGATCTTTCCCCTACCGATCTACGCCCGATCGCCTCGTGAGAATCTAAGCTAAAACGATGAACAACACAAGGGACATGAGATTTATACTGGTTCGGGCCACCGTTGTGGTGTAATACCCTAGTCCAGTGTGTGGTGTGGTGGATTGCCTCAAGGGCTGGTGATGAACAGTATAAAGGATGAACAACCTCGCGAGAGGTGTTCTTGAGTTGGTGCGATGAACTGCATGGGTGAGTTCGGTCGCCTCTTGGTCTAATGAGCACTTGATCCCCTCCCTCTATTGTGTGGTGGCTAGGCCTATTTATAGAGGCCCTGGTCCTCTTCCCAAATATTGAGCGGGAAGGGCGCCAACAACGGCATTTCGAAGGGGAACATCTAGTACAAGTTATCCTGACTAAAGTTGGTCTTCGGCTGCCAAAGGCACTGGCGATGACGCCGTCTTGGGCTCCTCGGTGACCTCCATCCTACCGCTCTGCTGGTCCTGGTCTCGTTGCACTGAAATGGCAACCTTTGCCTGATGCCTCGGTACTCCACGCCTGTGCTTGCCCCCTTTGCACCAAAGAGGAAACAAGGACATTGCGCAGGCCGGCGCCCGCCTGGCGCCCGCCTAGTCTCAATCGTCACGGCTTGCGTCACGAGCACCTCGCGAGGTGCCCTGCCTTGATCTCTCCACCTCCTCGCGAGCTTGCCTGGCAAGGCCGTTCCTGAGGAAGCCTTGTGTCGTCCGCCCCACGAGGCTTGGCCCCTCGCGAGGGTCTTAAGTCTTGCGCTGATGAAGATGGGCCGTACTGGGCCACCACTTGAGCCATGCCGCAGGCCGCAGGCAGGCAAGTCCGAGGACCCCCGTTCCCAGAACACCGACAAATATGATGGGTAGCATTCTACATTAAAAATTCTGTTTTTATCATTTACCTACTCGAGGACGAGCAGGAATTAAGCTTGGGGATGTTGATATGTCTCCAACGTATCTATAATTCTTGATTGTTCCATGCTATTAAAGTATCATTCTTGGATGTTTTATACTCAATTACTAGCAACTTTATATCATTTTTTGGGACTAACCTATTGACATAGTGCCCAGTGCCAGTTGCTGTTTTTTGCGTGTTTTTTTACTTCACAGAATATCAATACCAAACGGAGTCCAAATGCCACGAAACTTTTTGGAGAATTTTTTCTGCCCAGAAGACACCTAGGAGGTCCAAGAAGTGCACCAGAGGGGACCTGTGGGCTCACTAGGCACCAGGGCACGCTAGAGGCCCCAGGCGCGCCCTGGTGGGTAGCGGAGCCCACAAGCACCCCTTCACCGACCTCTGCCTCTATAAGTACTCTAAAATCCCAAAAACCATAGGGGAGTCGATGAAACACAATTCCAGCCGTTGCAAGTTCCAGAACCACGAGATCCAATCTAGAGGCCTTTTCCAACACGCTGCCGGAGGGGTCAACGATCATGGATGGGTTCTTCATCATCACGCTTGCCCCTCCGATGATGCGTGAGTAGTTTACCACAGACCTACGGGTCCGTAGGCAGTAGCTAGATGGCTTCGTCTCTCTTTTTGATCTTCAATACATTATTCTCCTCGATGTTCTTGGAGATCTATTTGATGTAATAACTTTTTGCGCTGTGTTTGTTGGGATCCGATGAATTGTGAGTTTATGACCAGATCTATCCATGAATATTATTTGAGTCTTTGCTGAACTCTTTTATGCATGGTTGTTATAGCCTCGTATTTATTCTCCGAAACTTTTGTTTGGTTTGACCAACTAGATTGATTTTCTTGCCATGGGAAGAGGTGCTTTGTGATGGGTTCGATCTTGCGGTGCTCAATCTCAGTGACAGAAGAAGAAATAACACGCACATATCATTGCCATTAAGGATTTAAATGGGGTCTATTCCTACATGAATAGATCTTGTCTACATCATATGTCATCCTTTTTATTAAATTACTCCATTTTTCCATGAACTTAATGCACTAGATGCATGCTAGATAGCGATCGATGTGTGGAGCAATAGTAGTAGATGCAGACAAGAGTCGGTCCACTAATCTTGGATGTGATGCCTATATACATGATCATTGCCTTGGATATCGTCATAATTATTTGCTCTTCTGTCAATTGCCCAACAGTAATTTGTTTACCCACCGTATGCTATTTTCTTGAGAGAAGCCTCTAGTGAAATCTACAGCCCCGGTGTCTATTCCCTGTCATATTAAAACCAAAAATACCTTGCTGCACTTTTTCCTTATTTATTTTATTTTGTGTTTTTGCTAGATCTATTTATCAAATATCATACAACTTAATCTATCTCAATACCGAGGAGGGGCTGACAACCCCTCTTACACGTTGGGTTGCAAGTATTTGTTGTTTGTGTGCAGGTGTTGTTTACATAGTGTTGCTTGGTTCTCCTATTGGATTGATAACCTTGATTTCATAGCCGAGGGAAATACTTACCTTTGTTGTGCTGCATCATCCTCTCTTCTGGAAAAACCAACGCAGATACACGCAATCAGCTGCGGCACTACTTTCAAGCCCACCCAATAACGGTGGTCAGCCATGCACCGCTCTTCGATATCATCAACAACAAGGATGCCACGGGACGCATGGCGAAATGGGCGATCGAACTTCTGTCGTTCGAGCTCTCCTACAAACCGTGCACGACAGTCAAATCTTGCCATCGCCGACTTCCTGGTGTAATGGACAGAGGCCTGGCAGGTCCCCAAGAACATCAACCTTGAGTACTGTACTATGTACATCCACCTTATTAACACCAAAGAAGAGTTCGACCCAATGCTTTATTTCTGTCGATGACCGTACAAGGACTGGGGGCCGGAGTGGTCCACGTCTCTCCCAGAGGCAACAAAATGAACTATGTTCTCCAACTCCATTTTTGGGACTCCAACATCGTAGCGGAATATGAAGCCCATCTACACGGGCTCTGGATTGCGGCCTCCATGGGCATTCGACGTTTCATCTGTCGCGACGACTCCGACCTCGTGGTCCAGCAGGTCATGAAAACATTCGGCACTAAGGACCCCGAGATGGAAGCGTATCGCGCTGCCGTCCGGGCACTAGAAGGAACGTTTGATGGACTAGAACTACACCATGTCCAAAGAAGCGACAACATCACGACGGGTAACCTCGCACGCGTCGGGTCGTCAAGAGAGCCCGTGCTGGACAAGACCTTCCTGGAGATACTGCATAAGCCATCCATCAAGATGCAAGGCCTCGACACAACCACGACAGACCCCAACACCTCAGAAAGCGCATCCCCGAAGGTTACCCCACCACCCTCAGATACGTCAGAGGAGGCCATAATGGTGATCCACACCCAAGACTGGATCCAATCACTGCACGCCTATATGACAAAGGGTGAGCTCCCGCAGGACAAAAACGCAGGCCTGACACATCGTCTCTCGTTCCAAGGCCTACACAATAATCAACGGCGAGCTATACAAGCGCAGTCAAGTGGGCGTCTTCCATCGTTGTGTCTCACAGGAGGAGGGCAAGAAGCTCCTCGAAGAAATACACGAGGGGGCTTGCGGCCATCACGCAGCCCCCAGAACAATTGCAGCAAAGGCCTTCGCCACAGCTTCTTCTGGCCTCACGCAATGCGTGACACCGAGGAAATTGTCCGAAGTTGCAAGGGCTGCCAACGCTTTGCCAACAAAACACACATGCCGGCCTCAGCACTGAAGACGATCCCCATTGACATGGCCATTCGCCGTGTGGGGGCTAGACATGGTTAGCAAGCTCACGCCTTCGCTAGGAGGCCGTAAATTCTTGTTGGTGGCAATCGACAAGTTCACCAAGTGGATCAAGAGTAAACCGGCGACAAACACGGAGGCCGACTTGGCAGTCAAGTTCATCTCCGGCCTCATTCACCGCTTCGGCGTCCCGCATAACATCATCACGGATAACGGGTCCAACTTCACCGCCTCGCTGTTTAAAGATTTCTGTCACCAAAGACGAATCCACATAGACAATGCGTCTGTGGCACACCCTCAGTCCAAGGGACAGGTTGAACGAGCTAACAGGCTGATCATGCAAGGCCTCAAGCCACGACTCATCAAACCACTCGTGCGGGCAAAGGGCAATTGGATGGAAGAGCTCCCCTCCGTCCCTTGGAGCTTGCGCACAACCCCAAACAAATCTATCGGCTACACGCCCTTCTTTATGGTATACGGGGCGGAGACGATGCTCTCGTCGGACATTGAATACGACTCGACATGAGTCCGAGCGTGCGGCGAGTAGGTCGTGAAGAAAACAGGAAAGACGATGTCACTGCAAAAGGAAGAAGCACACCTCCTCGTCATCGAACGCACCAGCATCTACAACAGTAGTTGCCACAGTATCAAGGCAAAAAGAACTAACGAGTTGTGCCCAAATTCGAAGAAATTCTTCCTCTGTTGCCCGTTTTGCCCAAACACTACCGTCTCCGCTCTTCCCCCACGCGGTACACATTCCGTTTCCCCTCTGCTCCGCGCTCCCCCACCTACCCTGCCCAGCAGCGCCAGCGACGGCAAACCCACCGATGGACGCAACCGAGCGCCGCCTCCGCGCCGTCTCCGCCCACCTCCAGCCCCAAGCAACCGCCGCCCGCCGCACCTCCGATAGCCTCGCCCCCAATCCCACCGCAGGGGAGTACGCCCACGGTACGCACGCATCCCAGTCCCAGGCCCTCTCTCTTTCCTCCCCTGCCCGCCGTTGACTCGCTGGGCGGCACTGCCGTACTAGTACCCCCAAGAGAGCGAGCGACAAGGATTTCCTTTTTCATTTGTTTCAAATATAGCTTACCGATCGTCAGAAACTTACTGCAAATAGTTTCTCCAGTGCTTGGCTACAGCGCTGTCCTCCCCGAGAAGTTGCAGACTGGAAAATGGAACGTGTACCGGTAGGTTCTTGAGGCAGTATAATGTTATGCTGCATTCTGCCTATGTCGTGACTCATAATTGCGCTTCTGATCTCTGGCAGATCTCCACATTCAGGAACTATAATATTATTATGTTGCATTTCTGCCTATTTCGTGACTCATAATTGCGCTTCTAATCTTCTGCAGATCTGCACATTCACCTATAACTCTGATAGATAGATTTTCAGACTACCCAGACATTGGGACGTTGCACGATAACTTTGTGTAAGCATACTCACCTTAATTTCTCTCTTGACAAAATACTTCAGTCATAATAAGATCAATAAGATCAATTAAGCCTTTTGTCCCAAACAAGTTGGGGTAGGCTAGATATGAAAACCTTTCACGAGGACTTCCCAGGAGGTCACCCATCCTAGTACTACTGAAGTACTCTCGTCCAAATGGGTTTCATACCCAAAGGACTGGCTAGTTTTTACGTTGGCTCGCCAAGCCTATCACAACCCTTAGATATGAAACCCTTTCACGAGGACTTCCTAGGAGGTCACCCATGCTAGTACTACTCTCGCTCAAATGGGTTTCATACCCATGGGACTGGCTAGTTTTTACGTTGGCTCGCCAAGCCTATCACAACCCTCCTCCTTTACCCGGGCTTGGGACCGGCTATGCCTAGAAGACATAGGCGGAGTTGACAAAATACTTCAGTTATTTATCAAAAATAAAATAAATATGAATGTAGCTAGGAGAAACTAGCCAATTGGCTAAATAAAGCAGGAGTGAGGATACGATCCCAGGCTGGCCTGCCCACGGTGCTAGCCGGTAGAACCCTTGGTGTTAATCACTTCAGTTTTTTATCACTGTAGTTCTTTTCTTTGTTTTTGAGAGAATATGTTCTCGTGCATTTCATTAAGTTAGAAAAAAGAGTCCTATGACAGCACAGGGCGACCTAGAGCTCACAGAAAGCGATACAATCCGGAAGTGCCATCGAAGTTATTCTAACGCGCTTCTTTCTATTGAGTAGCAAATCTATGGGTTTGGCACAAACTAATGCAATTTTTTTTGCGGTGAAAAAGGGAGCTTAATTTAGATACTGATAGGATTACAATCGGTAGCCAGAAGGCTAATCAGAGCATCAGGGGCGTCGGACAACCACAACCTAATGCAAGTTGGGACTCTCTTTTTCTTGGTTTCTTAGTTTTGTTGCCAGAGGAAACTTGCCGCTGTAAAAATCAAGAGGTGCAAAATAACTTGAATATAATACAGAAGCTTTTGTCTGAAGATTTTGTTTAAAACTGGCAAAATGAGTTGGTGCAGCCTAAGTTATTGATAAGAAAATTAAATGCTCAATGATATGATATTCATAGTCTTACATGTTTTTGAAAACCTTGGGCTGATGGGATGTTTGGCTAAAGTGACCCTCAGTATGGACAATCAGTGTGTCATTCAAAAAGTTTCTAGCTATTCCTAATGTGTCTATATGGTTGTATTTCATATTATTCCAATCGCAGTACCTTAACGATCTCTCATGTATAGTGTCCTTGCTATCTTTAATTGGACAGGAATGCAGTTGAGACTTTCAGAGACTGTAGATACCTAGGTACAAGGGTCCATGCAGATGGAACAATTGGAGAGTAAGGATCAATTATCTGATGTATGCCTTAGATTTACCTTTTGTAGTGTTGCTTATCTTATCCTAGCTCTTGAGCGAGAAATAACATTGCAGCTACAAATGGATGACTTATGGAGAAGCTGGCACAAGCAGGACTGCAATAGGTTCTGGTCTTATTTGTCATGGAATACCTAAAGTGAGTCATCAGTGTCTGAAAAAGGCACTTGTCCTTTTCTTTCTATTCAGATAAAGCTGTAGGTGTTGATGTCTTGAAATAGCACTTGAATTGCCCTATAGGGAATTTGTTTCAACTTACCTTCGAGTATTCTTTTGACCTGAATCAGGGCGCACGTGTTGGTCTGTATTTTATAAACAGACCTGAGTGGACCATAGTTGACAATGCTTGTTCTGCGTATTCATATGTTTCTGTGCCACTATATGATACTCTTGGTATGTCCACAGCACAGAACGATCATTGTTCTCCCTTTAATCATTTTAGAGACTGATTTTGTTTTTCTTACTGTCTACAGGTCCAGATGCAGTTCAGTTCATTGTGAACCATGCATCAGTAGAGGCTATCTTCTGTGTTCCTGAAACACTAAGCACTGTGAGCTTCAATGATTTATCCAAACCTAGACTATTCCTAGTTTGTACAATACATTAAAACATCACTTATAGCAGAGCACTGAATAACCTGTAACCTTACATTGACACACTGGTAGAAAGTGAGCCTAGCCCACTTGGTTGGGGGAGTGGATGTACAATCCCACTACATGGATTTAAAGTCCTCGTGGATGTGAATCTGGGTTCCTATTTATACTGTAGGGGCATCCCTTACAGTTTTCTTTGCCATGCTGGTCCTAGCTAGGCTTGCAACTGGCAACCAGACTCCTGGTAAATGGAAACTGAGTCTTCCTTTTAGTGTTGATGTCATCCTACTCGGGGCTTTGTTTATATATATCTCATATACTCACTCTCAGGAGTGCTTCATAGTGTCAAAAGCCCGTATAGTTTATGAATGCATATCAAATGCCGTTAGTTCTTGATCATATCTGCATACATGCATCATCGAAGTGTTGGGTACTGGGGTCTGATCTGGCGACAATTTTTGTGTGTGTGCGATGATCTGGCAATAGGTTTGACTTGGTCTTTAATCCTAATTTAATTCTAGTCTGTTATATGAGATGCTAAATCATATTATACACATCAGCTTGCATTTAGCTTTGCACTGTATAATGAGATAGACTCTGATAAGGAAGTACTCAAGTACATATGAATTTAAACTTATTTTGACTTACATTTGTCTGCTCATTTCAGTTGTTAAGCTTTATAACTCAAATGCCTTGTGTGCGCCTTATCGTGGTAAGTGCAGGTCATTTACGAAACCCATGATTGTTAAAAAACCTTCATTCTTAGTCTTTCCTTAATATTTTCTGTTTAGGTAGTTGGTGGAATCGAGGAGAATATGCCATCTTCACCTGCAGCTGCTGGAATGGAAATCATAACCTACTCCATGCTACACAGACAGGTGGGCTTTCTGAATAATCATTGAGTTTTCCTGTACAAACCTTGTTGGATCCTTTAACACCATACAGGTCACTTTTCATGAATGTTGCCAGTCAACACAATACCATTTAAACTAGTTGGTAAATCATTGTTTATGTGTATGTGGAGTTGAGAAATATTAATGTTATAGCCATTATTGCCGACATCAATCTGGAATGGGCTTAGTTGGTTATTGTGGAATCACTTCGCAGATAGGTACAAAACTGACACATCTCACTGGTGCTTATGTTAGAATATGCATTAATGTTTTTCCATGAGACAACGCAAAAGCCTTGCATTTTGATGCATTGACAGAAGAAGAGTTAGTACAAACCCAACAATGGGCAACACCCACATATTACAACACAACACCCCTAGCCGTTAGACTCCGTCGCTACCGGTAGCAGGGCGGCCAGCCCCTTTCCACCCCCCAACACCCATTGCCTGGCTTCCGACTTGGTCACTCAAACAGGCGAGCCAAGCTCTTCTGGGTGCCGTTGAAGATGATTGTGTTCCAATGCTTCCAGATGCACCAGGCTAACAGAGGCAGTGCCCTTCCGGGCTGGGGTGGGGACTGAGCGATAGCTTTGCACTTAGGTTGCCGTTATACATTTCAGATTTTTGACTAGTACCTTATTAAGCCTTGCAGTCAGTACATGATATGAGGTACGGTATTGGGCTCAAGCAGAATGTGCAATTTATATCCTGACTAATCTTGCATGACATAATATGTAAGTGTGCTCAAATACATTGACTCTTTACTTCCATTGTAATACACGTGACCAAATGAGTGTATACTGCAATCTTGCGCAACTACGAAGGGTGGTGGTCTGTATATTAATTCCGTTCTAGACAAAGTTGTTCATAAGTTGCAACTGTACATACACATTAACATTCACCGATTGTATTTGTTCATGCAGCTTGACATGCTAACTTCATTTAATATAATTTGAAATGCAAAACCTGTGTGTAACCACCATCCATACTTTATTTGCTTTGATTTTGAATAAAGGATATCACCACTTCTAGCTTTATGCTCATCCCTATTACTGGTCCCCCTTTTTATTTATTTATTGACTTCTTTTTATTTTTTTTTAACTCAGGGACATATGAGTCCCCAACCCTTTCGGCCTCCAAAACCTGAAGATGTTGCCACTATCTGCTACACTAGTGGCACTACTGGCACACCAAAGGTAAAACATTCATTCCTATGATGATTTGTTTGCTCCATTAGTCGGATTCTTGTACCCTTATTTTTCAGATATTTAAATCTGGAGGCCAATCTTTTTTCTCAGGGAGCTGTTCTTTCTCATGCGAATTTCATTGCAAATGTAGCAGGCCAGGACTTGGGCGTTAAGTTTTACCCCTCGGACGTGTGAGATATTAAATTTAACTTATAACTGTTGTTTTCCTGTGCAGTTTTCACTTTATATCAGTTCATACTATTGACAATACCACTCACCATTCTCCACAGGTACATCTCATATCTACCTTTGGCACACATCTACGAGAGAACTAACCAAATATGGCTCGTTCATCGCGGTGCTGCCGTTGGGTTCTACCAAGGGGTATGTAGATCTGGACTATTTAGGACAATATGTTTACGAATGGCTTTGTATTATCATTCGAATAACTGCGTGTAGAACAATTTTGATAAGCATTCAATATTAAGTGATAATCAGTTCTTCTATAAGTTATTGCCAGACTTAAGTTGGAAGTGGATTATCTATTCGTTGTTTCACATTTAGTTGTTTCTAGTTTAAATAGTTCTACCAAACTTGTTGGTCATTTATTGATTAACTAAAGACCATTAATGTCTCCTTTGAAGGATTGTTCGTGTTCCAAGATAATATTGTAGTGTGTATACATTGTATGTTGGCTTCTTTTCATCTTTTTGATGAGTACTTTTCATTAATTCCAGGATAATTTGAAGCTGATGGATGATCTTAATACTCTGAAACCAACAGTATTTGCGAGTGTTCCCCGGTTATATAACAAAATTTATGCTGCGTAAATATCACTAAACCAGTATTTTCTTATTTTTCCTCTTTGGTATCATATGTGATAGTACCCGCCCATATGTTTGGCTTATTTATGCAGAATTACAAATGCTGTGAAGGAGTCTGGTGGGTTGAAAGAACGATTATTTCGTGCTGCATATGATGCTAAGAGGCAAGCTATTATCAATGGTAAGGAATTGGTTAAAGATTTTTTCTGTTCTGTCACATATATAAGTAAAAAGCTTAAATATGCCCACTTCAGTCATCCATTATTAGTTTGGACTTAAGAGATCATTAGGGTCAAGTCACACTTTAGTCATCAACTTAGGATTTCCCTTTTCTCTCTATCCAAATTAATTTCCAGAGGGCATATTTATAATGATTGAGTTATGGGGAGGCCTTGGAGACATAGCAATAGTATGGCTAACTAAGCTTTGCAACCTCATTTTTGGTCAAACAAGATGCTCGAAGAATGGAGGCGGAGTATATTTGTACCAATCTTCAAGAACAAGGGGAATATTCAAAGTTGTACTAACTACCGTGGAATTAAGATGATAAGCCGTACAATGAAGCTACAAGAGAGAGTCATTGAGCACCGCTTAAGAAGAGTGACAAGCGTGACTAAAAATCAGTTTGTTTCATGCCTGGGAGGTCGATTATGGAGGCCATTTTCTTGGTATGACAACTTATGGAGAGATAAGATACCGCGGATTGTCATGTGGTGGGCCTTGGAGAAACACAAAGTCCCAGCAAAGTACATTACCCTCATCAAGGACATGTACGATGATGTTGTGACTGTTATGATGCAACTTATCTCTATTACATAGCCCATAGCCCATAAGACTTGAGGTGCAAGGAAAGTAAACATAGTCTAATAAGGACTCCTAGATCAATACTAATGCTA
>NC_041387.1:172331751-172348482 GCF_002162155.2 Triticum dicoccoides | reverse complement strand
CGTATGCAATAGCATTGCATTTGAAGAAGTGGAACACTAGAAAAAAATGATAATCCAAATCCGTGTCTTGAAAGTGTCGTCGTAGCATGAAGAGGTCGTAGCATGAAGAGTCGTCAAAACCTATCGAGTCAAGCCGAAGGGGTAACGAAGAGATGGCACATCAGAGGCATAAAGCATTGCATAAAAAATCATAGCCCACGACAACCGACGGCGAAAGAAGCTCGGCGGCTAAGGCACATTGGGCATAGATCGACAATGAAGAAAGAGTCCAAAAAATCCTATAAAAAACAAGGGCAAGTAGGCCACAAAAGTTGTATAGAAAGGATCAGGACCAGAGAAAGGCTGACGGACAAAGGTATGGTGGACTTGCATGGCATAAGAAACACAAAATATCAACGGATTTGGTGGACGCACCGAAAAACAAAGAGAACTAGAAAGAAAAAACACACACGAGACGTAGATGCAGGTGCCATCGTGTTTACAAAATAAACTGTAGAGAACCTAGTGCAAGTAATATGTCTGCTCACAAGAAGGGCCAATGGTAATTAAGAAAACAACAAACAGAGATGCACGAGTGCTACGTTGTTTAGCAGCAGCCAGCGCAGATAAGCATGCAGCAGCAGCAAGCGTAGCAGGAGATAGCAGCAGCCACGCACACGGGCGTACCGGAGCAGAACAACACCCGCTGCGGCCAAGGGTGCATGCAGCAGCAAGTAGCGCACGTGCGGAGCAGAGGCAACGGTGGCCAAGAGGAGCACACGCGGGCGGCGGGAGACAGCTGCGTGGGACGCACTCGGAGGCGGAACGGCAACGGCTGCAGGCTCGATCTGGAAGGGGCGCCTGCGAGGGCCACAATCTGGACGTCATGTGTGACGGGATCTAGACCACGGCCTTGGGAGCATGGATTAGGAACCTTCTGGCCTGGGAAACAGCCGACGGATCGAAGGCAACATCCTGGAGAAGGGTGGCACGTCATTGTGCGGGACAGGCAGCGCCCTGACGGCCACGCGGAGACAACAACCTGGATGAGCACCGGCGGAGTCGTGGCTGTCCAGCGGCGAGCGTGTAGAGGCCCAAGTTGATGCAGAGGAGTTCCACCGGGGTCGAAGGAGACAACCACGCTAGGTCTTGGAGCAGAAGCAGAGGAAATCTTCATCGAGAAGAGGTGGATCTAGAGAGAATTCACCGGATGAGCACAGGAGACGTGCGGATCGTACAGACCGAAAAAAAAAACGATCGAAGAGCAGGGATGAGTTGCGGTGTCCGGAGGAGACCTAAACCTAGGCTCTAATACCATGTTATGATGCAACTTATCTCTATTACATAGCCCACATGACATATATATATTACATAAGACTTGAGGTGCAAGGAAAGTAAACATAGTCTAATAAGGAATCCTAGACTAATACTAATTCTTCCTAAGTGTTTAGACAAGTGATGGCTGTTAAGCTTCATGCACTAGCCAATGCAAGCAAAAGTTTGAACTATGGGAGAGGGTCGGACATTACACTCCAACACGTCTATGCTCCTTTGGAGTTATGACGTGGGCAGCGGAAGTGGGGGTAGACCGCAATTATTTACTGCGTTTACTGGGTTTTGAACCCTGAACCTCTTGGTTGTAAGTCATATGCACCTCACCAGTTCACCCATCAGCTTGAACTAATGGAAAGGGCTAGGCAATCCACATATACACTTCAACACCCCCTCTCACGTGTGATACGGGAAGTCAACACGTGAATAGACTTAAGAGGTATGGCTCAAGAGGCCTATACGTGGACACAAAGGGGGTAACAACAATTTATCATAATTTGTGAAAGCCAGGACTGGAACTCAAGACCTTGGGCCCTGATACCATGTTAAGCTTCATGCACTAGCCAACACAACATGAATTGTGAAAGCCAGGACTTGAACTCAAGACCTTAGGCTCTGATACCATGTTAATCTTCATGCACTAGCCACCACAACCAAAGTCCGAACTGATGGAAAGGGCTAGGCAATCCACAGATACACTTCAACAATGGCGACACTGACGACTTTCCAATTAAAATAGGACTGCACCAAGGGTCAACTTTGAGTCCTCCTTTTTGCTTTGGTGATGGACGAGGTCACAAGGGATATACAAGGAGATATCCCATGTGGTATGCTCTTTGCGGATGATGTGGTGCTAGTTGACGATAGTCGGACGTGGCTTAATAGAAAGTTAGAGCTATGGAGACAAACTTTGAAATCAAAAGGTTTTAGGCTTAGCAGAACTAAAACTGAGTACATGAGGTGCGGTTTCAGTACTACTAGGCACGAGGAGGAGGGGTTAGCCTTGATGTGCAAGTGGTACCTTAGAAGGACACCTTTCGTTATTTGGGGTCAATGCTGCAGAAGGATGGTGATATCGATGAATATGTGAGCCATCAAATCAAAGTTGGATGGATGAAGTGGAGCCAAAGCTTCTAGCATCCTCTATGACAAGAGTGCCACAAAAGCTAAAAGGCGGGTTCTATAGGACGACGATTCAACCTGTGATCTTGTATGGCGCATAATGTTGTCCAACTAAAAGGCAACTTGTCCAACAATTAGGTATAGCAGAGATGCACATGTTGAGATGGATATGTGGTCACACAAGTAAGGATCAGATCCAGAATGATGATATACGTGATAGAGTTGGGGTAGCACCACTTGAAGAGAAGGTTGTCCGACATCGTCCGAGATGGTTTGGGCATATACAACGCAAGCCTCCAGAAGCGCATGTGCATAGCGGACGGATAAAGCGTGCTGATGATGTTAAGAGAGGTTGGGGTAGACCAAACTTGACATAGGAGGAGTTCGTTAAGAAGGATTTTAAGGACTTGAATATCATCAAAGAACTAGCCATGGATGGGGGTGCGTGGAAGTTAGCTATCCACGTGCTAGAACCATGACTTGGTTTTGAGATCTTATAGGTTTGAACTCTAGCCTACCCCAGCTTGTGTGGGACTGAAAGGTTTTGTTGTTCTTGTTATTCTTGTATATGTATATACTGATTACGTGATCGTCAAATATAGCTGGCAAGAGAAACATAAACGGTGCAGTCAGCCATTTGGACTCTGATAAGCAAATGATCTTCATGTAGGTCACTATTTGTGAAATGAAATAGGGTTATAGGCGCGGAAACGGAAGCTGGAACCCTTTATAATGACTTCAGAGTTTCCTATCCTAGAGCATGTATTGTTAGTACACTGAAGCTTGAGCTAGTAATCCTCTTGGGTTAGTTACACTGAAGCATGTAACTCATACACTGAAACTTGAGCTAGTCTCTGAATTACCAAGAAGTTCTCATTGTACTGAACGATGCATTTTAGCATTTACTGAACATCATTTGATTTAATCTTATTTACCACCAATACGTATAATGAATGAATATTTTTACTCTTAATGTCATTAGGACGGAATCCATCCCCAGTGTGGGATAAGTTGGTATTTAACAAAATAAAAGCTAGGCTGGGTGGACGAGTAAGGGTTATGTCTTCAGGTGCTTCTCCATTGTCGCCAGATGTAATGGAATTCCTCAGAATGTAAGCTAACTTCATTTGCCCTCCCTTAGTGTGGCATGATGAAGAACCTGGCTTTATTAATCATAACACTTTCTTTTATAGATGCTTTGGTGGTGATATTCTTGAAGGCTACGGAATGACGGAAACATCTTGTGTCATTACTTTAATGGATGTTGGTGATATATCAATTGGTCATGTTGGATCTCCCAATCCTGCTTGTGGTAAGCTCCATTTTTCAGGCGCGGAATCAGATATGCTTGGCTATAGTTGTGCTTATACAGATGCTAATTGCCCATGAGGCCAACTTAAAGCAATAACAGTATACAGAGAAGCCACCCTAAAGTTATGACACACTTGCATGGATTTGATTATTTTGCAATGATGGTCATATTTTGAAAGCTGATGTTACTACAAAAATAGTTGCATCAAAGAAACTTATACCATATAGTCATTATTTTATATGGCATTTGTTTTGGAGTTACTTTTAAGTTCTTCAATTTGTTTGATTCTGCATGCTGATTGGATTGAATTAAATTAGTCTAATTGTTGTGAAAGATATCAAATATTCTTACTCATGTAACAAATGAAGCCGTGTTCCATTTGTTTCGTAATATTTGCACAGCTCACTCACACGCTTTCATAATGCAAACCCTGTTTTCATTTTCAGAGGTTAAACTTGTGAATGTCCCTGAGATGAACTACACATCTGAGGATCAACCATACCCTCGTGGAGAAATATGTGCCCGGGGACCTATAATATTCCAGGGTTACTATAAAGATGAAGTTCAAACGTAACTTGATATCCTTACCTTTTGTTAAGTAAGATTTGATAAATGGCTCATGTAATTTGTCAAGTGATATACGGATGTGTTTTGTAACATGCAGCAGAGAGGTCATTGATGAGGATGGTTGGTTGCATACTGGGGACATAGGTTTGTGGCTGCCTGGAGGGCGCCTAAAGATTATAGACAGGTAAAACTGAAAGACACTCCATATTTCCATGAGGCTTTTATTTTACTTTGAGTGCTGTATCTATTGGATCTTATCTGTCTGTTGTTTCTATACTCTCCGCATGTCTTTCCCCTGGACTCTGTTTAGTCTGGCTTCTCTTCCTAAATTACTATTTTTTATATCTCCGTTCCTCAAGGAAAAAGAACATTTTCAAGTTAGCTCAAGGAGAATACATAGCTCCGGAGAAGATCGAGAATGTTTATGCCAAGTGCAAGTTCATTGCCCAGTGCTTTGTATATGGTAATATCATGATTTTCTATTTGCTGTAACTATTAATGTTGGTCATGCATATTTTGAATATGTTGGTTTGGATGCAGGCGATAGCTTTAATTCTTGCCTAGTTGCCGTCGTAGCAGTTGAGCCAGAGGTGTTGAAGAGTTGGGCTGCATTAGAAGGAATCCAGGTAATATTCGTTGATTGTTGCATACATGCATCACCTTCTCCTAATCTCTTAAGAACACATAATCAGAGTAACCCTAACTAGAAAATACCAATTATTTGGAAGTGTAAACCATCAATATTTTTTTTTCCTCGTATGTTCGGATTATGAATACTTTTTTCTTTTGCGGGTCCAGATTATGAATACTGGAACAGTGAATTATGTGTAATTACGAAAATACAGATCCTATTTCCAAAACCAGAGCTATAAATGAGACTCTAGATATTTGTGTTGCATGTTTATGCTCTAATTTGTCCTTGCTAACCTGTAGTATGAGGATTTAAGACAGCTCTGTTCTGATCCCAGAGCAAGAGCTGCTGTGCTGGCTGACATGGATTCTATTGGGAAGGAAGCACAGGTCTCTCTCTTAACTGTTGCTGCACACTCTCCATAACTAACATTCTCTATTCTGGAGGTGATCGAATGATTCCTGATGATATTTCTGTACTTATTGTTGTATCAGCTAAGAGGTTTTGAGTTTGTCAAAGCTGTTACTCTTGTTGCTGAACCATTCACACTAGAAAATGGCCTCCTCACCCCAACATTCAAGGTAGGCCCATCAATTCTGTTTGAGTGGATTGAAATGCAGGAATGCTGACACTTCATTTCCGTACTTTTTTAGGTCAAAAGACCGCAAGCAAAGGCGTATTTTGCAAAAGAAATCACAGATATGTATGCACAATTGCTTGATGCAGAGTCAGCCAAGCCTAAGTTGTAATTACACAAGTAATGGTCAAAATAAGCAGTCAATCAAGGTAGGAGATCAAGCTTTACAATTGTTCAGTTCATAGCATGAAATAAGTGGCTGCCTTGTACTGACGCGGCAAGCAATGTGATGGTAGTTCTTGAACCTGTCCCTCCCATGTGCAGGAACCAAAACTAATCTTTCCAATCAACAACAGCCTGGGACAGTGCTTAGTGCAGTTAATTTGATTACTGTGGTCAAGTATAACTGAATGAGCCCAGCATATGCATTTTCTTAACTTATTCCCCCCTTTTTTTACAGTACACGCATGTAACATTGTAAGGATACATAGAATAACATATTGGCGCCCTAATCTTGATCTGCTGTATCTGCAATATATTACAAGGAAAGCCAAGTGTACGCAAAATCAGGAATTAAGCTGCTGTGCGTGGTAGTATATGATAACCACACGTCAGTCTTAATATTTTTAGTTTGAATAATCTAGAGCCAAAACGAGAAACTTTTGTTAAAGCATTACTCTTATAAAGAATGCTGGAGGACCCGCCTCATGATAGCCTACCGTGTGAGAGCCCTTCGCGTCGTCCGTTGTGCCTGAGCCTCGCGGGCGGGCTCACATTGGCTTCCCTATCGCTTTGCTTTGCAGCTCCTGCTTTGGAGCATTGCCCATCCTGTCGGCGACAAGCCGACAATCAAACGTGTCTTCAGCCTCAATAAGTGTGTGGTTCGTCGTGGGCAAAATTACTGTTCTGACCCTTAAGGTAAACTAAATCCCGATTTGATCTCATTTCAATTTTTTTTTCGTTTCTGACCTTTTTTGGTGACGCCAAGGTCCCTGGCGTCTGGGTTACGAAGCAGACGCCACGGTCCCTGGCGTTTGGCCCCTGGCCCGCACTGCCCGCCCGCCCGTTGACCTGCTGACGTGGCAAAGGGGCCAGACGCCAGGGACCGTGGCGTCTGGCCCCGGTAAGTGGTTAACCCCACCGGGAGAGTGTGTGGGTCCCACCCCACACACTTTCCCCAATCCAGCCCGAGCTTGAAGAAGAGCTGCTGCCTCCCCACTCTCTCTCACCCCTCAAGCTCCCCCCTCAAATCCTCTCCAAAAGGTACATCCCTTAGGTGGATCTTTCCATCACTTTGTTGCTCTTGTTAATCTCTCCCAAATCATCCAATTATTTTTTGTTAAGTCTTGTTATTTTGGTTGCATTTTATACATGTTGGTGGAACCCTAGTTCATGTTTTCTCCCCCTTATGTTAGTGTGAATGGCTTGGTTAACTTTGATAATATAGTGCTATGCATGGTGTGTAGTAGGAATATATGTTTGTTGAGTAGAAAGATTGGGGGTTAGGGTTAGTTAGTGATTAGGGTTAACTTTGCTTAGTGTGTTAATTAGTGATTAGTGATACTTTTGTGGACATCATCAATAATTTAGTGTTGATATGATTTGGATATAATAAGATGTATTTGGATAAACACCAATTCTCATTGAGGTCTTAAATGCATTCATGTAATTTTTAGATGGAGAGACTTGTTAATGTTCATTACATTGACAAGGAGGCATTCTTGAGTAACAATGCCGACACGGGTGAGGAACCATTGGTTTTTGATAGAAGCCCTAGCTATGAGGATGTTGTTGCAAAAGTGAGACAAGTCTTGAAGTGGATGGACACCAATGTTGATGTTAAGTTAATAGGAAGGTATGATGTTGGAGTTGGAGCCAAATCTCGCTTGAAAAGTATGCCTATCACCTCGGATTTGCATTGGGATGTATACAAGGAAAAAGTATCCCAATCGGAAGACAAGTCACTTGAATTGTTTGCCACCACTGAATCTCCTCGGTTTACCTTTGATTTGAACCGGCATGTCTCTTCCCCAATGGATGACATGAGCGAGAGGACAATGGTGCCACTTGTTGAGCATAGGGTTGTGGTTGATGCCCCCAATGTTTATCCCCCACCATGTCCCCGTGTACCAACTATCAAAGCAAATGAGGTTGAGTTGTATGCCCCCAATGCTTCTAGCCAACCACCAACTAGCCAAGCAAATGAGGTTGAGTTGTATGCCCCCAATGCTTCTAGCCAACCACCAACTAGCCAAGCAAATGAGGTTGAGTTGTATGCCCCCAATGCTTCTAGCCAACCACCAACTAGCCAAGCAAATGAAGTTGAGGTGATTGCTAGTGACGGAGTAATTCAAGAGGATGAAGATGCTTATGATGACGACGAAGAGCAAGAGGAAGGGTTTCATGGCAATGATGTTGGTGACTTGGATGTGTACATAGCGCAAAAGGACATGGATCGTGACTTGCCTTTTAGGCGTCAATATGCGTATGACTCGGATGACGAGGGTCCAGTTGAACAGTTGGACGAGGATGGATTCACAAAGGAGGAGAACCAAATCCACTTTGAGCTGACGGGCTTACAAAAAAGAACTCACTTATTTAAAGATCTCGGCCTTGCCCATAAAGTTGTTGTTGACGGTGGAATGAGAATGGCGGCGATTGAGCCAACACCATGCCCGAATCCAGGAGAACCAAGGGTGGAGAATGAGGACGAGAATGCTTATTTGAAGAAAGGATTGAAGTTTCTGAGCTTGCCTATGCTGAAGTTTTGGTTGGCTGACTATGCCATTCGAAACCATATGCCAATTTATGTTGAGCACTCCGACATGAAGTTGCGTTACACCGTGGTGTGTGAGCAAAAGGAATGCACATGGAAGGTTCGTGCAAGAAAGCTTAAAGAAACCGAAGAATGAGTGTTAACAAGTTGTGATACCACTCATAGATGCAAACCGCCATCGAAACGACTTAGAAAGACACACTGTCAACTCACATCTGAGTATCTTGGATACAAATGGATGAAAGACATAGCCTTTGATCCCACTGTGAAAGTGAGGTTTCTCATGCGGACGGTGAAAAAACAATTTGGTTATGAAGTCAAGTATGGGAAGGCATGGAAGGCAAAGGCAAATGCTATTAGGATGTTGTACGGTGGTTATGAAGAAGCATACAACCAGCTCCCAAGGTTGTTGGCCGCCATTGCACATAGGAACCCGGGCATGTTTCATGTGGTCGAGGATCACGAGGGAGTGTTCCACCGTGCCTTCTGGAGTTATGGACAATGTGTGGAGGCGTTTCAGCATTGTCGTCCGGTCTTGTTTATAGATGGCACGTTCTTGACCGGTAGATATAAGGGCACACTAATGGCAGCAATGGCGCACTCATCAAACGACAACGTGTTGCCATGTGCATTTGCTTTGGTGCCTTCCGAGCACCAAGACAACTGGGAGTGGTTCATGGGTCATGTTAGGCAAAACGTGATTGGGGCTAGGGAGGTATGCATCATATCGGACCGACATCATGGCATACTCAAGGCAATGGACATTGTTATTCCAGGATTTCCAAAGCTTCACCACAGATGGTGCATGAGGCATTTCGTGGCCAACTTTTACCGGGCATGTAAGAGCAAGGAGCTCAGCAAAGACCTTACCCATGTATGTGTGGCCTTCACCACCCAAGGTTTCGATGCTCGGTACAACAAACTCTTTGCAGCGGTGAACGAAGGGGGAAAAGACTTCTTAACTAGGAATTTAAGCGAGAAGCACAAGTGGGCACGCGCTCATGACGATGGTGGTTGGCGATATGGCGACATGACGAGCAATCTCGTAGAATGTTTCAACAATGTGTTGAAGGGTGCTCGTGCTTTGCCGGTGACTGCAATAGTGGAGTACACCTTCTTCAAGCTTAATGAGTACTTTCAGAGGCATTCTGAAGAGACTGCAAAATGGATAGGTGAAAAAAAGGATTATCCGGAAAAGGTTGATGAATGGTTGCAGTTACAAGCAAGCAAGTCTTCACGACAACAAGTTATCGTATTCGATAGACTTGAAATGATCTATCAAATTGATGAGCCAGGTGGCACAACACGAGATGGTAGACAATATGGTGGTGCTGCATTTGAGGTGAAACTGAAGACTCGGTGGTGCCAGTGCGAGAGGCCTAGTAAGTATCATTGGCCATGCTCGCATTTGATAACGGCGGCGAAGGCGAGAAACATACATGTTAATGATGGAAAAACCGTGAGGATGCAAGAACTCCATGTGGAAGCTACTAGGTTGACATGGGCGCCAAGATTTCACCCTTTCTTGGACCAATCACAGTGGCCTGAGTACCATGGCCCTCATATTAGGCCAAACCCTCTTCTGAAG
This sequence comes from Triticum dicoccoides, assembly GCF_002162155.2. Taxonomy (NCBI): domain Eukaryota; kingdom Viridiplantae; phylum Streptophyta; class Magnoliopsida; order Poales; family Poaceae; genus Triticum; species Triticum dicoccoides. The sequence continues at coordinate 172,338,598 of NC_041387.1, read as the reverse complement.
GTGGAGACGAAGGGTAGAAGGAGAACTAAGAGGTTCAGGGGTGATATGGATGACCTGGCTGGATACACTGGCATGAAACAATTTGGTAGCGGTCATTTCATGGAGGCTCCTGACATTATCAACTGTGGGGTGTGCGGTGAAGGGGGACACAATGAGCGGACATGCAAAAAAAAAGAAAACCAAAAAAAGAAAAACAAGTCGTGGAGGCGGCACCGATGGTGAAAGAGGTGGAAGAGGTGACGGTGGTGATGGTCGAGGAAGAACGAGTGTCAGAGGTGGTAGTGGTGGTCGTAGAGGGAGCACAAGTGCTAGAGGTGCTAGTGTTCGTAGAGGGAGCACAAGTGCTAGAGGTGGTGGTCGAGCTAGCACAAGTGCTAGAGGTGGTGGTCGAGCAGGCACAAGTGCTAGAGGTGGTCGTGGTCGAAGAGGAAGCACAAGTGCTAGAGGTGGTCGTAGAGGAATGGTTGATAATGGATCGGCCTTCGGTTATTTGTTTAATCCAGATGGTTGATCTAATAATAATGGTATATTATTTGTTCATACAATTCCTAGCATTTATGCATTTGCTCTCTTAATGTCTTGTGCTAACAATTGTTCTTTTTGTAGGCATGGCTTCATCCGGTTCCAGGACGAGGCCACCGTGCGCGGACCAAGAGGACATGCCGAAGACGTGGTTGGAGGCCAGTTTGGACAAGAAGAAGGAGAAGGATGTGCCCACACCACCATGTTGGTGTGGTGATGTTTGCAAGCTGAAGGTGTCCACTGACCGCAACAAGTCATGGACAGAAGGTAGAAGGTTTTTCGTGTGTCCCAACTATGCACATGATCGTCGAAGGCCAACTAACGCATATGACATACCACCGGTATGTTAGGTGTACATATAGAAAACATCAACAAGTTGTCACTCATATGTCTAACAAAATCATGGTTTATATGTAGTCCCCTCCTCCACTTTGCAAGTACTTCACTTGGATAGATCACGAGGTACCAAAAGATATCCAAGAGGACCAACGTGCAGATTGGTTACGGAGGCAGCGCCTATTCGAGGAGTCCTATGCACGGGGATTGGAGCGGGAGCGTCGTGAGAAGGAGGCTCGTGAGCGCAAGAAGCGTGAGCAAGAGAGGGCACGCAAAGAGAAGGCGGCTCGTCAAGAAGAGAGGGCAAGCAAACTTGCAAGGGCTCGCGATGCACGAGAGGAGGACGAGGCACGTGACAAGAAGGGAAAGTGGCCCCGGACTACTCAGTAGACAAATGGAAAGGCACCGGCGTCGATGATGAACTGTCGAGACTTTGTTTAATGTATGAACTTATTATTCGAGACCTTGTGTGGTCATGAACTATTTCTGTCATTCGAGACTATTTGAGATTATGTGCAAACTATGTTCGTCATTCGAGACTAGTTGATATGCTTTGTTCATATTTTTGGTTGAGAGTAGCATGCTTTGTTCATATTTAACAGTGTTTGCTAGTTGTTGCTAAGCAAAAACTTTAACAAGCTGTGTGCAAAAACACCAGGCCCACACCCAGACGCCAGGGTCCCTGGCGTCTGGCTTGCTTTGCTCGCGTAGGTGACCGGACAGGCTGTCTGGTGTGTCTGATGGACAACCAGACGCCAAGGTGCATGGCGTCTGCCTCCCACACCCATACGCCAGGGTCCCTGGCGTCTGGCTTGCTTTGCTCGCGCAGGTGACCAGACAGGCCGTCTGGTGTGTCTGATGGACACCCAGACGCCAAGGTTCATGGCTTCTGCCTCCCACACCCAGACGCCAGGAACCCTGGCGTCTGGCGTGCTTTGCTCACGCAGGTGACCAGACAGGCCGTCTGGTGTGTCTGATGGACACCCAGACGCCAAGGTCCCTGGCGTCTGGTGTCCAGAAAGCATTCTTGTCTAATGGATAAGATTCGAGTGGATAAGATTTTGGGCCCACCTCTACACCTCTCATCCATTCATCTCCACCTCTACCCCTCTCATTTCACTCATATCCACCCACTCTCACCTCTAGCCCTGCCAACGTCACTCCCTCGTCCAGCACCCTAACCCCCCCCCCCTCAGATCTCTCACAAATCGGTCTGGTTTCACCGTTGGATCTTCAGGATTTCGAGACTAGAAGGTAAATCAACTCCACCCCCATTTTTTGGTTGGTTTAATTTATCATACTTTTGTGAAAACCCTAGTTTGTTTTCCTCGTGGTTTAATGTATCATAGGTTAGCTACTAAGAGATTTGTGTGCTGTAGATGGCTAACGAAACTCAGTGGGTGCTTAGCCCTGTTGTTCATGTGCATGGCTTGTCTCCATGTATTGTGCAAGTTAGTCAAGTGGACCTCACTTTCGATTGGTTGAAGACTAAATTCATGTTGAAGCAAGGGTTGAAGGAAGAGGATTTTGTGTACTACGTCAGCAGGAGGAAGTCAGATGGCCCCGGGGAAAGAAAATTGGTTGACATAACTGATGATGACAAGATTCAAGAAATGCTGGAAGAATGGAAATGGAAAAGGGTTGTTGACTTGCATTGCTACAGGAAACCGAGTTATATGTGATGTTCATGTCGTTTCAACCATCGTGGTCATGAACTACTTATGTCATTCGAGACTATTTGTGTAATTTGAACTATGTTTGTAATTTGCTATGTCATTCGAGACATTGTATCATAGACCATCGTGGTCATGAACTAAGTTTGTAATTTGAACTATGTTTGTCATTTGTCAACTATAGTGTTATGAAAAGACTATGCAATGCTTATGTATGTATGTTATTCGAAACTACAAGTGAAAAGACAAAACTACAAGTGAAAAAGCAAGTATTGTCTGCACCAGGACCAGACGCCAAGGACCCTGGCGTCTGGCTCCCCTGCTTTACCCTGTTTCTGGTGTCAGTAGACTGCCAGACGCCAAGGACCCTGGCGTTTGGTCGCCTGACTTACAGCCAGACGCCAAGGACCCTGGCGTCTGGTCCCCTGACTTACAGCCAGACGCCAAGGACCCTGGCGTCTGGCTCCCTGTGCATATAAATGACTAAGTACAGATTTCATCATTCATGTCAAACATTCATATAAACATTCATATAAATGACTAAATCACAGGAAACAACAATTAACATAAATCACATCATTCATGTCAAACATTCATAGCAACTTCACGAATCCGATACAACTTAATTCGAACGGCAACAAGTTCATGGAAAGAAACGACAACAAGTTCATGGAAAGAGACTACACCAAGTTCGTCGAAACAAACTAGAACAAGCTCATTGAAACAAACTACAACAAGCTCACTTCTTCCTTCCTCTCTTCACGATATCTGCAAGTGTATGCTCCTCCTCTTCGCTAGCCTCATGCTCCTCCTCTTCGCTAGCCTCCTCTGCCTCTGCATCAATGTTCGACTTATATCTTTGCATTCCCGCAGGCATAAATTGATGAGGATACTCCGGACTATGGAATTGAGTGTTCCATATCTTCTTTCTACTTTTCTGGCCCGGTGTCTTAGCTATTGCTTTGCCTTTTTTAGAGCGGGCATTGCCTTGTGTCGGTTGTGTAACCTGTGATGGTTGTGGAGCATCAACATCATACTCATGATCCTCTTGATGTGTTGCATCATACTCATGCTCATCATGATGTGTTGGCTCCTCTTGATGTGCTGGCTCCTCTTCATTGACCTCCTCCTCTATGTCCTCTTCGTTCTGGACATAACGCCGTTTATTAGCTCTGGCGGCGCGGCTACCTGGTGCATACACGTCACTGGACTGAGCACCATGGCAAGAAAGCATAGCTGCCATCTTATGGAACCGCTTCTTGAACTTCTGCGACAACACAAAATATGCTATGATATGAGATGCAAATAACTAATCCGCGAAAAAAACTTTTATAATATATTGCGACTAACCTCCATCGTGCTCCTAAGAGTCCTCTCAGATAATGCACCACCAGGTGGATGACTCAGTGCAACATTGGCATCGTTGACGCACAGAAGCAACTCTCTGCCCTGCAATTCATGAGCACACCAAACTTATGTATTTGAAAGAAGACAACATGATACAAGTATGTTAGAATAGGTCAAACAGACTACCATTTCGTCATGCATCGGTGCGTAGTCAACATGAGCCCCTCTGGTGTCTCTCACAGCCGTGTTGAAGGTATGATAACCTTCTGCAGTCTCCGGGTCTTCAGACACCAACTCCGACCACTCTTCGTGAGTCCAACCTGGCTTCAGCTTTAACCGGTAACGATCCGCATACCACACTTGATACTTCTGATATGCTGACTGATTGTGAGGTCTATTCTCTGATTGCACTAACGTGTCTCTTTGATTCCAAATTTCTATCCACGCACGGTGTTTGTTTGCCCAATCCGATATATCCTGATTGTTCCTTCGATCGAACCTACAAATGATGCACGAGACAAAGCATTAGCAAACATTGACTTATTCAATGCTCTACTACATACTCAAGGCATGCTTGCTTACCGATGCAGAGATAGCATTTCTTCCTTGCTCTCCTCAATTGGAATACCTTGTCTTTTTCCAAATTGTCTTGCCACACGGTCTACAAAGTGCCACTCGACTGCGAAGAAGCATATCATTGGGCACCTCGCCCGCCAAAGATGGCTATCACGCGTGCACATCTCATTAAGATCAAAGTCACGATCTTCCACATAAGGCAACCAATGTACCTGCAAAACAAAGAGATACATGGTTAGCTACATAAGTTTCATTCTTGACTAAATTTTATCTCATCGAACTACTCAAAACCTGCTCAGCAGTCAAGGTGTCCAGCTCGTTCATATAGCACTTGTATCGCACATGCGAGCTTCCTGTGTAGACAGTCACTTGTTCCCAATAGTAAGCAAGCGTAGGGCGCCGATATGGATCATCATCATGCAACCCGTCATGATTACCCCGTGGGTTTGCCATGAGGGGGTTCTTCAAATCGGGCCGTCCAACCGGGATCCACTCCCACATCCACACGGATAGGCTCCAAACAAACCCAGACAATGAGGATGTACCTCCCTTCCTCCGACACGCCAAGTCAAGCTGCAATCAAACAAACATGTTACATATGGAGGCGCATGACAAATGCAAGATAAATGGTTACAAATATCTCTTACCTGACGATACAAGTATGCTAGTGCGGCCGAACCCCAGCTATACTGGGTATCCCAGTTATTAAGTGGCTCCAAGAACATCCAGAGGGCTGAGTTCCCAGTTGCATCTGAGAAGACTACCTTGGTTAGTACATACCAAAGATAGGCCCGCGCGTACTGCTGCACAACCACGTCATTGGCATCTTGAGGGCAGGGGTTGGTGTTTCCTCTGACCAGTTTTAGCCAAGAATGCCTCACTTTCGCGGTATCGGCCTTGCCTTCCTGAGGGCCCTCGGGCTGAACGCCAATTAAATCGGCAGTCCGTTCTCGCCAATTACCCACGCTGACACGACCGGTAACAGCTTGTCCATTGATAGGAAGGCCGCTTATCATAGCCATGTCCTGTAGGGTCATCGTCATCTCCCCACATGGAAGGTGGAAGGAGTGAGTCTCCGGCCTCCAACGATCCACAAGTGCGGTCAGCGCCGCGTGGTTCACCGGCGGAGCGCGTCGCTTAAACTGCAACACGAATGGGAGAAGACCCAATCTCCGAATGTAAGGCTCATACCGCGGGTCGTAATCAAAGTCATCAGCGGAATGACCCCTCATGCGCATAGCAACTACAACCTGCAAATAAAGTGATGTTTTAATAATCAATACAAGAACACAAATGAGAAACAACGAAAATTGACCCAGTCTTGCTTCTTACCTGTCCATTCTCAATGGCACGAGCACGATGCTCCTTATCCCACTCATCGATTAATCCGTCATACCAAGGTCCATCACCATCCGCCATCCTACAAAAAAATTCACAAATATCTATGAATACATGAACAATATCAAACAATTTCCTTCTCCAAGTTTATGCCATATGAAAACACCACCATTCTTCTCAAACATAACCACATCATTTCTTTCTTCTACATATGCACACATATCATCTAGAGTACCAACTTTCACCATCAAATATATTTCATAATCATCATCCGCCATTCTATTGAACAAATCATGTCACACACAATAATCAAATTTCATCATCTTTTTTGCATAAAAAAATTTGCCATCTATATATTCAACTATATTGTCATACCACTTCACATTTTTCTCTTCTTCATATGCACACATAAATATTCTCAAACATACCAACATCATCTCAATCAAATAAATTTGTCAAATAATATGGTGTCACATATGCAAATACATATCATCTAGAGTACCAAATTTCACCATATCTTTTGAAAATATATTATGCCAACAATAGGATTATCTACACATACACACATCATCTATCAAACCAAATATAGTATGCCAAAGTCTATTTTACATACACAAATCATATATTCATCACCCCTCTTAATTCAAAAAAAAAATCCTATGGACAACATATACACAAAACCGAATTGATTTTACCTACATGTTCAACTACACATCATCTACTGCCTACCTAATCATCTATCAACTACACAAAATTTCCTAAAAATAAGAAACCATCTACTCATCTAACATCACCTAGTGTTGAATAATGCATCCAACCAAAGAGGGGAAAACAAAAACAAATTGGAGGGAATGAGGGAGAATACCTCAAAGAAGCTTGGGGGGGTCAGATCTGTGAGTTTGAGGGGTTGATGGAGTAGATCAAGGGGGGTGGTGGTGGGAGGGAGAGAAGGGGCGACGAACTGCCCCCTGTTCGTCGAACGGCCACAGAGAAGATGAGATTGGGATGGGTGGGCTGGCCCCGCGGCGTTATCCACTTACCGGGGCCAGACGCCA
>NC_041387.1:172321693-172331706 GCF_002162155.2 Triticum dicoccoides | reverse complement strand
CCCTTTGCCACGTCAGCAGGTCAACGGGCAGGCGGGCAGTCGGGCCAGGGGCCAGACGCCAGGGACCGTGGCGTCTGCTTCGTAACCCAGACGCCAGGGACCTTGGCGTTACCAAAAAAGTTCAGAAACGAAAAAAAATTTGGAACGAGGTCAAATCAGGATTTAGTTTGCCTTAAGGGTCAGAACAGTAATTTTGCCCGTTCGTCGTCGGCCGGCGTACCGTTTCTGTTTCGGGTGGCTAGCTCCATCGCTCGTGCCTGTGTTCTCTTTCGTTTGGTGTCTTTATCCTTTCATCGTGGCGCCGCAAGACGCAGTTTCCTCAGTTTTTTTTGTCATTTTGGCGGCTAGTTTTCGACGAGGGTGATGTTTTAGGCTGGTGGCTGTAAAGCCGTAAAGGGATGGTGAAAGTTGATAGCGCCATTGTTGTTCTTTGGCCTGGCTGGGTTAGGGCCTGGCAAACTTAGCACGGTGGTGCTAGTGCGGACTTGTTGCGTCGCGTCCCGTTGTGTGTCGCATGCACGCATGTGTATGTTTCGGCAGGCGCCTTGGTCATTAAGCCTCTAGGAATTTGATTCGCCAAAATGGCGTCCGGCCAGAGGCATTGCAGTCTCCCGGTATGTCGGCTGTGCCTGACATTTATTACTCCCTTCGTTCCGATTTACTCGTCGTGGTTTTTTTTTTTGAATGTCACCGGGGGGGAGAAGAAATTCTCCCCACCTGAATTGTATTCATATGTTGCCTATAGGCTTTGCAGCCTAATACAAGATAGGGCCCAAGTGAACCAGAATTACAGGGGGGCACAGGAGGGAGAAATAAAGCAAAACAACACACAAACCACACAAGGCGAGGGGGGACACAACACAACAAGGGGCACCATCGGCGCTCGAACTGCAGCGGCGAGCCGAGACTAAACCATGTCACTGTGCCATCGACGCAATCGAAAAGCACCGGGCAACCAAGACTGCACAACGCCGCGACACCATCTGTGCCATGGGGTATATTCGAACGGTCACACCGGGCCAAGACGATGCCACGGCACCTGTGTGCCACCGGTGTAGTCGAAGGGCATCACCAAGCATAGAACTTCACAGAGCACACCCCAAACATCACAAGACCGGGGAATGAAGACAACGCCATCAAGATGGAGAACGACGGGAAGCGTCGCCGCTGTCTCGGCCAACAGCAGGCCGACCAAGGATTTCTCCCCATCCCCGGTCACATCCTTCCCGACGAGACGCAGAGCAACCGCCAATAGCGCCAAGCAGCGCTGGGATGGGCGGCCCCAGATCCGGGCGAATCCAACCGGCAGCGACGCCGGCAGGCACCCTTGACACCGAGAGCCACCAGCGAGGACCACTGGTGCGGCGCCCCCTGCAGGTGAAGCCACGAGACAGTGACAACCCACCGGGGGATCTGGGAGGTGGAGGGCTCCTAAGACGCAGAGAGCCACGACGCCACCTTCGTTTGGCGAGCACGCGGAGGAGCACGACGACAACAGAACGGGCGGTGGCGAGGGAGGACGGAGGAGGTGCGTGGCGGAGCACGGGACGGGGCACATGGGCAAGGCATCCAGAGCAGACACTGCCATGGCAGGTCCAACACGGGGAAGGTCGGGGACGGAGGCACCCATCAACAGCAAGGCCCCGCGCGGACATGCCCGTCCAGCTGCCACGAGAGGAGAGACCGGCGCGGGCAGCACGGCAGAGGCACGAACCGGAGGGGGAACCACCGGACTTGGGCGCCGCCGGAGCCAGCTCCCAGTGCAGCATGGGAGGTGGTCGAAGCCGACAGTGGAGAGGGACGAGATCCAGCCGGGGGAGCAAGCCGAAGCCGATGCAGCCAAGCAAGATGGCGTCGGGGCCGAATCCGGCCACGGACAGCGCCCCCGAGCAGGAGGAGGGGCGGATCCGGAGGCTGGCATGCCAGATCCGGCACGGGAGAGGGTGGGAGAGACCGGCTCTGGGCGCCCGCCATGGCCATGCCGACGAGCTTCGGTTGGATCTGAAGGAGCGTGTGGGGGTGGTCTAGACGGGAGGAACCTCGCCGCCGCTGTCCGCCGCTAGGCTTCGCCCGACGGCCTCCTCCGGCGACGGCGAGGAGAGGGAGTGGTGGAGAAGGGCGGAGGGTAGGTGGCGGCGGCGGCCTCCGGAGTCGCCCGAGGAGAGCGACCCAGGAGGCAGTCTCGGGCCTTCTGGGGTTTCTATCTACTGGTGCGGCGCCACCTGCGGCATGGTTTCTGGGGAGTCGCCCGAGGTTAATAAACTAAAACCACGACGAGTAAATCGAAACGGATGGAGTAGATTGGTTTCTGATCAGCACATGCACAAAGAAAGACACGATGTTGTGGCCAGGCGGTTGAAGCAGACGCGGCCCGGAGAGACACGGAGATCGTTATCCATCCCATTGCATGCTAGGGTGACGACATCGTGTTGTGGCAGCCCAGCAGCACACACATGATCTCGACTACCAGGGACATGGAAATCGCGTAGTAGGCAAAAACGATAAATTTGACCTGTAGGCAAAACAAAATCATAAAATGAATTGTTGACGAATTTTTTCATCCGATTAACCCTTCTGTGTAACGTCCGACATCTAAGGTCTTCTTTGGATTGGAGGATTTTCACAGGATTTTCATGGGATATCAATCCTCAGGATTGTTTTCTATGAAACACATTTGGATCAAAGGATTGGGCCATTAAAATTCCTCAGGATTGGGTCTCCAAGGTGCTGATTCCAAAGGAATTTACACATGAGGTCTGACCTCTGGAAAAAATCCACAGGAATGGCTATGTCATGGCAATCAAATCCTCCATTTTTCCTATTCCTTTGTTTTGCAAATCTTGTGATCCAAAGAAGCCCTAAGCGCCACACTACACTGTGCAACGCCTAACTAACAAGCGCTACACGCCTAACCAACATCGTATTCTATACTGCTTAAAAAATGCTAAGTCAGCGTGCAACGTCTAAGAGCTAGCCGCTGCACTATCTGCACTAGTGGCCGCAGTGCATGTCAGGTAGTGGTACGCGGCCCTAGTCGCTGCACTATTTGCAGTAGTGGCCGCGGTGCATGTCATGTGGTCCTCATGTGGTGGTACGTGGCCGCCCCCATGCAAATCCCATCTCCATCGTCGTCGTACTTGCATTCGCCCTAGTCCCTAGCCTCACCACCCTAGGCCGGCCCTAGCTAGCCCTGCACATCCATCTCTGTGTTTAAAATTTTCACATGGCGGGCAGTCGAACAAGGACAGCCGTTGCGCATCTACCCATTTCCGTTCTGCCTGCAGCCCTACACCCGACACATTCATGCCGCTACCATGCACCCCCTACGCTAAAAGCTATTGCTAGGTGTACGGCGTGTGCGGTTAAAAATTTGGTCTCGTGCAACGCCTACACACTAGGCGTTACACTGTGTAGTGTAGCGTCTACTCCCTCCGTTTCAATATCTAATGCGCATAGATTCTAGTTCAGATACCAATGTATGTGCTGGCACTAGAATTTGGACGAGAAAGCCCCCAGCCCCTTGCACGGTTTGGAGTACTACTTGAGAGTTGGAGTACTACTTGGTCTCGTGAGTAGAGAAGAAAATGGCGGCATGGCTAGGCCTTGCCGGCGGTGAGCCCTCGCGACTTGATCTTGCTGGACGCGGAGACGCCCGCCCGCCGTTACTCAGGCGACTCCTCCTCCAGCGCCGTCGCTCGTCGGACGGCTCCTCCCCTATTCTTCCTCCTCCTCTCCCCCTCACACTCCTTCATCAGGAGGGATTAGCAGGCCCAGCACAGCCATCCCATTACCACCTCCTCCGCGAGCCCCATGGCATTAGGAAGGTCTGCTTGACGGTCACGCCGGCAGCCACATCCGTGACTTCCCGGCTTCCCGCTACCCGCGTCCACTGCCGCGGAAGCCAAAAAATACTGTAGATGCTCCACATGTCGCCGACGCTCACGTGCGCGTGCTCGCGCTGGAGCTCCAGCGGCTGGGGAACCTGCTTTGCACCGCCGTCCATCGCGTGTGTGCGTCAAGTGCGCGCTGGAGCTCGCCCTCCGCGTTACGTACTACGGCCGAGACGGCGCCCCATTCTCCTTGCTCCTGCGGTGGTGGAGGCGGCGAGGCAAGGAAACAGTGAGGCCAGGCGACGGTCGCTGACGCGGAAACGCCAGTCATGGATGCGGAGACTCAGGGCGGGACGCCGACCATAGATACTGGAACACGGAGACGACATTGCGGGAGCAGGGGATACGCGAGGAAGGTGATGCGCAAGGGGAGGATAAGGGATATTTTGGTCAAGAGTGGGGTAAAGAAGCAAACACGCACTACAATATGAAATTTTGCCAAAAAAGTTATGCGCATTACATTTCGGAATGGAGGGAGTAGCTCTTAGGTGTTGCACACTGACTTGGCATTTTTCAGATAACTTAGGGTGTGACGCTGACCAGATGTGTAGCGCCTGTAGCTAGGCGCTGCATAGTATAGTGTGGCGTCTAGATATCGGGCGTTACACAAAAGGGTCAACCGGATGAAATTTTTTCGCTGACAGTTCATTTTGTGATTTTGTTTTGTTTATAGGTCAAATTTGTCGTTTTTGCCCCAAATGTACCCGGTGCGTGGAGACTAGGACCCACTCGCTAGCGCTGACCAACCCGGACAAACCGATACGATTTCTTATTTCTTTTACTAAAACGAGACTCATTATAATTTTTAAGAAAATCAAAGAGTTGATTCCTAAAATTTGGAAATGTTAAGAGGCTGATTGCAAGATTCCCGCTCCTTCGAGGACCTCCTCGTTCTTCTTGGGAAAGGCGAGGGCTTTTGTTCAAAATCTGTGTGGACTTTTGTTGCTCCGGTTATTTTGTTTTTAGCATTTGCTAAAAAAGGAAAAAAATTAACACGTCAATTTATAGAAGCGCAATTTCCTACACCAATTCTCAACTATGCAACACAAACTAAACATGCGAACTGAGCCTAACTCAGATGGTTAGGGTTTTTGTGCTGGAACCAACTCAACAGGGTTCAAGTCCTAGACTTGGCGTTGATGCTCGTATTTTTTTGAATTTATTTCAGACTTTCGGCGATGTACATTCAGTGGGAGAAAACGCTCTCGTCAACTACGGAGGCGTATGTGGTGACTTCGTCAATCTCAAGATGATATGCAAGCTTAGTCTCTCGGAGGTGCTCATAGGGTTAGAGTGTGCATGCATTTTATTTTTTTGAAACAAGGCAAAAGATTTGCCATTTCATTGATTAAGGAAGAAGGTTTAGACAATGCCACAAAGCGGCAAGAAAATAAAGTCCTACTCTCGCGTCATTACAATACTCAAGTGCTTGGCGCCCACCAAAGCCCAAAGAGACAACTCCTCTTTAATCTTCTAACGAGGGCCACCAAAGGAGCGGCCGTGTTGCGGAAAATTCTAGCATTGCGCTCCGACCAAATCTCCCAGGAGATGAGCATCATTAGTGAAGCAAGCGCCTTGGGGGATTCGCTACGCATATGAATGTTTCCTGTCCACCATTCCCTCACCGAGACCCTCGTCGTCCAAGCAGCGGTATTGATGTGCTGCGAGCCGAGCCACTAGAGAATATCATTCCACACGCGAAGTGTGAAATGACATTCGAACAGTAGGTGGGCTGCCGATTCCTGACTTTGCTTGCAAAGGGGGCAAAGACCGCAGTTGGGCCATCCACGACGAAGAAGGCGATCTCATGTCCAAATCCTGTTTTGAAGGGCAAGCCAAGCAAAAAAATTGCACAGTGGAGGAGCCCACACCTTCCACACCGACTGAACCGTTTCCGATGTAGTAAGGTCCTCAAATTGCGCCTTATAAGCCGAGGAGGCAGAGTACAAACCGTCCTTGGTGAACTTCCAAATAATGGAATCCTCCATATCCTCAGCAAGTGTGACCTGAGCAACCTTTTCTCAAGGGTTGGCAAACTGTTGAACATGGTTGATGGTTAGGCCATTGGAGATGTCGATGTGAGAGATCCAAGTGTTGTTTGTTAGAGCTTGTTGAACCGAGCAATTTTTCTTTTTGGATAGCTCAAAGATGTGAGGTGCAATATCACGCGGGCGCAAACCATTCAGCCAAGTGGAGTTCCAGAATCTGGTTGTACGCCCATTGCCAACCGTGACTGTAGTGGCAGCCATAAACAAATCTTTGTCCTTGTCCGTACATGGCGTGCCCATACCAATCCATGGTTTTGTGGGCTCTTTCCATTCAAACCAGAGCCACCGCAACCTAAGAGCCTTGGAAATTTTGTCCAAATTGAGCACACCCAGGCCACCATGTTTCTTAGGCTTGCAAACAAGGTCCCAATTAACTATGCATTTCCCACCGGAAACCTTGTCGGCTCCCGCCCAAAGATAGGCGCGACGAATACAGTCAATCTTCTTGAGAACCTCCACCAGGATATCAAGAGGCGTAATATGGTAAATGGCGATGGCAGTGAGGACAACTTTGACAAGAACAACCCGGCCAGCAGTAGCACCATGTCTTCCCTGCCAAGGAGGGAGCTTGCCAGCGACTTTATCCTCAAGGTGTTGAAAATGGATCCTCTTTGAGACGCTTGACGGACAACGGGAGTCCAAGGTATCTCATCGGAAACGAAGAACGGACAACCGGGAAAGCAAGTAGGATATCATCAAGGTCAACGTTTTCGCATCGAATAGGGGCCACGAGGCTTTTGGCACAGTTGGTGACTAAACCGGTAATATCTCCAAAGGAGGCTAGAGAGGAAGCAAGGAATTGAACATCCTCTTTGATGGGCTTGATAAAGATGGCAGCATCGTCCGCGTAGAGCGAAGCACAGATGGTCGTGGCTCTACCACAAAGAGGATGGAGGTGCCCTTGGGCCGTGGCTTTGTTGAGAAGATGGTGTAGAGGATCAATCGCCAAAACAAATAGCAGGGGGGATAGTGGATCGCCTTGCCTGAGGCCACGACCATGCTTCAACAGATCACCCAACACACCATTGATCGAAACCCTCGACAATGCCGTGGAAAGGAGGGCCGAAACCCAATTGCAAAATTTTCTTGGGAAGCCCAGATGCCTTAAAAGTTCCAAAAGGAAATCCCATCTCATAGAGTCGAAAGCTTTCTTGATATTGAGCTAAAGAGCAAAGTCGGGGACTTGTTGCGATGCAACTTTCTCGCCAACACTCTCACATACATGAAATTATCATGTATGCTCCTCGTCTTGATAAAAGCTGTGACGCCCCCGATTCAATCGTACACTAATCATGCATGCAAATGTGTACGACCAAGATCAGGGACTCACAGGAAGATATCATAACACAACTCTAAAACATAAATAAGTCATACAAGCATCATAATACAAGCCAGGGGCCTCGAGGGCTCGAATACAAGTGCTCGATCATAGACGAGTCAGCGGAAGCAACAATATCTGAGTACAGACATAAGTTAAACAAGTTTGCCTTAAGAAGGCTAGCACAAACTGGGATACAGATCGAAAGAGGCGCAGGCCTCCTGCCTGGGATCCTCCTAAACTACTCCTGGACGTCGTCAGCGGCCTGCACGTAGTAGTAGGCACCTCCGGGGTAGTAGACGTCGTCGACGGTGGCGTCAGGCTCCAGGCCTCCAGCATCTGGTTGCGACAACCAGGTAGAAGGGAAAGGGGAAAAGAGGGAGAAAAGCAACCGTGAGTACTCATCCAAAGTACTCGCAAGCAAGGAGCTACACTACATATGCATGGGTATATGTGTAAGGAGGCCATATCAGTGGACTGAACTGCAGAATGCCAGAATAAGAGGGGGATAGCTAATCCTGTCGAAGACTACGCTTCTGGCAGCCTCCGTCTTGCAGCATGTAGAAGAGAGTAGATTGAAGTCCTCCAAGTAGCAACTTCAAGTAGCATCTCATAGCATAATTCTACCCGGCGATCCCCTCCTCATATCCCTGAGGTAGAGCGACCACCGGTTGTATCTGGCACTTGGAAGGGTGTGTTTTATTAAGTATCCGGTTCTAGTTGTCATAAGGTCAAGGTACAACTCCAAGTCGTCCTGTTACCGAAGATCACGGCTATTCGAATAGATTAACTTCCCTGCAGGGGTGCACCACATAACCCAACACGCTCGATCCCATTTGGACGGACACACTTTCCTGGGTCATGCCCGGCCTCGGAAGATCAACACGTCGCAGCCCCACCTAGGCACAACAGAGAGGCCAGCACGCCGGTCTAAACCTAAGCGCGCAGGGGTCTGGGCCCATCGCCCATAGCACACCTGCACGTTGCGAGGGCGGCCGAAAGCAGACCTAGCCTAGTGGCGTTCCAGTCCAATTCGGCGCGCGCCGCTCCGTCGCTGACGTCTGAAGTGCTTCGGCTGATACCACGACGTCGGGATACCCATAACTACTCCCACGTAGATGGTTAGTGCGTATAGGCTCGTAGCCGACTCAGATCAAATACCAAGATCTCGTTAAGCGTGTTAAGTATCCGCGAACGCCGAACAGGGCCAGGCCCACCTGTCTCCTAGGTGGTCTCAACCTGCCCTGTCGCTCCGCCACAAAGTAACAGTCGAGGGCCGTCGGGAACCCAGGCCCACCTCTACCGGGATGGAGCCACCTGTCCTTTCAGCCCCCTTATCCGAATCACTTGCGGGTACTCAACGAGCTGACCCGACTTTAGTCACCATCTGTATAGTATGTAAGTATGTATAGTATATACCCGTGATCACCTCCCAAGTGATCACGGCCCGATAGTATAGAAAGGCAGACTGACAAGAATGTAGGGCCAATGATGATAAACTAGCATCCTATACTAAGCATTTAGGATTGCAGGTAAGGTATCAACAGATGTAGCGACAATGTCAGGCTATGCATCAGAATAGGATTAACGAAAGCAATAACATGCTACACTACTCTAATGCAAGCAGTATAGAGGAGAATAGGCGATATCTGGTGATCAAGGGGGGGGCTTGCCTGGTTGCTCTGGCAAGAGAGAGGGGTCGTCAACTCCGTAGTCGAACTGGTCAGCAGCAGCGTCGGTCTCGTAGTCTACCGGAGAGAAAAGGGGGAAGAAATAATGAATACAGAGCAAACAAAGCATCACAAAATATAACAAGGCAATACGCGGTGTTCGGTGTGCCCTAACGCGGTAGTAGGTGATACCGGTGAAGGGGGGAAAACATCCGGGAAAGTATTCCCGGTGTTTCGTGTTCTCGGGCAGAGGAGCCAGAGGGGGAAAGTTGCGAGTTCGATAGGTTAGGGGTGTGTGGCGGACGAACGGGTTGCGTATCCGGATTCGTCTCGTCGTTCTGAGCAACTTTCATGTAGAAAATATTTTAATCCGAGTTACGGATTAAAAGATATGATTTTTAAAAGATTTTAACAATTTTGGAATTTAATTATTTATTTAATTAATTCGAAAAAATGTATTTATGACGTCAGCATGATGTCATGCTGACGTCAGCAGTCAACAGGGGTTGACTGAGTCAACCCTGACAGGTGGGTCCCGTTCGTCAGTGACTGTTAACTAATTACCCTAGTTTAGTTTAATTAACAGTAGTTAATTAGGTTAATTAGCCATTAGGTTAATTAATCAGGATTAATTAAATTAATTATTTACTTAATTAATTAATTAATTAATGTTTTAATTATTTTAGTTATTATTCATTTATTTATTTAATATATTTATTTATTTATTTTATTATTAATTTTTTTTAATTTTCTTTTTTTATTATTATTTATTTTATTTTAAAAAAAAACGTTATGGGGCGGGGCCCCCTAGTCAGTGGCCCGGGGGGGCTAGCGGGCACAGGGCGGTGCGGGTTCGGGCGCAACCCGCACCCGTTCGTTCGGGCGCACGCCTAGGAGGGGGGGCGGAGCCGGCAGGGCGAGGGGAGCAGGGGAGGCCGGTGGCCACGGCGAGGCGCCGGCCACGGCAGGGCGAGGGGAGCAGGGGCGCGGCCAGGGGCAGCGGTGACGGACGTCGGTGGAGCCGCGAGTAGAGGCGCGTGGGGAGGCGGGCGCAGCACGGCATCAGCAGCGCCAGCAACGCGCGGAG
>NC_041387.1:172318967-172320801 GCF_002162155.2 Triticum dicoccoides | reverse complement strand
TCGGCGCGGGAGGGAGGAGAAGGGGATCGGGGGAGGAACCGGGTGGAGTGGGGGGCGGCTAGGGTTTCGGTGGGTGAGGAGATAAGGTGTAGTGGGGGAGTGGCCGGCTGGGCCTGGTGGGTTGGCCCAGTGGGGGGTTGTGGCCTGCTGGGCCGAAGCCCAGTGGGGGGGGTGCCTTCTTTTTTTTTCAGCTTTGTTTTCTGTTTTCTTTTCTTTATCTATTTTCTTTTAATTTCTGTTTTATAAAATATAAATACAACTCCTAATTTAATGTTATAATTTATTCTACTGCCCCAAAAGTTTGACACCTAATTAAAACAGTTTGCATTATTATTATTTTTAAAAAGGCATTTAATTAATTGTCATAGTTGCTATTTTAATTAGATTAGAGCCTTTAAACATTTTATAAAATTTGTGGTTTCTCCACTAGTATTACCCATGATTTATTTGACTCATTTTGGACATTTTAGTTTTAATGTTTGAAAACTTTTGGTTGTTCGCCTAAATCTCAAATTTGAATTTGAATCATTTTCGAACTAATGCGAGATTAGCAACAGTAACGGAGGTGACGTGGTGTCATTAGCAGAGGTTACTGTAGCTTGATTATCCGGGCGTCACAATTCTCCTCCACTACAAGAAATCTCGTCCCGAGATTTAAGAGGGGAGCAAGGGGGAAAGGTCTGGTTATGATAATCTAACGGATCTTCTCGAAGAAGTTAATCCCTTTCGTAGATGTCTTCAATCCTTTATTCCGATGCATCATGATAAACTGGTCATCATTTCTTCGGGAACTCCCTCGTACTTACGAAAGATAAGGGCCAGCTCACTACGACATAAAGCTTTTAAGGGAAACAATCTGGGGCTAACCCATGAATTAGTATAAGATTATCTCTCGAGTTGAACATATGAAATACCTCGAGAGTAAGGTACGAAGGTACCATAATAGGCTCCAAGCGGGTGAGAAAGGGGTTCAGAGTAGCGAGAGTAAGTATCGCGTCTGATACCAGAATAGATCACTATGACGGTGGCCCGTGAATTACATACGAGTCCACGCGGGAGGAATAACTTTGGGAACAGGGGGTGTACAGGAGAGTCTGGTTCCGATCCTGTGGAACTATGGGTTATGGGCCCACCATGTGGTTAAAAGTAGAAAGGTTGGTGACATCTTGCACGATCATGTAAGCTAGGCATGTCAGAGGAGAGTCTGAGGGTCATGTCGGCAACAACATAGGTACCAAGGGCGAGGGTTGAAGAGAACCATTTTCCTGCTCGTTGAACGAGGCGGACCAATAGGCAAGGTTCTCGTCCATCGGTGGTTACCGGAATGTCATCAACAATAGTAATAGGGTCTTACTTACAGAGTGGTACAACGAGGTGCTTACCTAAGCAGGGGATTATCACTGCTTAGATTATATAGGTCACAAGAAGGGTCAAACAGACCCATGGAAAGGAAAATGTGATCATTAGGTTAAACAGAACAATGGAAAGGAAAAATGTGTTTAAACACATATTTCGGGGGTATATCCTTCCCAAGGATAAGCAGAGCATGATATCCATGACAGGATATAATGTAGAAAACCCTTTAGTTAAGGGGAGAGAAATTTCATGACATTACCCATACAACGGTGTTCGGATAATTGAGCAAGAAACATTTAGCATTGGGCTTCGGATGTTCTTGTTGAAAATCAGAGTATCGCAGACATGCTTCGAGATAGCATTGACATGGCCTTCAGGTGAAGATCAGACTTTGGAATCACGAAGGATCCATCTGGAATAACTTGTAGAATCAGTATTACAATTCCCTCATGGATGAATGGATAACCCTGCTGAAAAG
>NC_041387.1:172312347-172317730 GCF_002162155.2 Triticum dicoccoides | reverse complement strand
AAGGAGGTGTCTGGTGAACTCAACGGCAATTCACCGAGATTCCCAAAGGATAGACTCCCACATTTAAGTGAACAAGGAGATAACATTTGTCGGAGCAAATGATACAAGGAAGTATGCTCGAGGGAAACATACACAAGTAAACATTGGTTGAAAGGTGCGCCCGATGGGTTGGGTTGCACGGCCAATGTCAGAATGGTGATTCAATAATCGATAGTCTAAGAATTTCACTTCAAAGCAAGAGGCTTGCTAGAAGGGCAGAATTCAAACAGCGCCGTTCACTTGTTGGTACACCGGTTGGAAGCAACACGGGGACCAAGAAAGAATGGTGATGGTGAGAAGCGTCTCAATACCAAGAATTTCTTAAGAGGTGGAGCAGTCCTCACAACATCCTTGATATTAACAGATGGTAATACTCCAAGGTAAAGAAGAACAAATGCTGGATAGCAGGGATCTCAAGGTTTACACAAAACACGAACATCTTGTGTTGAACGGAAGGCAATAAAGTGGTCGATGAGAACAGGAATCATCGAGGCAAGGATGGTATTACCCATCATGAATTCAATTGAATTCCTGGAAGAGCTCATAAGGTTGATGATGATCACGACACAAGTGTCGAGAGTTTCCATGCCGATGTGATCAATCAGCGACGACATCAAGTCAAAGTAATGATGAAGCAAGAGGTTAATGGAACCACGGTTATGACATAAACTCGAACTCAAGCTTGTTGTTTAAGGTGAAAGGGAATGACGAGGAAAATCGACGTAAGCTTAATTCATCGTCGAAAATTGTGCTCCGAGAAGAAGGACCGGGTAGCACAGTTAAAATCATCACGACAATGATATAGCCAAACAGGCTAGGAATGGCGTGATCGGGTACAAACTCGTACTTATAGAAGCTTACTGAAGAGTTGTTGAACCGTAGTGCGGACTTGGTTCAGTTATCGGTGTCCTTGAGTGTTTAATAACTCAGAGCCCGTGAGAAATTGGAATCAGTGGGAAGGTAGTACTTGATGAACTCATAAAAAGTTATGCAGTTCCATGATAATCTCGAGATACCAGGGGGGTAATACTCGACAGAAGATCAAAGTAAAGGTTGGACTGGGGTATTGATCCATAGAAGACAATTGTTTAACTTGCCAGAGAAATGGAATCAAAGAAGAACAAACATGGTCGGAACCACGGATGCAAAAGGCCAGATCCCTGATATAAGAAAAACTTATACCAAGGGAATAATTAATTCAAGAGAAGCTCTAATGATAAGATCTACATCGTGTCCATGGGCATGAACACAAGTTCAAGGTCGACTCCCACTTCTCCGATGCATAGGTTTTCATTCACTTCTCACGTTCGATGAAGTTGCAGTGTTGAAATTTTATCTGGCGAAGCACCAGAAGAGTATTATTCGTGAAAACTTTCGAGTTCACACATATCAAGGAAGGCATAGGTTCAACCCATCGTGGCATCTTAGAATCATATACCAGAATCTTTAGAAGTAATTAACTCAAGCTCGAAGGCAGAGCATGGTTGAGAAAGTAGAGGATACAATTTACCAAAGGCATTATGTATCAGAGGAAAGGCTCACAAGGTTATTGAATATGAAGGGCATTGTCAGATAAAATCCAACAAAGGATCTGGTGGTCCACAAGGGGTCTGACGTGAGCATCGGTACTCAACTAGAGGAAGAAGAATGCAAGGAGATCAGATTATAGAAACAACTGACTAACTCAATTGTCAAATGCAAAGGAATTATGATTTCCAAATCGAGGGATCAGAAGCAAGGCTCTGATTAGAGATGGATAAGTTGAATAGCCTTAGGGTACAATCAACGACAATTGGATTGGTCGAGAACCAATTCCAGTTAAAAGAATGGCAGCTCAGCCGGAAAGATAATTTATAAGGATCAATGATGATTGCGTGTATTCGTAAACATACTGAGTCAACAGACTCAAAATGATAATGACAAGGAATGTCAATAAGACTAGAGACGTATGGGATTAACCATAATGCAAGCAAGCAAGAATTTCAAGAGCAATAGGCTACTCAAGATTTTAGGAAGTTCAAATAGTATTTTGAATACTTTTGTGAAATACATGAATCAACTGGGGATGAGCGGATACTCGACAAGTGCGAGGATTTATTGAAGGGGTATTCATGTGGCAAAGAACTGCTAGGCAGTAGGCACAAAGTATTCTCGGAACAATAGAGAAAACTTTGAAATATCTTGTAATAACAAGATCAATGGGGGATGATCGTATGAATGGCAAGTGTAAGTAGTTATCCATAAGGATTTATCGGTGGAAGGGGAATTGCAAACGCGATGAACACAAGTTCTCGGGTTAACAGCGAACAGTATCTTCAGGGGTCTTCACGTGCAGCAGACGATCGTCCGTAATAAGGGGCCCTCCGGGCGAAAGTGACAACGCGATCCTAATGTTAGATTTGGTAAACTTCATTTATCCCGAATAGAGGAGAGATCAGAGGCCCAGAGCAAAGGTCGAGGAGTAAAAGATCCTACTACCACCCAACGGCGACGTGTGCCCGTAAGACACACAGCCATGTTAGTAAAAGTTTTGCAATGTCTAGACTCAACTTCGGCCAAGGAGTTGGAAAGGGGGATTCCTACAGGCAGTTGGCTCTGATACCAAATTGTGACGCCCCCGATTCAATCGTACACTAATCATGCACGCAAATGTGTACGATCAAGATCAGGGACTCACGGGAAGATATCACAACACAACTCTAAAACATAAATAAGTCATACAAGCATCATAATACAAGCCAGGGGCCTCGAGGGCTCGAATACAAGTGCTCGATCATAGACGAGTCAGCGGAAGCAACAATATCTGAGTACAGACATAAGTTAAACAAGTTTGCCTTAAGAAGGCTAGCACAAACTGGGATACAGATCGAAAGAGGCGCAGGCCTCCTGCCTGGGATCCTCCTAAACTACTCCTGGACGTCGTCAGCGGCCTGCACGTAGTAGTAGGCACCTCCGGGGTAGTAGACGTCGTCGACGGTGGCGTCAGGCTCCAGGCCTCCAGCATCTGGTTGCGACAACCAGGTAGAAGGGAAAGGGGAAAAGAGGGAGAAAAGCAACCGTGAGTACTCATCCAAAGTACTCGCAAGCAAGGAGCTACACTACATATGCATGGGTATATGTGTAAGGAGGCCATATCAGTGGACTGAACTGCAGAATGCCAGAATAAGAGGGGGATAGCTAATCCTGTCGAAGACTACGCTTCTGGCAGCCTCCGTCTTGCAGCATGTAGAAGAGAGTAGATTGAAGTCCTCCAAGTAGCAACTTCAAGTAGCATCTCATAGCATAATTCTACCCGGCGATCCCCTCCTCATATCCCTGAGGTAGAGCGACCACCGGTTGTATCTGGCACTTGGAAGGGTGTGTTTTATTAAGTATCCGGTTCTAGTTGTCATAAGGTCAAGGTACAACTCCAAGTCGTCCTGTTACCGAAGATCACGGCTATTCGAATAGATTAACTTCCCTGCAGGGGTGCACCACATAACCCAACACGCTCGATCCCATTTGGCCGGACACACTTTCCTGGGTCATGCCCGGCCTCGGAAGATCAACACGTCGCAGCCCCACCTAGGCACAACAGAGAGGCCAGCACGCCGGTCTAAACCTAAGCGCACAGGGGTCTGGGCCCATCGCCCATAGCACACCTGAACGTTGCGAGGGCGGCCGAAAGCAGACCTAGCCTAGTGGCGTTCCAGTCCAATTCGGCGCGCGCCGCTCCGTCGCTGACGTCTGAAGTGCTTCGGCTGATACCACGACGTCGGGATACCCATAACTACTCCCACGTAGATGGTTAGTGCGTATAGGCTCGTAGCCGACTCAGATCAAATACCAAGATCTCGTTAAGCGTGTTAAGTATCCGCGAACGCCGAACAGGGCCAGGCCCACCTGTCTCCTAGGTGGTCTCAACCTGCCCTGTCGCTCCGCCACAAAGTAACAGTCGAGGGCCGTCGGGAACCCAGGCCCACCTCTACCGGGATGGAGCCACCTGTCCTTTCAGCCCCCTTATCCGAATCACTTGCGGGTACTCAACGAGCTGACCCGACTTTAGTCACCATCTGTATAGTATGTAAGTATGTATAGTATATACCCGTGATCACCTCCCAAGTGATCACGGCCCGATAGTATAGCAAGGCAGACTGACAAGAATGTAGGGCCAATGATGATAAACTAGCATCCTATACTAAGCATTTAGGATTGCAGGTAAGGTATCAACAGATGTAGCGACAATGTCAGGCTATGCATCAGAATAGGATTAACGAAAGCAATAACATGCTACACTACTCTAATGCAAGCAGTATAGAGGAGAATAGGCGATATCTGGTGATCAAGGGGGGGGGGGCTTGCCTGGTTGCTCCGGCAAGAGAGAGGGGTCGTCAACTCCGTAGTCGAACTGGTCAGCAGCAGCGTCGGTCTCGTAGTCTACCGGAGAGAAGAGGGGGAAGAAATAATGAATACAGAGCAAACAAAGCATCACAAAATATAACAAGGCAATACGCGGTGTTCGGTGTGCCCTAACGCGGTAGTAGGTGATACCGGTGAAGGGGGGAAAACATCCGGGAAAGTATTCCCGGTGTTTCGTGTTCTCGGGCAGAGGAGCCGGAGGGGGAAAGTTGCGAGTTCGATAGGTTAGGGGTGTGTGGCGGATGAACGGGTTGCGTATCCGGATTCGTCTCGTCGTTCTGAGCAACTTTCATGTAGAAAATATTTTAATCCGAGTTACGGATTAAAAGATATGATTTTTAAAAGATTTTAACAATTTTGGAATTTAATTATTTATTTAATTAATTCGAAAAAATGTATTTATGACGTCAGCATGATGTCATGCTGACGTCAGCAGTCAACAGGGGTTGACTGAGTCAACCCTGACAGGTGGGTCCCGTTCGTGAGTGACTATTAACTAATTACCCTAGTTTAGTTTAATTAACAGTAGTTAATTAGGTTAATTAGCCATTAGGTTAATTAATCAGGATTAATTAAATTAATTATTTACTTAATTAATTAATTAATTAATGTTTTAATTATTTTAGTTATTATTCATTTATTTATTTAATATATTTATTTATTTATTTTATTATTATTATTTTTAATTTTCTTTTTTTATTATCATTTATTTTATTTTAAAAAAAAACGTTATGGGGCGGGGCCCCCTAGTCAGTGGCCCGGGGGGGCTAGCGGGCACAGGGCGGTGCGGGTTCGGGCGCAACCCGCACCCGTTCGTTCGGGCGCACGCCCAGGAGGGGGGGCGGAGCCGGTAGGGCGAGGGGAGCAGGGGAGGCCGGTGGCCACGGCGAGGCGCCGGCCACGGCAGGGCGAGGGGAGCAGGGGCGCGGCCAGGGGCAGCGGTGAC
>NC_041387.1:172267552-172311787 GCF_002162155.2 Triticum dicoccoides | reverse complement strand
CGGGAGGGAGGAGAAGGGGATCGGGGGAGGAACCGGGTGGAGTGGGGGGCGGCTAGGGTTTCGGTGGGTGAGGAGATAAGGAGTAGTGGGGGAGTGGCCGGCTGGGCCTGGTGGGTTGGCCCAGTGGGGGGTTGTGGCCTGGTGGGCCGAAGCCCAGTGGGGGGGGTGCCTTCTCTTTTTTTCAGCTTTGTTTTCTGTTTTCTTTTCTTTATCTATTTTCTTTTAATTTCTGTTTTATAAAATATAAATACAACTCCTAATTTAATGTTATAATTTATTCTACTGCCCCAAAAGTTTGACACCTTATTAAAACAGTTTGCATTATTATTATTTTTAAAAAGGCATTTAATTAATTGTCATAGTTGCTATTTTAATTAGATTAGAGCCTTTAAACATTTTATAAAATTTGTGGTTTCTCCACTAGTATTACCCATGATTTATTTGACTCATTTTGGACATTTTAGTTTTAATGTTTGAAAACTTTTGGTTGTTCGCCTAAATCTCAAATTTGAATTTGAATCATTTTCGAACTAACGCGAGATTAGCGACAGTAACGGAGGTGACGTGGTGTCATTAGCAGAGGTTACTGTAGCTTGATTATCCGGGCGTCACAAAAGCGCTTTGAGCATTTGAGACAAGACTTTGCATGTGTGGTGCGAGACGCGAAGCCATCATCTTAGCTATAATCTTCGCAATGGCATGGATAAGACTAATGAAGGAAATATGCCCTAGAGGCAATAATAAAGTTGTTATTTATTTCCTTATATCATGATAAATGTTTATTATTCATGCTAAAATTGTATTAACCGGAAACATAATACTTGTGTGAATACATAAACAAACAGAGTGTCACTAGTATGCCTCTACTTGACTAGCTCGTTGATCAAAGATGGTTATGTTTCCTGACCATAGACATGTGTTGTCATTTGATTAACGGGATCACATCATTAGGAGAATGATGTGATTGACTTGACCCATCCCGTTAGCTTAGCACTTTATCGTTTAGTATTCTGCTATTGCTTTCTTCATGACTTATACATGTTCCTATGACTATGAGATTATGCAACTCCCATTTACCGGAGGAACACTTTGTGTGCTACCAAACGTCACAACGTAACTAGGTGATTATAAAGGTGCTCTACAGGTGTCTCCGAAGGTACTTGTTGGGTTGGCGTATTTCGAGATTAGGATTTGTCACTCCGATTGTCGGAGAGGTATCTCTGGGCCCTCTTGGTAATGCACATCACTACAAGCCTTGCAAGCAATGTAGCTAATGAGTTAGTTACGGAATGATGCATTACGTAACGAGTAAAGAGACTTGCCAGTAACGAGATTGAACTAGGTATTGGATACCGACGATCGAATCTCGGGCAAGTAACATACCGATGACAAAGGGAACAACGTATGTTGTTACGCGTTTGACCAGTAAAGATCTTCGTAGAATATGTAGGAGCCAATATGAACATCTAGGTTCCGCTATTGGTTATTGACCGGAAACAGTTCTAGGTCATGTCTACATAGTTCTCGAACCCGTAGGGTCCGCACGCTTAACGTTACGATGACAGTTTTATTATGAGTTTATAAGTTTTGATGTACCGAAGGTTGTTCGGAGTCCCGGATATGATCACTGACATGACGAGGAGTCTCGAAATTGTCGAGACATAAAGATTGATATATTGGAAGCCTATATTTGGATATCGGAATCATTCCGGGTGAAATCGGGATTTTACCGGAGTACCGGGGGGTTACCGGAACCCCCCCCCCCGAATGGGCCTACATGGGCCCTACGGGAGAAGAGGAGGGCTGGCCAGGGCAGGCCACGCGCCCCCTTCCCCCCTAGTCCGAATAGAAAAAGGAAGGGGGGGGGGGGCGGCGCCCGCCTTTCCTCTTTCCCCTTCCCCCTTTCCTTCTCCTACAAGGCAAGAGGGGGGAGTCCTACTCCCGGTGGGAGTAGGACCCCTCAAGGCGCACCCCTAGGGGCTGGCCGCACCTCCCCCCTCCCTCCTTTATATACGAGGGCAGGGGGCACCCCATAACACACAAGTTGATCTTCGTGATCGTTCCTTAGCCGTGTGCGGTGCCCCCCTCCACCATATTCCACCTCGGTCATATCGTTGCGGTGCTTAGGCGAAGCCCTGCGTCGGTAGAACATCATCATCATCACCACGCCGTCGTGCTGACAGAACTCATCCCCGACACCCTGCTGGATCGGAGTCCGGGGATCGTCATCGAGCTGAACGTGTGCTGAACTCGGAGGTGCCGTACGTTCGGTACTTGGATCGGTCGGATCGTGAAGACGTACGACTACATCAACCACGTTGTCATAACGCTTCCGCTTTCGGTCTATGAGGGTACGTGGACAATACTCTCCCCTCTCGTTGCTATGCATCACCATGATCTTGCGTGTGCGTAGGATTTTTTTTGAAATTACTACGTTCCCCAACAGTGGTATCAGAGCCTAGGTTTTATGCGTTGATGTTATATGCACGAGTAGAACACAAGTGAGTTGTGAGCGATACAAGTCATATTGCTTTCCAGCATGTCATACTTTGGTTTGGCGGTATTGTTGGATGAAGCGGCCCGGACCGACATTACGTGTACGCTTACGCGAGACTGGTTCTACCGACGTGCTTTGCACACATGTGGCTGGCGGGTGTCAGTTTCTCCAACTTTAGTTGAACCGAGTGTGGCTACGCCCAGTCCTTGCGAAGGTTAAAATAGCACCAACTTGACAAACTATCGTTGTGGTTTTGATGCGTAGGTAAGAACGGTTCTTGTTAAGCCCGTAGCAGCCACGTAAAACTTGCAACAACAAAGTAGAGGACGTCTAACTTGTTTTTGCACGGCATATTGTGATATGATATGGTCAAGACGTGATGCTATATTTTATTGTATGAGATGATCATGTTTTGTAACCGAAGTTATCGGCAACTGGCAGGAGCCATATGGTTGTCGCTTTATTGTATGAAATGCAAACGCCCTGTAATTGCTTTACTTTATCACTAGGCGGTAGCGATAGTCGTAGAAGTAATAGACGGCGTAAACGACAACGATGCTACGATGGAGATCAAGGTGTCGCGCCGGTGACGATGGTGATCATGGAGGTGCTTCGGAGATGGAGATCACAAGCACAAGATGATGATGGCCATATCATATCACTTATATTGATTGCATGTGATGTTTATCTTTTATGCATCTTATCTTGCTTTGATTGACGGTAGCATTATAAGATGATCTCTCACTAAATTTCAAGATAAAAGTGTTCTCCCTGAGTATGCACCATTGCCAAAGTTCGTCATGCCCAGACACCACGTGATGATCGGGTGTGATAAGCTTTACGTCCATCTACAACGGGTGCAAGCCAGTTTTGCACACGCAGAATACTCAGGTTAAACTTGACGAGCCTAGCATATGCAGATATGGCCTCGGAACACTGAGATCGAAAGGTCGAGTGTGAATCATATAGTAGATATGATCAACATAGTGATGTTCACCATTGAAAACTACTCCATTTCATGTGATGATCGGTTATGGTTTAGTTGATTTGGATCACGTGATCACTTAGAGGATTAGAGAGATGTCTTTCTAAGTGGGAGTTCTTAAGTAATATGATTAATTGAACTTAAATTTATCATGAACTTAGTACCTGATAGTATCTTGCTTGTCTATGTTGATTGTAGATAGATGGCCCATGTTGTTGTTCCGTTGAATTTTAATGCGTTCCTTGAGAAAGCAAAGTTGAAAGATGATGGTAGCAATTACACGGACTGGGTCCGTAACTTGAGGATTATCCTCATTGCTGCACAGAAGAATTACGTCCTGGAAGCACCGCTGGGTGCCAGGCCTGCTACAGGACCAACACCAGATGTTGTGAACTCTGGCAGAGCAAAGCTGATGACTACTCGATAGTTCAGCGTGCCATGCTTTACGGCTTAGAACCGGGACTTCAACGACGCTTTGAACGTCTTGGAGCATATTAGATGTTCCAGGAGTTGAAGTTAATATTTCAAGCGAATGCCCGGATTGAGAGATATGAAGTCTCCAATAAGTTCTATAGCTGCAAGATGGAGGAGAATAGTTCTGTCAGTGAGCATATACTCAAGATGTCTGGGTATAATAATCACTTGATTCAACTGGGAGTTAATCTTCCGGATGATAACGTCATTGACAGAATTCTCCAATCACTGTCACCAAGCTACAAAAGCTTTGTGATGAACTATAATATGCAAGGGATGGAAAAGACAATTCCCGAGCTCTTCGCAATGCTAAAGGCTGCGGAGGTAGAAATCAAGAAGGAGCATCAAGTGTTGATGGTCAACGAGACCACTAGTTTCAAGAAAAAGGGCAAAGGGAAGAAGAAGGGGAACTTCAAGAAGAACCGCAAGCAAGTTGATGCTCAGGAGAAGAAACCCAAGTCTGGACCTAAGCCTGAAACTGAGTGCTTCTACTGCAAGTAGACTGGTCACTGGAAGCGGAACTTTCCAACTATTTGGCGGATAAGAAGGATGGCAAGGAGATGTGTACCTTACTAGAGCTCGCAGTAGCACATGGGTATTTGACATTAGTTCTGTTGCTAATATTTGCAACTCGAAACAGGGACTACGGATTAAGCGAACACTGGCCAAGGACGAGGTGACGATGCGCGTGGGAAATGGTTCCAAAGTCGATGTGATCGCGGTCGGCACGCTACCTCTACATCTACCTTCGGGATTAGTATTAGACCTAAATAATTGTTATTTGGTGCCAGCACTGAGCATGAACATTATATCTGGATCTTGTTTGATGCGAGATGGTTATTCATTTCAATCAGAGAATAATGGTTGTTCTATTTATATGAGTAATATCTTTTATGGTCATGCACCCTTGAAGAGTGGTCTATCTTTGATGAATCTCAATAGTAGTGATACACATATTCATAATGTTGAAGCCAAAAGATGCGGAGTTGATAATGATAGTGCAACTTACTTGTGGCACTGCCGTTTGGGTCATATCGTTGTAAAGCGCATGAAGAAACTCCATACTGATGGACTTTTGGAACCACTTAATTATGAATCACTTGGTACTTGCGAACCATGCCTTATGGGCAAGATGACTAAAACGTCGTTCTCCGGTACAATGGAGAGAGCAATAGATTTATTGGAAATCATACATACAGATGTATGTGGTCCAATGAATGTTGAGGCTCGTGGCGGATATCGTTATTTTCTCACCTTCACAGATGATTTGAGCAGATATGGATATATCTACTTAATGAAACATAAATCTGAAACATTTGAAAAGTTTAAAGAATTTCAGAGTGAAGTTGAAAATCATCGTAACAAGAAAATAAAGTTTCTACGATCTGATCGTGGAGGAGAATATTTGAGTTACGAGTTTGGTCTACATTTGAAACAAAGCGGAATAGTTTCACAACTCACGCCACCCGGAACACCATAGCGTAATGGTGTGTCCGAACGTTGTAATCGTACTTTACTTGATATGGTGCGATCTATGATGTCTCTTACTGATTTACCGCTATCGTTTTGGGGTTATGCTTTAGAGACAGCCGCATTCACGTTAAATAGGGCACCATCAAAATCCGATGATATGACGCCTTACGAACTGTGGTTTGGCAAGAAACCAAAGTTGTCATTTCTAAAAGTTTGGGGCTATGATGCTTATGTGAAAAAACTTCAACCTGATAAGCTCGAACCCAAATCGGAGAAATGTGTCTTCATAGGATACCCAAAGGAAACTATTGGGTACACCTTATATCACAGATCCGAAGGCAAGACATTCGTTGCTAAGAATGGATCCTTTATAGAGAAGGAGTTTCTCTCAAAAGAAGTGAGTGGGAGGAAAGTAGAACTTGATGAGGTAACTGTACCTGCTCCCTTATTGGAAAGTAGCTCATCGCAAAAATTTGTTCCTGTGACACCTACACCAATTAGTGAGGAAGTTAATGATGATGATCATGGAACTTCAGATAAAGTTGTTACTGAACCTCATAGATCAACCAGAATAAAATCCGCACCAGAGTGGTACGGCAATCCTGTTCTGGAAGTCATGTTACTAGACCATGATGAACCTACATACTATGAAGAAGCGATGGTGAGCTCAGATTCCGCAAAATGGCTTGAGGCCATGAAATCTGAGATGGGATCCATGTATGAGAACAAAGTGTGGACTTGGTTTGACTTGCCCAATGATAGGCAAGCAATTGAAAATAAATGGATCTTCAAGAAGAAGACTAACGCTGACGATAATGTTACTGTCTACAAAGCTCGACTTTTGCGACAAGTTCAAGGGATTGACTACGATGAGACATTCTCACCCGTAGTGATGCTTAAGTCTGTCCGAATCATGTTAACGATTGCCGCATTTTATGATTATGAAATATGGCAGATGGATGTCAAAACTGCATTCCTGAACGGGTTTCTGGAAGAAGAGTTGTATATGATGCAACCAGAAGGTTTTGTCGATCTAGAGGGAGCTAACAAAGTGTGCAAGCTCCAGCGATCCATTTATGGACTGGTGCAAGCCTCTCGGAGTTGGAATAAACGCTTTGATAGTGTGATCAAAGCATTTGGTTTTGTACATACTTTTGGAGAAGCCTGTATTTACAAGAAAGTGAGTGGGAGCTCTGTAGCATTTCTGATATTATATGTGGATGACATATTACTGATCCAAAATGATATAGAATTTCTGGATAGCATAAAGGGATACTTGAATAAGAGTTTTTCAATGAAAGACCTCGGTGAA
The DNA here is from genome assembly GCF_002162155.2 of Triticum dicoccoides. NCBI lineage: Eukaryota > Viridiplantae > Streptophyta > Magnoliopsida > Poales > Poaceae > Triticum > Triticum dicoccoides. The sequence goes on along the minus strand of NC_041387.1, from coordinate 172,305,046 downwards.
GCTGCTTACATATTCGGCATTAAGATCTATAGAGATAGATCAAGACGCTTAATTGGACTTTCACAAAGCACATACCTTGACAAAGTTTTGAAGAAGTTCAAAATGGATCAAGCAAAGAAAGGGTTCTTGCCTGTGTTACAAGGTGTGAAGTTGAGTAAGACTCAAAGCCCGACCACTGCAGAAGATAGAGAGAAGATGAAAGATGTTCCCTATGCTTCAGCCATAGGCTCTATCATGTATGCAATGCTGTGTACCAGACCTGATGTGTGCCTTGCCATAAGTCTAGCAGGGAGGTACCAAAGTAATCCAGGACTGGATCACTGGACAGCGGTCAAGAACATCCTGAAATACCTGAATAGGACTAAGGATATGTTTCTCTTATATGGAGGTGACAAAGAGCTCATCGTAAATGGTTACTTGATGCAAGCTTTGACACTAATCCGGATGATTCTAAATCGCAAACCAGATCCGTGTTTACATTGAACGGTGGAGCTGTTAGTTGGTGCAGTTTTAAACAAAGCATCGTGGCGGGATCTACGTGTGAAGCGGAGTACATAGCTGCTTCGGAAGCAGGAAATGAAGGAGTCTGGATGAAGGAGTTCATATCCGATCTAGGTGTCATACCTAGTGCATCGGGTCCAATGAAAATCTTTTGTGACAATACTGGAGCAATTGCCTTAGCGAAGGAATCCAGATTTCACAAGAGAACCAAGCACATCAAAAGACACTTCAATTCCATCCGGGATCTAGTCCAGGTGGGAGACATAGAAATTTGCAAGATACATACAGATCTGAATGTTGCAGACCCGTTGACTAAGCCTCTTCCACGAGCAAAACATGATCAACACCAAGACTCCATGGGTGTTAGAATCATTACTGTGTAATCTAGATTATTGACTCTAGTGCAAGTGGGAGACTGAAGGAAATATGCCCTAGAGGCAATAATAAAGTTGTTATTTATTTCCTTATATCATGATAAATGTTTATTATTCATGCTAGAATTGTATTAACCGGAAACATAATACTTGTGTGAATACATAAACAAATAGAGTGTCACTAGTATGCCTCTACTTGACTAGCTCGTTGATCAAAGATGGTTATGTTTCCTGACCATAGACATGTGTTGTCATTTGATTAACGGGATCACATAATTAGGAGAATGATGTGATTGACTTGACCCATTCCGTTAGCTTAGCACTTGATCGTTTAGTATTCTGCTATTGCTTTCTTCATGACTTATACATGTTCCTATGACTATGAGATCATGCAACTCCCGTTTACCGGAGGAACACTTTGTGTGCTACCAAACGTCACAATGTAACTGGGTGATTATAAAGGTGCTCTACAGGTGTCTCTGAAGGTACTTGTTGGGTTGGCGTATTTCGAGATTAGGATTTGTCACTCCGATTGTCGGAGAGGTATCTCTGGGCCCTCTCGGCAATGCACATCACTACAAGCCTTTCAAGCAATGTAGCTAATGAGTTAGTTACAGAATGATGCATTACGTAACGAGTAAAGAGACTTGCCGGTAACGAGATTGAACTAGGTATTGGATACCGACGATCGAATCTCGGGCAAGTAACATACCGATGACAAAGGGAACAACGTATGTTGTTATGCGGTTTGACCGATAAAGATCTTCGTAGAATATGTAGGAGCCAATATGAACATCCAGGTTCCGCTATTGGTTATTGACCGGAAACAGTTCTAGGTCATGTCTACATAGTTCTCGAACCCGTAGGGTCCGCACGCTTAACGTTACGATGACATTTTTATTATGAGTTTATAAGATTTGATGTACCAAAGATTGTTCGGAGTCCCAGATATGATCACGGACATGACGAGGAGTCTCGAAATGGTCGAGACATAAAGATTGATATATTGGAAGCCTATATTTGGATATCGGAATCATTCCGGGTGAAATCGGGATTTTATCGGAGTACCGGGGGGTTACCGACCCCCCCCCCCGGGGGGGGGGGTTAATGGGCCTACATGGGCCCTAAGGGAGAAGAGGAAGGCCGGCCAGGGCTGGCCACGCGCCCCCTCCCCCCTAGTCCGAATAGGACAAGGAAGGGGGGCGGCGCCCCCCTTTCCTCTTTCCCCTTCCCCCTTTCCTTCTCCTACAAGGCAAGAGGGGGGAGTCCTACTCCCGGTGGGAGTAGGACTCCTCCAGGCGCACCCCTAGGGGCCGGCCGCACCTCCCCCCTCCCTCCTTTATATACGGGGGCAGGGGAGCACCCCATAACACACAAGTTGATCTTCGTGATCGTTCCTTAGCCGTGTGCGGTGCCCCCCTCCACCATATTCCACCTCGGTCATATTGTTGCGGTGCTTAGGCGAAGCCCTGCGTCGGTAGAACATCATCATCGTCACCACGTCGTCGTGCAGACGGAACTCATCCCCGACACCCTGCTGGATCGGAGTCCGGGGATCGTCATCGAGTTGAACGTGTGCTGAACTCGGAGGTGCCGTACGTTCGGTACTTGGATCGATCAGATCGTGAAGACGTACGACTACATCAACCATGTTGAGGGAGTCCTGGATTAGGGGGTATCCGGATGGCCGGACTATGACCTTTGGCCGGACTCCCGGACTATGAAGATACAAGATTGAAGATTCCGTCCCGTGTCCGGATGGGACTTTCCTTGGCGTGGAGGGCAAGCTTGGCGATACGATATGAAGATCTCCTCCCATTGTAACCGACTCTGTGTAACCCTAGCCCTCTCCGGTGTCTATATAAACCGGAGAGTTTTAGTCCGTAGGACGAACAACAATCATACCATAGGCAAGCTTCTAGGGTTTAGCCTCTTTGATCTCGTGGTAGATCCACTCTTGTACTACCCATATCATCAATATTAATCAAGCAGGAGTAGGGTTTTACCTCCATCGAGAGGGCCCGAACCTGGGTAAAAACATCGTGTCCCTTGTCTCCTGTTACCATCCGCCTAGACGCACAGTTCGGGACCCCCTACCCGAGATCCACCGGTTTTGACACCGACATTGGTGCTTTCATTGAGAGTTCCTCTGTGTCGTCGCCCTTAGGCCCGATGGCTTCTTCGATCATCAACCACGACGCGGTCCAGGGTGAGACTTTTCTCCCCGGACAGATCTTCGTATTCGGCGGCTTCGCACCACGGGCCAACTCGCTTGGCCATCTGGAGCAGATCAAAAGTTACGCCACTGGCCATCAGGTCAGGTTTGGAAGCTTAAACTACACGGCCGACATCCGTGGGGACTTGATCTTCAACGGATTCGAGCCACGACCGAGCGTGCTGCACTGTCTCAATGGGCATGATCTAGCTCTGCCGCCGGACAGCGCCCAGAGCGCCGCTCAGGTGTCCGCTCCAACCATTAGCCCGGAGTCGACTGCGCTAACCAGGGACGGACGGTTAGACGCCGCCCCAGGAGCCGCAATCTCTACGGCGATAGAGCCGAATACCAGCCTAGTCCTTTGCAAGGCCCGTGACTCCAAGGTGCCGGACTCCGTTCCGGACTCCGTATATCCCGCACCTCTTCCGATCGAACCCGGTTGGGCTCCGATCATGGAGTTCACCGCCACGGACGTCTTTCAACACTCACCCTTTAGCGATATCCTAAATTCACTAAAGTCTCTCTCTTTGTCAGGAGAGACCTGGCCGAACTATGGTCAGCATGGTTGGTACACGGACGATGAAGAAATTCGAGGCCCACCCACCACCCACTTCGTAGCCACTGTCGACGATTTAACCGACATGCTCGACTTTGACTCTGAAGACATCGACGGTATGGACGCCGATGAAGGAGACGACCAAGAACCAGCACCTATAGGGAACTGGAAAGCCACCTCGTCATATGACATATACATGGTGGACACCCCCAAAGCAGGGGATGGCGAGGAAAAAACGGAGGATGACCCCTCCAAGAAGCAACCCAAGCGCCGACGTCAGCGGCGCCACTCTAAGTCCCGCCAAAGCAAAAACGGCGATTCCGACACCGGAGATAACAACACGTCAGACAGTGCCGAAGATAACCCCCTCCAGCAGGATTCAGTGCAGGAGGACGAAGGAGCCAACCCTCATGAGAGGTCAGCCGACAGAGAGGTTGAGGACGACAACTATATGCCTCCCTCCGAAGACGAGGCAAGCCTCGATGATGACGAATTCGTCGTGCCAGAGGATCCCGTCGAACAAGAGCGTTTCAAACGCAGGCTTATAGCCACAACAAGCAGGCTCAAGAAAAAACAGCAGCAGCTTAGAGCTGACCAAGACTTGCTAGCCGACAGATGGACCGAAGTCCTGGCAGCCGAAGAATATAAACTCGAGCGCCCCTCCAAGAGCTACCCAAAGCGCAGGCTGCTACCCCAACTTGAGGAGGAAGCAACTAAACCTACATCACCAGCGTACGATGCGCCCGATCGGCCACCCCGTGGCCGCGACAGAGAGGCCTTCAGGCCCTCGACCCAAGCCGCACCCCGGCACCGCTCAAGACATACCAGAGTACGGGGAGACGCAATAGACCTGCGAGACATATTGGAGAATAAGGCGAGGAAAACAAGATCGATCTACGGACCGCATGGGCGCCCCGCTTCACGTAACGCTAGCCGTCACGCCGGACATGATAAGTACGGCCAGGCCGAATATAACAGACCAAGCTCATTTGAGCTACGTCGTGATATAGCCCAATACAGGGGCGCCGCACACCCACTATGCTTCACAGACGAAGTAATGGATCATCAAATCCCCGAGGGCTTTAAACCCGTGAACATCGAATCATACGATGGCACAACAGATCATGCGGTATGGATCGAGGATTATCTCCTTCATATCCACATGGCCCGTGGTGATGATCTACATGCCATCAAATACCTCCCGCTCAAGCTTAAAGGACCAGCTCGACATTGGCTTAACAGCCTGCTAGCAGAGTCAATTAGTTGCTGGGAGGACCTGGAATCCGCATTCCTTGACAACTTCCAGGGCACTTATGTGCGAGCACCAGACGCCGATGACCTAAGCCACATAATCCAGCAGCCAGAGGAATCGGCCAGGCAATTCTGGACACGGTTCCTAACTAAGAAAAATCAAATAGTCGACTGTCCGGACGCTGAGGCCCTTGCCGCCTTCAGGCACAACATCCGAGACGAATGGCTTGCCCGGCACCTAGGACAGGAAAAGCCGAAATCTATGGCAGCCCTCACGACACTCATGACCCGCTTTTGTGCGGGAGAAGATAGCTGGCTAGCTCGCAGCAATAACATAACCAAGAGCCCTGGCAATTCGGATACCAAGGACAACAATGGCAGGTCACGTCGCAACAAGCACAAGTGACGCATTAGCGGCGACAATACTGAGGATACGGTAGTCAACGCCGGATTCAGAGGCTCTAAACCCGTCAGCGGAAGAAGCCATTCAAAATAAACCCTCCGGGCCCATCCAACTTAGATCGGATACTCGACCGCTCGTGCCAGATACACGGCACCCCCGAACAACCAGCCAACCACACCAACAGGGATTGTTGGGTGTTCAAGCAGGCAGGCAAGTTAAGCGCCGAAACCAGAGACAAGGGGCTGCGTAGCGATGACGAGGAGGAGCCCCGGCCACCGAACAACAGAGGACAGAAGGGATTCCCCCCGCAAGTGCGGACGGTGAACATGATATACGCAACCCACATCCCCAAAAGGGAACGGAAGCGTGCTCTCAAGGACGTCTATATGTTGGAGCCAGTCGCCCCAAAGTTCAACCCATGGTCCTCCTGCCCGATCACCTTCGATCGAAGGGACCACCCCACCAGCATCCGTCATAGCGGATTCGCCGCATTGGTCCTAGACCCAATCATTGACGGATTTCACCTCACTAGAGTCCTGATGGACGGCGGCAGCAGCCTGAACCTGCTTTATCAGGATACAGTGCGAAAAATGGGTATAGATCCCTCAAGGATTAAACCCACAAAGACAACCTTTAAAGGCGTCATACCAGGTGTAGAAGCCAGCTGTACAGGCTCGGTTACACTCGAAGTGGTCTTCGAATCCCCAGATAATTTCCGAAGCGAAGAGTTAATCTTTGACATAGTCCCATTCTGCAGTGGCTAACACGCCCTGCTCGGACGAACCGCATTTGCAAAATTCAATGCGGTGCCGCACTACGCATATCTCAAGCTCAAGATGCCAGGACCTCGCAAAGTCATCACGGTAAATGGAAACACCGAACGCTCTCTCCGAACGGAGGAGCACACGGCGGCCCTGGCGGTGGAAATACAGAGTAGCCTCTCAAGGCAATTCTCCAATCCAGGCGTCAAACATCCGGACAACGTCAAGCGAGCCCGAAGTAACCTACAACAAATCCGGCTGGCACATTCCGAGCAAGCATAGCAGTGCGGCCCCAACCCCAGCCCTCGCCAGATGGTGATATCGGTACCACGCGTACATAATTACGCCTTAGAGATACCATGGGCATAAGGGGAGGGGCACAACTACGGCACGCCCAGAATGCGGCTCAACCGCATTAAGGGGCTCCCTATTCCGCCGTTTCCTTTTTTATACACTTTCAGGACCCAACTATTCGGAAGGCCTGTCCGGCAACACACTCGCCGAACATACGATGCAACAGCTAGGGAGAAAACAAGCCGCGTCAAATGTCCAGGTGGTCTCTATAACGAGCTTAATACCTGCTTTACTTAAAATCCCGCAGCTTGCCCCTGGAGGGGGACATGTCAAATAATCCCATCTCTTACTTATCGCACTACTTGTATCGTTCTGCTTTCGCAGCAGCCCTTTTTTAATAAACAACACATAGCTTTTATCTATTATTGTACTCATCTATTTTTTATATATACAAATATGTTCAGTCATGACATTCTGCAACCGTACACTTTGGTACGGCCAATACACCAGGAGCTTAAGCACCCCATAACACGGTGTGAGAAGACTGAACACTCTCCTGAGTGCGGCACCCCGAACTTATAGCACTATATGCATCGGCTCCGAATCATGTCTTTGGTCAATAGTTGGGTTTGCCCGGCTCCCATGTTTTGGTACCTTACGTTCCGCAATGTTGGCTAAGGTAGCGCTGGAAGAACTACTGTGATTTTGCCCCAGTTGAGCTGGGTTAACACCTCAGTAGAGAAAGCTAAAACTGACCGTCATGATAGTGCGAGAGACCGGTCGCTGTTCGCGAGGTTTTTTGAGTCCTTAAAGACTTATGCCGCTTAGAACGAGGAACCGGACTTATCCGGCCTAGGCGTGGATAGCGCCCCGAACTCGATCTTCCGAATACTAGGGGCTTCGCCGAAATTTAAAATTATAGAATTCTATGGCTAAGTGAGAGTGATAAAGCATTATAAGTCTGACGGCCTGGTTCGTTGTGCTGAGCGCCTCCCTAGATGGACCCAAGAATGGGAACAAGAGCGCTCAGGTTTATCCCGAACACCCCAGCACTCATGGCATGGGGGTCGAAGCCGACGACTTGCATCTCTCAGATTTGATAAACGGCCGCATAGAAGGTAACATTTTAAATTAACAAGCGTTGCTTAACGCATATGAACAAAGTTTTCAGTGTACAGGATAACAGATGCGAGCCTACTCAAAAAATACATCTTTGGAGCATTCGTCCGCTATACAGCGAGCACCCTTCAGGACGCCCTTATAATACATCTCGGGCGTGCGATACTCCTTGCCCGGTGGTGGCGCATCCGTCAAAAGCTTCTCAGCGTCCAGCTTGCCCCAGTGCACTTTAGCATGGGCAAGGGCCCGACGGGCACCTTTGATACAGACGGAGCGCTTGACGACCTTAATCCACGGACATGCGTCCACCAGCCGCCGCACCAGACCGAAGTAGCTCCTAGGCATGGCTTCTCCAGGACACAGCCGAGCTATGAGGCCCTTCATGGCCTGTTCGGCCACCTTATGGAGCTCGACCAGCTGCTTCAGCTGGTCGCTCAGGGGCACCTGATGTTCGGCCTCAGCATACTGAGACCAGAACACTTTTTCCGTCGAGGTCCCCTCTTCGGCTCGGTAGTATGCGGCGGCATCAGACACACTACGGGGCAGATCGGCGAACGCTCCTGGAGAGCTCCGGATTCGGGTAAGTAGCAGATAATTAACTTTTATATTCTTGCTTTGCATAAAGAATGCCTTACCCGCCGCTATCTTCTTCATCACCTCGATCTCCTGGAGGGCCTTCTAGGCTTCGGCCTCAGCGTTTTTGGCACTCTCAAGAGCCAAGGCGAGCTCGGACTCTCGAGTCTTCGAGTCACGCTCCAAACTCTCGTGTTTTTCCACGAGAGCCTGAAGCTCTTGCCGCACCACCGCCACCTGCACCTCGTGCTTCTCTCGCTCGGTGCGCTCCAGGGCCGCACTGTTTTCGGCCTTGGAGACCGCCTCCTTCAGGGTCGCCACCTCGGCTGTGGCCCCTGCAACATTTAAGTTGCTCCTGTCATTATTTGCAACCAAGTATTTCTATATACATTTACATGCGGTATTACATACCCTCCTTGTCCTCGAGCCGCTTCTTGGCACGGCCGAGCTCATTCTCGGACCGCTCGAGGTTCTCCTTCAAGTCATTGATCTCCGCAGTCAGTGCGGCAGAGGTCAGTAGCGCAGCCTGCATTCCCATATTGACATATTTTTATTATACTCCTGCGTATATCTTTTTAGATACTCAGCTCGGCTTTTCTTTCCAAACGCCGAACTGAGCATCAGGGGCTATTGTCTATGTGGTAAAAAAATTTATATGTTTTTTAACACATACCTCAAAACCTGTTAACAGACTTGTACAGGCTTCTGTCAGCCCGCTCTTGGCGGACTGAACCTTCTGAATCACCGCACTCATAACAGCGGTGTTCCTCGTCGATGGAGGCGCTGTTAAGCACCTCCAGCAAATTGTCCGGCGCCTCCGGATGGTCGGGGGTCGCCGGCGTCGTAGGCTTGCCCTTCTTATGAAGGCGCCGCCTGTCGGACTCTGGAACCGTTGATGGTTCCGGAGCAGTGTCCGGCCCGGGGCCGGACTTAGATCCCTCGGGGGCCTTACCCCCTTTTGGCCTGGAGTCCGGGAGGTCGCCTTGAGGCGCCTCCAGGACCACCTCCTCCTGGTTTAGTCCTTTTCGGGACTCCACCTCGGCGTCGTCCGTAGGGAGAGGGGAGGAGGCCGTCGGAAGTGAAGCATTGTTCACATCCGACGAATCCAAGGATCCGCTCGTCGAATCGTCAAGCTGAGCCTTGGGTGGACTGCATGACCAAATTCGGCGTCAGAAAATACCAAATAACGGAGAAGTGCCATAAGTTATTCGAATATCCGGATGCTTACGATTTTGCCAGGGGCTTGACCCTAGATGGCCATTCCTCCTCGCCATCTTCGGCATCGGAGGTGTCTCCGGCAGAAGGGTCTTCCCCTTCTTGGACCCTCCGGCCTCCCCAGTTGGGGCGGCCTTTCTTTTCTTTCCTCCCCCCGTTGGAGGGGGAGAGGCTTCTTCTTCTTCTTCCTCATCCTCGTCTTCAGAGGCGGAGGGTGCGTCGGGGTTGTCGGGCGAATCCGACACCGCCAGGCGCCGGGAACTCTTTTGGGTCCCCGTGGCCTTCTTCTTGGCCCTCTTCTCCGGCACCACGTGGGGTGCCGTAACCAGCAGCCCTGTCAATTGGGCGTCCGCTGGGTCTTCTGGTAAGGGAGTCGGACAGTTCATCTGCCCGGATGTCTCCAACCAGTTCTGTCACAAGAGAGGGAGTTTAGATCTCACATGGAGTCAGACTATGAAAGACGAGAATCTCGTAAAGGGTAGAGTAGCTTACCTCGCTGGCCTGGCGCCGTGAGCTAAATCCGCGATCTTCGGTAGCGGATGCGGGTGCCTCAGCACCCTTAAACAGCACCTTCCAGGCATCTTCATATGAAGTATTGAAAAGCCCGCTCAAGGTTTGGTGCCGTGCCGGATGGAACTCCCACAATTTGAAGGCCCGTTGTTGGCATGGGAGGATCCGGCGGATAAGCATGACCTGGATTACGTTGACAAGCTTGAGGTTCTTGTTCACCAGCTTTTGGACGCAGGTTTGAAGTCCGGTCAGCTCTTCCGAATCCCCCCACGTTAGGCATGTCTCTTTCCAGGAGGTGAGCCGTGTGGGGAAGCCAGATCGGAATTCGGGGGCCGCCGCCCATTTGGGATCGCGCAGCTCGGTGATGTAGAACCACCCCGACTGCCATCCCTTTATTATTTCCACGAAGGAGCCTTCGAGCCATAGGACGTTGGCCATCCGGCCCACCATGGCGCCTCCGCACTCCGCTTGGCGGCCGCCCACTACCTTCGGCTTGACATTGAAGGTCTTCAGCCATAAGCCGAAGTGGGGCTGGATGCAGAGGAAGGCCTCGCACACACGATGAACGCCGAGATGTTGAGGATGAAGTTTGGGGCCAGATCGTGGAAGTCCATGCCATAGTAGAACATGAGCCCCCGGACGAACGGGTGAAGAGGAAAATCCAGTCCGCGGAGGAAATGGGGAAGAAAAACAACCCTCTCATGGGGCCTGGGGGTGGGGATGAGTTGCCCCTCATCTGGAAGCCGGTGCGCGATGTCGACAGACAAGTATCGGGCCTTCCTCAACTTTTTGATATGCCTCTCCATGACGGAGGAGGCCATCCATCTACCTCCCGCTCCGGACATGATTGGAGAAGGTTGAGGTGGGAAGTGCGGGCTTGGGCGTTGGAGCTCGAGCGCGCAGGGACGAATAAGCAAAGGAGGAAGAATGCGTGAATGGAAAGGGCGGATTCTTATCCCCTTATATGGGCGGCCGAAACTACGAGCCCCCACCAGCCTGATAAAACTCGCTTATCTCCCAAGCGCCGTGTTTAATGGCGCGGTTGGTTTACCCACGCCCGTATTGATGAGAATCCCGGAATAAGGGGACACGATCTCCGCTTTGACAAGACGTGCCAAGGAAACCGCCTCGCTAAACGCGCTGAGGTGGAATAGTGAAATGAATGAAAACCTGGCCGTGGCGTGATGTCACGCTGCGGAATACGTCAGCAGATTAGATTGGTGCAAATATTATTCTCTCTACGGTGGCATGTGGAACTTATTTTGCAGAGTCGGACACTAGCTTGGTGTTCGACATCTTCTATGAAGTATTCGGAGGAGGAACCCGCCTTGCAATGCCGAAGACAACTTGCGCGCCGGACTCGTCGTCATTGAAGCCTGGTTCAGGGGCTACTGAGGGAGTCCTGGATTAGGGGGTGTCCGGATGGCCGGACTATGACCTTTGGCCGGACTCCCGAACTATGAAGATACAAGATTGAAGACTCCGTCCCGTGTCCGGATGGGACTTTCCTTGGCGTGGAGGGCAAGCTTGGCGATACGATATGAAGATCTCCTCCCATTGTAACCGACTCTGTGTAACCCTAGCCCTCTCCGGTGTCTATATAAACCGGAGAGTTTTAGTCCGTAGGACGAACAACAATCATACCATAGGCAAGCTTCTAGGGTTTAGCCTCTTTGATCTCGTGGTAGATCCACTCTTGTACTACCCATATCATCAATATTAATCAAGCAGGAGTAGGGTTTTACCTCCATCGAGAGGGCCCGAACCTGGGTAAAAACATCGTGTCCCTTGTCTCCTGTTACCATCTGCCTAGACGCACAGTTCGGGACCCCCTACCCGAGATCCGCCGGTTTTGACACCGACACGTGTTATCATAACGCTTCCGCTTTCGGTCTACGAGGGTACGTGGACAATACTTTCCCCTCTCGTTGCTATGCATCACCATGATCTTGCGTGTGCGTAGGAATTTTTTTAAAATTACTACGTTCCCCAACAACTAATGGGATGGTAATCGGAGATGCACTCCGCCCCATCTTTCTTAGGTATGAGGCCAATGTTCGCTGAGTTGAGCCAATGGAGGTTGGAGGTGTGCAAGCTCGAGAAGTGGTTGACCGCATTCATAATGTCTCCTTTGATGATCTCCCAACATTCCTTCAAGAAGGCACCGGTGAATCCATCGTGTCCCGGAGCTTTGTCACTTGGTAGATCAAAGATTGCCTTCTTGAGCTCCTCCCGGAGGTTGGAGGTGCGTGCATTCATAGGGTGAGCTCAAGCAAGCAATGTGTGTTGTGGTTGAAAACATATTTGTATTTTCAAAATAATAAATAACTAAAACTAAAAGTATGTGCATAAGTTGGTGGAACGATGCGGTCACGCTAGTAGGTTAGCTCATGATTTACCTATTCATATTAATGTGGTTGTGTAAAAAACATTTTATTTAGTAAACACCTATTTGATAAGCACTTATATTGCTTGAAAAAACATAAGTTTACTTCTGTTAGAGAGAAATGGTAGCTTCGGTTTTGAAGGTCGAGCGTCTGCACATGCCCATAGTTTAGCCATTTTTTCTCTTTCTCTTGCTCAGGGGCGTTATTATGTCATAGGCCAAACCCATGACCTTATGTGCATCCCTACTTTTGAAAACATAAGTTACTTGAATTTTTTTTCTGCGGGAAAAGTTACTTGATAATTTAATAAGAGTGGGGCAGTTGAGCCTGTTTTTAGATTCTTTTTTGTTAAAACAAGAAGAAAGATGGAAATCGAAAGAATGAATGAATGATAAAACTTTATATCTTTTCTAAATATACTAGGTAATTACCCATGTGTTGCCACCGGGTGTAAAAATATGTTGGTGGCTTCACATCAATTCTGATCAATGAAATATGTATTAGAGACTGATATTTATTTGAGATTGATTTGCGACCTTGATTAGGAGGAGGATGGCATAACAGTATTTACAGAGTTACTGTGCATTAGAAAAGAAAAAAAAACTCAAACCATTATTGCAAAATAAAAAAATTGTTATTGCTTCGCTATACATAGCAGGTATATTATTGGTAATTGAAGGGGTTATCAGCTTATCGTGGAAGTTAGACCAAGCTCTACCGACAGGAAAAAGAAAACTACTCATTTTTAAGTAGTAGAGATAAATAGGTGAGATAATGGACGGGTGTTGAGCAATGACAGTTTTGCTGTCAAGACTCGTACTCCCTCTGTAAATTTTTATAAAAGCATACTAGTACAAATGCCCGTGCGTTACAACGGGCAAAAAAATTTTATGCAATCATGTATCAAACGCTAGCGGACAAAGGTGGAAGATAAAGTTTAGCCTACTTAAAATCCTGCAATTTTTCTGCTTTCTTTCACTAAAATATTCGGAGCTACAACGAAGGAAACGGGCACATGAATCGGTCCTGTTGGTTAAACACTTAAGCTAATCTTGCTAACCTGCTAACTGACAAAACTAATAGAGAAAACATAACAATACCGAAACAACTGCCATGGCAGTGAAATCTAACTGAACTTTTCTAAACCTACCGAACTCGCAAGGTTTACTCTAACAAAAACCTGCTTCGTGTGCCATTACGCGCCACTCATATCCAACTGTGATAAATGCTGATATTGGGTCACCCTCGTCTCCGTGAGGTGCATATGCGTGTGTGTTGTCACGGGTTGCATTATCTTTTTTTGGATCATGGAGTGTTTATACAAAAAGGCCAACCCATCGTCCTTTATTAACGCATATTTAAGGCGTGCACTACTATCAGACGAAAGAATAGTGATGCATGAAATAGTCTTTTAGGAAGAAACATATAGTGTAATTCACTTAAATGATTTTTAGAGAATCGTCGAAAGATTTGAAACCAATGATTTTGATTCTGTAGATTTTTTTATTTGTAAGATTATATTTCAATCCTAATGGTTCTTTTCACTATTTGAGCTTGGTCCAAACGCAAGAAAAAATGATATTCTCTCATGATGCGTCTCTCACATACTCCCGTTCTAGTACAAATACGTGCATTTGCTCAGTAAAAAAATGCATTGTGCATGTCCTCCTTTTTGTGGGGGATTAAAAAAATCAATCAGCTAATAGAAATAGCGCTGGTTAGTTCGAGCCGACACGTACACCATCCATCACATCACGTGTACCTCGCTCTAGAGAGGCCATGCTTCAAAGCTTATCCATTCGTCTCCACCTCCACCGCTCTCGTTCTATTCTATCTCTCCATCTCTCCGCTCTCGCATCCCTGCCGAGCACCCGTTGCTTCCAGCCGGCCTGACGAGTGGCGACTGTTGACGAGCTATCACTGAAAACCCTGGCGACTACCCCACAGGCCGCTTCCCCCGGTAGTGCGCCGCTACCAGCAACCCCATCTCCAGCTCCTCCCCCTCGCCGTCATCGGAGTCCGGAGGCCACCACCATGCGAAGCCTCCGTCGTGGCGGTGGCGCCGGGCGGGGCTTCTCGTCGCCTCCCGGCTGGCCCGTTGCGTGCGCCCCCTCGTGGCGGTCAGCTCAGCGCTCCATACGCGCGTCGGTGCGTCTCTTTGTGGCAGATCCGGGGCGGCTGTGCTCCCATGGCCAAACCCGTGACTCCTGCGCGGCGCCTTGCCCCTTCGCTTCCTTCAAAGGAGGCCCGGTGCGGCGCATCCTCGATCTACATCATCCGGCTCCACCCACCCTCCCTCCTCGACCTCCCGGTGACAGTGGCTCGGCCCGGCCATCCTAGATGCCACATCCCCACGCATGTGCCCGGCCGTCGGATCTGGTGAAAGCAAGGATCGGCCCCTATAGGCGAATCGGAAGAGAAGAGAGCGGGTCGTCGCCTGCAACCGCCGCTCATGGACGCCCGTGTTGTCCATCAGGTAAATCGGGAAAGAACACGGCGAGGTGAATCAGGCGGGTGGCGGCGGCGGAAGGAGCCTCCTGTCGAGCCGCCCGCCTCCGGATACGCCTCCCCAGCCCCTGCCGCGCATGAATCCGGCCCTTGCAATCTCCAGCCGCCGCCTTCGCTCGAGCCACCGCGCCGCCCCCAGCCGCTCGAGCCACCGCGTTGACCCGATCCAGAAGCTGGGCTTGAGTGGCGGCGCGACGGCAGGTCGAGTTCCGGCGGATTCCGGCGGGGCGACGACGGGGCGGAGTTCGGCGGCGCGCGGCGGCGTTGCAGGGCGTGGCGGCGCTGGAGGTGGATGAGATTGGGGTTCATGGGTCGTTCGTGTGGCTAGGTTTTTTTTTCTTTCCAGGGGGACCGCGGGTTGAATTCTCAAAATGGCAGGGTTCTTTTTGTAATAACGAAACGTTTTCTGAGGTAGCAACTTAAAAAGGGACTGCGGGTTGAATTCTCAGAAACAAAGGGACTTTAATGCAAAAAAGCCGACGATGGACGACAGAAACCGAATTTGCTTTATTATTATTAGGTAAAGATAAATAGAGCCAACTAGACGGTGAAATATCATTGCGAGCGAAAGTCACTAGTTGCATTTTTGAGATGGTGATTTTCAGTGCTTTGATACTTACTAGTGAAAGTGACATGAGCAAGTGGTTAGTTTATTGTGGTTGGAGGTTCAAGACTTAGAGCATCTCTAGAAGACCCCACAAAATGCGAACCCGCATAAGTGTTTTGCAGTTCGCGGAAAAGGGCGTATGCACGCCAGCACGGGCGAGGATAGACTTAGACCCCGCAAAACGGACCCGTAAAAGGGCATATTCACCGACTATGCGTTTTAGCGGGTCGGCTATCCGGGGTCTGATCGGGCAGCGCGCGCCGACCCGCAAACCTAAAACCCCAATAGGCACATTAGACAGTCATTCGGACAAATGAGTTCAAATTCAAACGCTAAAACATAGTTCACGTCCGAAATAAAATCATAGTTTTGATAGGACAAACGCAAAAGGACTTGCAAAAGCGACGACCACGTTCGACATCATCTTGGTCGATCTTCACTCCGCGCCATCGAGTCCATGGACGTCCGACATCATTTTGGTCGATCTTCACTCCGCGCCATCGAGTCCATGGACATCATTGTAGCCACCGAATCCATCTCCGGCGCTTGTGCCAACGCCGGCACCAAAATCATCGGCTGGTGCACTGAACGCATCTGCGACATTGGCTCCAAACCCCGCACCAAATCCACCTCCCGCACTGTAACACGCACTGGCCGACGCAACCATTCTCCTCTTCAAGATTTCTCTTCTTGCCATATCATGCCATTCTTTGGTGAGGTCGTCTATGTCATTGCGGTTCATTGACATGATCTTGTTTTCTTCGGCGAGCAACATGGACGTGGCTTTGTTCTCAGCGGCACGTACTCTTCTCTCCTCAATGGCCACTTTGCGCAGCCCCTCTTCCTTGAGCAAATGTCATTTCTCTTGCTTCTCCCGTGCCTTCTTCTCGGCCAACTCTTTCTTGATCTTCAACGACTTCAAAAGCATCATCTCATTTGATTGCACCATGGCATCAATCTTCTCCCTCAAGCTCGGCGCTTCGTGCTCTCTCTTGATCTTCTCCCTACTCTTCTTGTTGCCATCGGGCTTGTTCAAGTTCCTTGTTCCATCATCATCCTCATCTTCATCTATGTTTGTAAGTGAACCTCTCTTCGGTGGGGACTCTTTCTCTATCAACGCCCACTTGTCACAATTCTTGAGCAACTCCCAACAATGATCTAGTTTGAAGAATTTGCCTTCCGGAGCCTCCATGTCTTTGTATCTATGTTTGGCAATTTTGTCCCACGCAATTAAAACGATGTAAATGTTTCATATGATGCAATCATTTTGAATGATGCAATGTGATGTGCACAACTTGAACAAAGGTAAAATGAATTCACATAGTCGGACTCCACGGTTTCACTTGGAGGTGCATTGCGTACTTGCTCATTGCGTACTTGCTCCAAGCAAGCTGCCCAATGGCTGTAAATGGGCTTGATCACGTCCCACGGCCTTGGAGCGACCGAAAGATGCGTGAAGTCCTATTGGGATACTTTGCCATCATGTGGAAGTATTGATCTTCGATCCTTTGCCAATACCTCTTGGCGGTTTGAGAAGTACCCGTGCATGCATCAAGAGATACTGCACTCCATGCCTTGATCAAGATTTGATCTTCCAAGATCGTGTAGTTCTTCGATCTCTGGCTTTTTCCACTCTTTGCTTGCGATTGCTCATACGCCATCTAATCGATCTCCTCCAATTCTTCTTCACCTCCATGATCATCCACGCCTTTCCGTTTCATTGTACTCAAATGCGGCGAATGGGGCCTCATCGATGTCAACAGCGTTGGTGTCCAACAAGTTCACGAACTCGGCAGTTGCATTGTCCCAACCACCGCTATAGCGAACGACAACAAGTCACAAACTATCGTGAAAGCAAAGAATATTTCCATGACCGAAGAGTGAACAGATGACCGAGTCATACCTTGCACCCATTTCGTCGAACACATCGCCCGCAGTGGGAGCAGCACCGTTGAGCGGGATCGCCGGGGAACCTATCTTAGGGCCGGAGGGAGTGGATGAAGTAGCTGGCTGCTTTGCATCCGGAATCTTGTTGGGGAACGTAGTAATTTCAAAAAAAAACGCACACGCAAGATCATGGTGATGCATAGCAACGAGAGGGGAGAGTATTGTCCACGTACCCTCGTAGACCGAAAGCGGAAGCATTATGATAACGCGGTTGATGTAGTCGTACGTCTTCACGATCCGATCGATCCAAGGGCCAGTTCTTTTGGCAGCTTAAAAAATAAGCCGCCTCTTTCCCAGCTTTTCCCATAAGCCGCCTCTCTTATTCATTGGGGCTTCTAAACTAGTTATGGAATAACTAATTTAGAAGTCTCAACAAACTTTGTGGTGGCTTATTTTTTAAGCCGGGGAGATGCGGCTTATTTTTTAAGCCGCCCAAAAGAACTGGCCCCAAGTACCGAACGTACGGCACCTCCGAGTTCAGCACATGTTCAGCTTGATGACGATCCCCGGACTCCGATTCAGCAGGGTGTCGGGGATGAGTTCCGTCAGCACGATGGCGTGGTGACGATGATGATGTTCTACCGACGCAGGGCTTCGCCTAAGCACCGCAATGATATGACCGAGGTGGAATATGGTGGAGGGGGCACCGCACACGGCTAAGGAACGATCACGAAGATCAACTTGTGTGTTATGGGGTGCCCCCCTGCCCCCGTATATAAAGGAGGGAGGGGGAGGTGCGGCCAGCCCCTAGGGGTGCGCCTGGAGGAGTCCTACTCCCACAGGGAGTAGGACTCCCCCCTCTTGCCTTGTAGGAGAAGGAAAGGGGGAAGGGGAAAGAGGAAAGGGGGGAGCCGCCCCCTCCCCCTTCCTTGTCCTATTCAGACTAGGGGGAGGGGGCGCGTGGCCTGCCCTGGCCGGCCCTCCTCTTCTCCCTTAGGGCCCATGTAGGCCCATTAACCCCCCCCCCCTCGGGGGGGGGGGGGTCCGGTAACCCCCGGTAATTCGGTAAAATGCCGATTTCACCCAGAACGATTCCAATATCCAAATATAGGCTTCCAATATATCAATCTTTATGTCTCAACCATTTCGAGACTCCTCGTCATGTCCGTGATCATATTCGAGACTCCAAACAACCTTCGGTACATCAAAACTTATAAACTCATAATAAAATTGTCATCGTAATGTTAAGCGTGCGGATCCTACGGGTTTGAGAACTATGTAGACATGACCTAGAACTGTTTCCGGTCAATAACCAATAGCGGAACCTGGATGTTCATATTGGCTCCTACATATTCTACAAAGATCTTTATCGGTCAAAACGCATAACAACTTACGTTGTTCCCTTTGTCATCGGTATGTTACTTGCCCGAGATTCGATCGTCGGTATCCAACACCTAGTTCAATCTCGTTACCGGCAAGTCTCTTTACTCGTTACATAATGCACCATTCCGTAACTAACTCATTAGCTACATTGATTGCAAGGCTTGTAGTGATGTGCATTACCGAGAGGGCCCAGAGATACCTCTCCGACAATCGGAGTGACAAATCCTAATCTCAAAATACGCCAACCCAACAAGTACCTTCGGAGACACCTGTAGAGCACCTTTATAATCACCTAGTTACGTTGTGATGTTTGGTAGCACACAAAGTGTTCCTCCGGTAAACGGGAGTTGCATAATCTCATAGTCATAGGAACATGTATAAGTCATGAAGAAAGCAATAGCAGAATACTAAACGATCAAGTGCTAAGCTAACGGAATGGGTCAAGTCAATCACACCATTCTCCTAATTATGTGATCCCGTTAATCAAATGACAACACATGTCTATGGTCAGGAAACATAACCATCTTTGATCAACGAGCTAGTCAAGTAGAGGCATACTGGTGACACTCTGTTTGTTTATGTATTCACACAAGTATTATGTTTCCGGTTAATACAATTCTAGCATGAATAATAAATATTTAGCATGATATAAGGAAATAAATAACAACTTTATTATTGCCTCTAGGGCATATTTCCTTCAGTCTCCCACTTGCACTAGAGTCAATAATCTAGATTACACAGTAATGATTCTAACACCCATGGAGTCTTGGTGTTGATCATGTTTTGCTCGTGGAAGAGGCTTAGTCAACGGGTCTGCAACATTCAGATCCGTATGTATCTTGCAAATTTCTATGTCTCCCATCTGGACTAGATCCCGGATGGAATTGAAGCATCTCTTGATGTGCTTGGTTCTCTTGTAAAATATGGATTCCTTTGCTAAGGCAATTGCTCTAGTATTGTCACAAAAGATTTTCATTGGACCCGATGCACTAGGTATGACACCTAGATCGGATATGAACTCCTTCATCCAGACTCCTTCATTTGCTGCTTCTGAAGTAGATATGTACTCCGCTTCACACGTAGATCCCGCCACGACGCTTTCTTTAGAACTGCAGCAACTGACAGCTCCACCGTTCAATGTAAACACACATCTGGTTTGCGATTTAGAATCGTCCGAATCAGTGTCAAAGCTTACATCAACGTAACCATTTACGATGAGCTCTTTGTCATCTCCATATACGAGAAACATATCCTTAGTCCTTTTCAGGTATTTCAGGATGTTCTTGACCGCTGTCCAGTGAGCCACTCCTAGATTACTTTGGTACCTCCCTGCTAGACTTATAGCAAGGCACACATCAGGTCTGGTACACAGCATTGCATACATGATAGAGCCTATGGCTGAAGCATAGGGAACATCTTTCATCTTCTCTCTATCTTCTGCAGTGGTCAGGCTTTGAGTCTTACTCAACTTCACACCTTGTAACACAGGCAAGAACCCTTTCTTTGCTTGATAAGTTTTGAACTTCTTCAAAACTTTGTCAAGGTATGTGCTTTGTGAAAGTCCAATTAAGCATCTTGATCTATCTCTATCGATCTTAATGCCCAATATGTAAGCAGCTTCACCGAGGTCTTTCATTGAAAAACTCTTATTCAAGTATCCCTTTATGCTATCCAGAAATTCTATATCATTTCCGATCAGTAATATGTCATCCACATATAATATCAGAAATGCTACAGAGCTCCCACTCACTTTCTTGTAAATACAGGCTTCTCCAAAAGTCTGTACAAAACCAAATGCTTTGATCACACTATCAAAGCGTTTATTCCAACTCCGAGAGGCTTGCACCAGTCCATAAATGGACCGCTGGAGCTTGCACACTTTGTTAGCTCCCTCTAGATCGACAAAACCTTCTGGTTGCATCATATACAACTCTTCTTCCAGAAACCCGTTCAGGAATGCAGTTTTGACATCCATCTGCCATATTTCATAATCATAAAATGCGGCAATCGCTAACATGATTCGGACAGACTTAAGCATCGCTACGGGTGAGAATGTCTCATCGTAGTCAATCCCTTGAACTTGTTGAAAACCTTTTGCGACAAGTCGAGCTTTGTAGATAGTAACATTACTGTCAGTGTCAGTCTTCTTCTTGAAGATCCATTTATTTTCAATTGCTTGCCTACCATTGGGCAAGTCAAACCAAGTCCACACTTTGTTCTCATACATGGATCCCATCTCAGATTTCATGGCCTCAAGCCATTGTGGAATCTGGGCTCACCATCGCTTCTTCATAGTTCGTAGGTTCATCATGGTCTAGTAACATGACTTCTAGAATAGGATTATCGTACCACTCTGGTGCGGATTTTATTCTGGTTGATATACGAGGTTTAGTAACAACTTGATCTGAAGTTCCATGATCATCATCATTAACTTCCTCATTAATTGGTGTAGGTGTCACGGGAACAGATTTCTGTGATGAGCTACTTTCCAATAAGGGAGCAGGTACAGTTACCTCATCAAGTTCTACTTTCCTCCCACTCACTTCTTTCGAGAGAAACTCCTTCTCTATAAAGGATCCATTCCTAGCAACGAATGTCTTGCCTTCAGATCTGTGATAGAAGGTGTACCCAACAGTTTCCTTTGGGTATCCTATGAAGACACATTTCTCCGATTTGGGTTCGAGCTTATCAGGTTGAAGTTTTTTCACATAAGCATCATAGCCCCAAACTTTTAGAAACGACAACTTTGGTTTCTTGCCAAACCACAGTTCGTAAGGCGTCGTATCAGCGGATTTTGATGGTGCCCTATTTAACGTGAATGCGGCCGTCTCTAAAGCATAACCCCAAAACGATAGCGGTAAATCAGTAAGAGACATCATAGATCGCACCATATCAAGTAAAGTATGATTACGACGTTCGGACACACCATTAAGCTGTGGTGTTCCGGGTGGCGTGAGTTGCGAAACTATTCCGCTTTGTTTCAAATGTAGACCAAACTCGTAACTCAAATATTCTCCTCCACGATCAGATCGTAGAAACTTTATTTTCTTGTTACAATGATTTTCAACTTCACTCTGAAATTCTTTGAACTTTTCAAATGTTTCAGATTTATGTTTCATTAAGTAGATATACCATATCTGCTCAAATCATCTGTGAAGGTGAGAAAATAACGATATCCGCCACGAGCCTCAACATTCATTGGACCACATATATCTGTATGTATGATTTCCAATAAATCTGTTGCTCTCTCCATTGTACCGGAGAACGACGTTTTAGTCATCTTGACCATAAGGCACGGTTAGCAAGTACCAAGTGATTCATAATCAAGTGGTTCCAAAAGTCCATCAGTATGGAGTTTCTTCATGCGCCTTACACCGATATGACCCAAACGGCAGTGCCACAAGTAAGTTGCACTATCATTATCAACTCTGCATCCTTTGGCTTCAACATTATGAATATGTGTATCACTACTATCGAGATTCATCAAAAATAGACCACTCTTCAAGGGTGCATGACCATAAAAGATATTACTCATATAAATAGAACAACCATTATTCTTTGATTTAAATGAATAATTGTCTCGCATCAAACAAGATCCAGATATAATGTTAATGCTCAACGCTGACACCAAATAACAATTATTTAGGTCTAATACTAATCCCGAAGGTAGATGTAGAGGTAGCGTGCCGACCGCGATCACATCGACTTTGGAACCATTTCCCACGCGCATCGTCACCTCGTCCTTGGCCAGTGTTCGCTTAATCCGTAGTCCCTGTTTCGAGTTGCAAATATTAGCAACAGAACCAGTATCAAATACCCAGGTGCTACTGCGAGCTCTAGTAAGGTACACATCAATAACATGTATATCACATATACCTTTGTTCACCTTGCCATCCTTCTTATCCGCCAAATACTTGGGCCAGTTCCGCTTCTAGTGACCAGTCTGCTTGCAGTAGAAGCACTCAGTTGCAGGCTTAGGTCCAGACTTGGGTTTCTTCTCCTGAGCAGCAACTTGCTTGCTGTTCTTCTTGAAGTTCCCCTTCTTCTCCCCTTTGCCATTTTTCTTGAAACTAGTGGTCTTGTTGACCATCAACACTTGATGCTCCTTCTTGATTTCTACCTCCGCAGCCTTTAGCATTGCGAAGAGCTCGGGAATTGTCTTTTCCATCCCTTGCATATTATAGTTCATCACAAAGCTTTTGTAGCTTGGTGGCAGTGATTGGAGAATTCTGTCAATGACGCTATCATCCGGAAGATTAACTCCCAGTTGAATCAAGTGATTATTATACCCAGACATCTTGAGTATATGCTCACTGACAGAACTATTCTCCTTCATCTTGCAGCTATAGAACTTATTGGAGACTTCATATCTCTCAATCCGGGCATTTGGTTGAAATATTAACTTCAACTCCTGGAACATCTCATATGCTCCATGACGTTCAAAACGTCGTTGAAGTCCCGGTTCTAAGCCGTAAAGCATGGCACACTGAACTATCGAGTAGTCATCAGCTTTGCTCTGCCAGACGTTCACAACATCTGGTGTTGCTCCTGCAGCAGGCCTTGCACCCAGCGGTGCTTCCAGGACGTAATTCTTCTGTGCAGCAATAAGGATAATCCTCAAGTTACGGACCCAGTCCGTGTAATTACTACCATCATCTTTCGACTTTGCTTTCTCAAGGAACGCATTAAAATTCAACGGAACAACAGCATGGGCCATCTATCTACAATCAACATAGACAAGCAAGATACTATAAGGTACTAAGTTCATGATAAATTTAAGTTCAATTAATCATATTACTTAAGAACTCCCACTTAGAAAGACATCTCTCTAATCCTCTAAGTGATCACGTGATCCAAATCAACTAAACCATAACCGATCATCACATGAAATGGAGTAGTTTTCAATGGTGAACATCACTATGTTGATCATATCTACTATACGATTCACGCTCGACCTTTCGGTCTCAGTGTTCCGAGGCCAGATCTGCATATGCTAGGCTCGTCAAGTTTAACCTGAGTATTCTGCGTGTGCAAAACTGGCTTGCACCCGTTGTAGATGGACGTAGAGCTTATCACACCCGATCATCACGTGGTGTCTGGGCACGACGAACTTTTGGCAACGGTGCATACTCAGGGAGAACACTTTTATCTTGAAATTTAGTGAGAGATCATCTTATAATGCTACCGTCAATCAAAGCAAGATAAGATGCATAAAAGATAAACATCACATGCAATCCATATAAGTGATATGATATGGCCATCATCATCTTGTGCTTGTGATCTCTATCTCCGAAGCACCTCCATGATCACCATCGTCACCAGCGCGACACCTTGATCTCCATCGTAGCATCGTTGTCGTTTACGTCGTCTATTACTTCTACGACTATCGCTACCGCTTAGTGATAAAGTAAAGCAATTACAGGGCGTTTGCATTTCATACAATAAAGCGACAACCATATGGCTCCTGCCAGTTGCCGATAACTTCGGTTACAAAACATGATCATCTCATACAATAAAATATAGCATCACGTCTTGACCATATCACATCACAACATGCCCTGCAAAAACAAGTTAGACGTCCTCTACTTTGTTGTTGCAAGTTTTACGTGGCTGCTACGGGCTTAGCAAGAACCGTTCTTACCTACGCATCAAAACCACAACGATAGTTTGTCAAGTTGGTGCTGTTTTAACCTTCGCAAGGACCAGGCGTAGCCACACTCGGTTCAACTAAAGTTGGAGAATCCGACACCCGGCAGCCACCTGTGGGCAAAGCACGTCGGTAGAACCAGTCTCGCGTAAGCGTACACGTAATGTCGGTCCGGGCCGCTTCATCCAATAATACCGCCGAACCAAAGTATGACATGCTGGTAAGCAGTATGACTTGTATCGCCCACAACTCACTTGTGTTCTACTCGTGCATAACACATCAACGCATAAAACCTAGGCTCGGATGCCACTGTTGGGGAACGTAGTAATTTCAAAAAATTTCCTACGCACACGCAAGATCATGGTGATGCATAGCAATGAGAGGGGAGAGTATTGTCCACGTACCCTCGTAGACCGAAAGCGGAAGCGTTATGACAACGCGGTTGATGTAGTCGTACGTCTTCACGATCCGACCGATCCAAGTACCGAATGTACGGCACCTCTGAGTTCAGCACACGTTCAGCTCGATGACGATCCCGGGACTCCGATCCAGCAGGGTGTCGGGGATGAGTTCCATCAGCACGATGGCGTGGTGATGATGATGATGTTCTACCAATGCAGGGCTTCGCCTAAGCACCGCAACGATATGACCGAGGTGGAATATGGTGGAGGGGGCACCGCACACGGCTAAGGAACGATCACGAAGATCAACTTGTGTGTTATGGGGTGCCCCCCTGCCCCCGTATATAAAGGAGGGAGGGGGGAGGTGTGGCTGGCCCCTAGGGGTGCGCCTGGAGGAGTCCTACTCCCATCGGGAGTAGGACTCCCCCCTCTTGCCTTGTAGGAGAAGGAAAGGGGGAAGGGGAAAGAGGAAAGAGGAAAGGGGGGCGCCGCGCCCCCCCTTCCTTGTCCTATTCGGACTAGGGGGGGAGGGGGCGTGTGGCCTACCCTGGCCGGCCCTCCTCTTCTCCCTTAGGGCCCATGTAGGCCCATTAACCCCCCCCCCCCCGGGGGGAAGGGGGGTCCGGTAACCCCCCGGTACTCTGGTAAAATCCCGATTTCACCCGGAACGATTCTGATATCCAAATATAGGCTTCCAATATATCAATCTTTATGTCTCGACCATTTCGAGACTCCTCGTCATGTCCGTGATCATATCCGGGACTCTGGACAACCTTCGGTACATCAAAACTTATAAACTCATAATAAAACTATCATCGTAACGTTAAGCGTGCGGACCCTACGGGTTCGAGAACTATGTAGACATGACCTAGAACTGTTTCCGGTCAATAACCAATAGCGGAACCTGGATGTTCATATTGGCTCCGACATATTCTACGAAGATCTTTATCGGTCAAACCGCATAACAACATACGTTGTTCCCTTTGTCATCGGTATGTTACTTGCCCGAGATTCGATCACCGGTATCCAATACCTAGTTCAATCTCGTTACCGGCAAGTCTCTTTACTCGTTACGTAATGCATCATTCCGTAACTAACTCATTAGCTACATTGCTGGCAAGGCTTGTAGTGATGTGCATTACCGAGAGGGCCCAGAGATACCTCTCCGACAATCGGAGTGACAAATCCTAATCTCGAAATACGCCAACCCAACAAGTACCTTTGAAGACACCTGTAGAGCACCTTTATAATCACCCAGTTACGTTGTGACGTTTGGTAGCACACAAAGTGTTCCTCCGGTAAACGGGAGTTGCATAATCTCATAGTCATAGGAACATGTTTAAGTCATGAAGAAAGCAATAGCAGAATACTAAACGATCAAGTGCTAAGCTAATGGAATGGGTCAAGTCAATCACATCATTCTCCTAATGATGTGATCCCGTTAATCAAATGAAAACACATGTTTATGGTCAGGAAACATAACCATCTTTGATCAACGAGCTAGTCAAGTAGAGGCATACTAGTGACACTCTGTTTGTTTATGTATTCACACAAGTATTATGTTTCCGGTTAATACAATTCTAGCATGAATAATAAACATTTATCATGATATAAGGAAATACATAACAACTTTATTATTGCCTCTAGGGCATATTTCCTTCAAATCTTCCTTCGCTTTGCACCCGGGACCTTGGCGACCTTCGTCGCCGGTGGCCGGAATCACGCAGCCGCGTTGGCGCCCGAAGCGCGGGCCCTGCCGGCGGGGGCAGCCGGGTTCCCGCCCCTGCACGAGCGCGTTGCCCTGACGCTTGCGGGCGGCCACGGTGGCCCCTTGGGCGACGGCGGGGCCAACATGGTCGGCGACGAGATTCGCCCGAAGGGATTGAGCGTGCGTGACCTCGATGGAGACAGGGGACTGCAAGGTGTCATCCATGGCGGCGACAGATCGCCGGGGAAGATGAACCGGAGCGGGAGGTGGCGGGAGCAATGGTAGTGGAAGGTGGGAGGAGCGGGGACGGCCGCGCGAAAATGTCCCTCCCGCCAAATCTCGTTGCGGATAGGGGCCGAGCTCAGGTCATGCTCCCGCCCCGTGAAACTAGAAGTCGGGGGAGATTTTTTGCCGCGCTCCGCAATTTTTTTCCGGATTGGACGCGGATGCGGAGTCCGTTCGAGCGGTATTTTCCGCGCCGACCCGCATTTTGACGGTTATTTTGCGGGTCGGAGCCTTTTGCGGAGTCTGCTAGAGTTGCTCTTAGATTTGCTGCCTCAGCGCAGATAGAATGAGCGTGTGTGTTCATTTTAGAATAAACATACATACGTGTTTATAACATATGAGCATCTTTCGTATTGTGTTTCTCAAAAGAAAAAGGGCAACGATCTGCGTCGGCGCACCGGCCCAATTGTTGGGCCGGTCGCACAGCAGCCGTTGGATCCGACCGCCTGGGCCGCTGGATCCCGCCAAAGAAAATGATTCCCCCTTACCTTCTTCTTCCTTGCGTGAGGGAAAAAGGAAATCTGTAGGTCAGCCTCCTCGTGCGCACCCTTGGCCGCCCCGTCGCAGCTCGCCGGGCCTGCTCGACCGCCCCATCGCACCTCGCCGGGCCTGCTCGACGTTGCAACTCACGGGGGCTGGTCAATGTCACAGATCGACGAGGCCGTCGCAGCTCTTCGGATGCACCTCCACCTTGCATCTCGACGTGTGTCACACCGCCTGATTGCAGCACCACTGGATGAGGGTTCCAGCGTCGCCACCGGCCTGCTATCATCTCGCCATGCGCCCATCGTAGCACCGCCACACAGCACAGTCGTCGCCGGTCACCATTGTTATCTAGCTGTTTTCAGTTTGAAACTTTTTTAGAAGCGGGTTGTAGCTATTCTCGACGCTGGTTGCAGCTTTTTTCTGAAGGAAATATGCCCTAGAGGCAATAATAAAGTTATTATTTATTTCCTTATATCATGATAAATGTTTATTATTCATGCTAGAATTGTATTAACCGGAAACATAATACATGTGTGAATACATAGACAAACATAGTGTCACTAGTATGCCTCTACTTGACTAGCTCGTTTATCAAAGATGGTTATGTTTCCTAACCATGGACAAAAGAGTTGTCATTTGATTAACGGGATCACATCATTAGGAGAATGATGTGATTGACTTGACCCATTCCGTTAGCTTAGCACTTGATCGTTTAGTATGTTGTTGTTGCTTTCTTCATGACTTATACATGTTCCTGTAACTATGAGATTATGCAACTCCCGTTTACCGGAGGAACACTTTGGGTGCTACCAAACGTCACAATGTAACTGGGTGATTATAAAGGAGTACTACAGGTGTCTCCAAAGGTACATGTTGGGTTGGCGTATTTCGAGATTAGGTTTTGTCACTCCGATTGTCGGAGAGGTATCTCTGGGCCCTCTCGGTAATGCACATCACTATAAGCCTTGCAAACAATGTAACTAATGAGTTAGTTACGGAATGATGCATTACGTAACGAGTAAAGAGACTTGCCAGTAACAAGATTGAATTAGGTATTGGATACCGACGATCGAATCTCGGGCAAGTAACATACCGATGACAAAGGGAACAACGTATGTTGTTATGCGGTTTGACCGATAAAGATCTTCGTAGAATATGTGGGAGCCAATATGAGCATCCAGGTTCTGCTATTGGTTATTGACCGAGGATAGTTCTAGGTCATGTCTACATTGTTCTCGAACTCGTAGGGTCCGCACGCTTAAGGTTTCGATGACAGTTATATTATGAGTTTATGAGTTTTGATGTACCGAAGGAGTTCGGAGTCCCGGATGAGATTGGGGACATGACGAGGAGTCTCAAAATGGTCGAGACGTAAAGATCGATATATTGTACGACTATATTCGGACTTCGGAAAGGTTCCGAGTGATTCGGGTATTTTTTGGAGTACCGGAGAGTTACGGGAATTCGCCGGGGAGTATATGGGCCTTATTGGGCCATACGGGAATAGAGGAGAGAGGCCAAAAGGAAGGAGGCCTGCGCCCCCCCTCTGGTCCGAATTGGACAAGGGGGGCAGCCCACTTTTCCTTCTCCCTCTCCTCCTCTTTCCTTCTCCAACAAGGAAAGGAGGAGTCCTACTCCTCCTCTTTCCTTCTCCAACAAGGAAAGGAGGAGTCCTACTCCCGGTGGGAGTAGGACTCCCCCTTTGGCGCGCCTCCTACATAGGCCGGCCGCCTCCCCCCTTGCTCCTATATATATGGGGGCAGGGGGGCACCCCAAAGACACAACAACAATTGATCCCTTGGATCTCTTAGCCGTGTGCGGTGCCCCCCTCCACTATAGTCCACCTCGATAATATCGTAGCGGTGCTTAGGCGAAGCCCTGCGACGCTAGAACATCAAGATCGTCACCACGCCGTCGTGCTGACGGAACTCTCCCTCGACACTCGGCTGGATCGGAGTTCGAGGGACGTCACCGAGCTGAACTTGTGCTAGAACTCGGAGGTGCCGTAGTTTCGGTGCTTGATTGGTCGGGCCGTGAAGACGTACGACTACATCAACCGCGTTGTTCTAACGCTTCCGCTTTCGGTCTACAAGGGTATGTAGATTACACTCTCCCCTCTCGTTGCTATGCATCACCATGATCTTGTGTGTACGTAGGAAATTTTTGAAATTACTACGTTCCCCAACAGTGGCATCCGAGCCAGGTTTTATGCGTTGATGTTATTTGCACGAGTAGAACACAAGTGAGTTGTGGGCGATACAAGTCATACTGCTTACCATCATGTCATACTTTGGTTCAGCAGTATTGTTGGATGAAGCGGCCCGGACCGACATTACGCGAGACTGGTTTTACCGCCGTGCTTTGCACACAGGTGACTAGCGGGTGTCAGTTTCTCCAACTTTAGTTGAACCGAGTGTGGCTACGCCCGGTCCTTGAGAAGGTTAAAACAACACTAACTTGACGAACTATCGTTGTGGTTTTGATGCGTAGGTAAGAATGGTTCTTGCTCAGCCCGTAGCAGCCACGTAAAACTTGCAACAACAAAGTAGAGGACGTCTAACTTGTTTTTGCAGGGCATGTTGTGATGTGATATGGTCAAGACGTGATGAGATATAAGTTGTTGTATGAGATGATCATGTTTTGTTGAAGTTATCGGCAACTGGCAGAAGCCCTATGGTTGTCTCTTTGTTGCATAAGATGCAAGTGCCAAATAATTGCTTTACTTTATCGCTATGCGATAGCAATAGTTGCAAGAGCAATAGTTGGCGAGATGACCATGTGCCGACACATTGATATAGATCAAGATGATGAAGATGATGGTGTCGTGCCGGTAACGATAGAGATCATGACAGTACTTTGGAGATGGAGATCAAAGGCACAAGATGATCATGGCCATATCATGTCACATATTTTGATTGCATATGATGTTTATCTGTTATACATCTTATTCTGTTTTGTTTGACGGTAGCATTTTAAGATGATCTCTCACTAATTATCAAGAAGTGTTCTCCCTGAGTATGCACCGTTGCCAAAGTTCGTCGTGCCCAGACACCACGTGATGATCGGGTGTGATAAGCTCTACGTCCATCTACAACGGGTGCAAGCCAGTTTTGCACACGCGGAATACTCAGGTTAAACTTGACGAGCCTAGCATATGCAGATACGGCCTCGGAACATGGAGACCGAAAGGTCGAGCGTGAATCATATAGTAGATATGATCAACATAGTGATGTTCACCATTGAAAACTACTCCATCTCACGTGATGATCGGTTATGGTTTAGTTGATTTGGATCACGTGATCACTTAGAGGAGAAGAGGGATGTCTATCTAAGTGGGAGTTCTTGAGTAATATGATTAATTGAACTTAAATTTATCATGAACTTAGTCCTGGTAGTATTTTGCAAATTATGTTGTAAGATCAATAGCTTGCGATGTTGCTTTCATATGTTTATTTTGATATGTTCCTAGAGAAAATTGTGTTGAAAAATGTTAGTAGCAATGATGCGGATTGGATCCGTTATCTGAGGTTTATCCTCATTGCTGCGCAGAAGAATTATGTCCTTGATGCACCGCTAGGTGACAGACCTATTGCAGGAGTAAATGCAGACGTTATGAATGTTTGGCTAGCTCAATATGATGACTACTTGATAGTTTAGTGCACCATACTTAACAGCTTAGAATCAGGACTTCAAAGACGTTTTGAACGTCATGGACCATATGAGATGTTCCAGGAGTTGAAGTTAATATTTCAAGCAAATACCCGAGTTGAGAGATATGAAGTCTCCAACAAGTTCTATAGCTAAAAGATGGAGGAGAATCACTCAACTAGTGAGCATGTGCTCAGATTGTCTGGGTACTACAATCGCTTCAATCAAGTGGGAGTTAATCTTCCAGATAAGATAGTGATTGACAGAATTCTCTAGTCACCACCACCAAGTTAGTAGAACTTCGTGATGAACTATAATATGCAAGGGATGCTGAAAACAATTCCCAAGCTCTTC
The DNA here is from genome assembly GCF_002162155.2 of Triticum dicoccoides. NCBI lineage: Eukaryota > Viridiplantae > Streptophyta > Magnoliopsida > Poales > Poaceae > Triticum > Triticum dicoccoides. Next base: position 172,273,973 of record NC_041387.1, on the reverse strand, counting down.
GCGATGCAAAAATCGGCGAAGGTAGAAATCAAAGAAAAACATCAAAGTGTTGATGGTGGACAGGATCACTAGTTTCAATAAAAAGGGCAAAGGGAAGAAGGGGAACTTCAAGAAGAACAGCAAGCAAGTTGTTGCTCAAGTGAAGAAGCCCAAGTATGGACCTAAGCCTAAGACTAAGTGATTCTACTGCAAAGGGACTGGTCACTGGAAGTGGAACTACCCCAAGTATTTGGCGGATAAGAAGGATGGCAAAGTGAACATAAGTATATTTGATATACATGTTATTGATGTGTACTTTACTAGTGTTCATAGTAGCCCCTGGGTATTTGATACTGGTTCAGTTGCTAAGAGTAGTAACTCGAAACGGGAGTCGCATAATAAAAAGAAACTAGTTGAGGGTGAGGTGACGATGTGTGTTGGAAGTAGTTCCAAGATTGATATGATCATCATCGCACACTCCCTATACTTTCGGGATTAGTGTTGAAACTAAATAAGTGTTATTTGGTGTTTGCGTTGAGCATGAATATGATTTGATCATGTTTATTGCAATACGGTTATTCATTTAAGTAAGAGAATAAATTGTTGTTCTGTTTACATGAATAAAACCTTATATGGTTACACACCCAATGAAAATGGTTCGTTGGATCTCGATCGTAGTGATACACATATTCATAATATTGAAACCAAAAGATGCAAAGTTAATAATGATAGTGCAACTTATTTGTGGCACTGCCGTTTAGGTCATATTGGTGTAAAGCGCATGAAGAAACTCCATGCTGATGGACTTTTTGAATCACTTGATTATGAATCGCTTGATGCTTGCGAACCATGCCTCATGGGCAAGATGACTAAGACTCCGTTCTCCGGAACAATGGAGCGAGCAACTGACTTATTGGAAATAATACATACTGATGTATGTAGTCCGATGAGTGTTAAGGCTCACGGAGAGTATCGTTATTTTTCTGACCTTCACAGATGATTTGAGCAGATATGGGTATATCTACTTGATGAAACATAAGTCTGAAACATTTGAAAAGTTCAAAGAATTTCAGAGTGAAGTGGAAAATCATCGTGACAAGAAAATAAGGTTTCTACGATCTGATCGCAGAGACAAATATTTGAGTTACGAGTTTGGTCTTCAATTAAAACAATGTGGAATAGTTTCACAAACTCATGCCACCTGGAACACCACAATGTAATGGTGTGTCCGAATGTCGTAATCATACTTTACTTGATATGGTGCGATTTATGATGTCTCTTATTGGTTTACCACTATCGTTTTGGGGCTATGCATTAGAGACAGCTGCACTCACGTTTAATAGGGCACCATCTAAATCCGTTGAGATGACACCGTATGAACTATGGTTTAGCAGTAAACCAAAGTTGTCGTTTCTTAAATTTTGGGGCTGCGATGCTTATGTGAAAAAGTTTCAACCTGATAAGCTCAAACCCAAATCGGAGAAGTGAGTCTTCATAGAATACCCAAAGGTAACTATTGGGTACACCTTCTATCACAGATCCGAAGGCAAGTTATTCGTTGCTAAAAATGGATCCTTTCTAGAGAAGGAGTTTCTCTCGAAAGAAGTGAATGGGAGGAAGGTAGAGCTTGATAAGGTAATTGTACCTTCTCCCGAATTGGAAAATAGTTCATCACTGAAATCAGTTCCAGTGATTCCTATACCAATTAGTGAGGAAGCTAATGATGATGATCATGAAACTTCAGATCAAGTTACTACAGAACCTCGTAGGTCTTCCAGAGTACGGTTCGCACCAGTATGGTACGGTAATCCTGTTCTGAAAGTCATGATTACTAGACCATGATAAACCTACGAACTATGAGGAAGCGATGATGAACCCAGATTCCGCAAAGTGGCTTGAGGCCATAAAATCTGAGATATGATCCATGTATGAGAACAAAGTGTGGACTTTGATTGACTTGCTTGATGATTAGCAAGCCATGTTAAATAAATGGATCTTCAAGAGGAAGACAGATGCTGATAGTAAGTGTTACTATCTACAAAGCTAGACTTGTCGGAAAAGGTTTTTGACAAAGTTCAAGATGTTGAATACAATGAGATTTTCTCACTCGTATCGATGCTTAAAAGTCTGTCCGAATCATGTTAGCAATTGCCACATTTTATGAAATCTGGCAAATGGATGTCAAAACTGCATTCCTTAATGGTTTTTCTTAAAATAGAGTTGTATATGATGCAACCAGAAGGTTTTGTCAATCCTGAAGGTGCTAACAAAATGTGCAAGCTCCAGGGATCCATCAATGGACTGGTGCAAGCATCTCGGAGTTGGAATATACGCTTTGATGAGTTGATCAAAGAATATGGTTTTATACAGACTTTTGGAAAGGCCTGTATTTACAAGAAAGTGAGTGGGAGCACTACAGCCTTTCTGATAAGTATATGTTAGTGACATATTGTTGATCAGAAATAATGTAGAATTATTCTACAAAGCATAAAGGAGTGTTTGAAAGGAGTTTTTCAAAGAAAGACCTCGGTGAAGCTGCTTACATATTGAGCATTAAGATCTATAGAGATAGATCAAGACGCTTGATAAGTTTTTCAATAAATACATGCCTTAACAAGATTTTGAAGTAGTTCAAAATGGAACAGTCAAAGAAAGAGTTCTTGCCTGTGTTACAAGGTGTGAGATTGAGTAAGACTCAAAAACCCGACCACGACAGAAGATAGAAAGAGAATGAAAGTCATTCCCTATGCATCAGCCATAGGTTCTATAAAGTATGTCATGCTGTGTACCAGATCTATTGCATACCCTACCACTAAGCTTGGCAAGGGAGTGCAATAGTGATCTAGGAGTAGATCAATGGACAGCGGTCAAAATTATCCTTAGTGGAATAAGGATATGTTTCTCGATTATGGAAGTGAAAAAAAGGTTCGTCGTAAAGGGTTACGTCGATGCAAGTTTTTATACCGATCCAGATGACTCTAAGTCTCAATCTGGATACATATTGAAAGTGGGAGCAATTAGCTAGAGTAGCTCCGTGCAAAGCATTGTAGACATAGAATATTTGCAAAATACATACGACTCTGTAATATGACAGACCCGTTGACTAAACTTCTCTCACGAGCAAAACATGATCATACCTTAGTACTCTTTGGGTGTTAATCACATAGCGATGTGGACTAGATTATTGACTCTAGTAAACCGTTTGGGTGTTTATCACATGACGATGTGAACTATGGGTATTAATCACATACAGATGTGAATATTGGTGTTAAATCACATGATGATGTGAACTAGATTATTGACTCTAGTGCAAGTGGGAGACTGAAGGAAATATGCCCTAGAGGCAATAATAAAGTTATTATTTATTTCCTTATATCATGATAAATGTTTATTATTCATGCTAGAATTGTATTAACCGGAAACATAATACATGTGTGAATACATAGACAAACATAGTGTCACTAGTATGCCTCTACTTGACTAGCTCGTTTATCAAAGATGGTTATGTTTCCTAACCATGGACAAAAGAGTTGTCATTTGATTAACGGGATCATATCATTAGGAGAATGATGTGATTGACTTGACCCATTCCGTTAGCTTAGCACTTGATCGTTTAGTATGTTGTTGTTGCTTTCTTCATGACTTATACATGTTCCTGTAACTATGAGATTATGCAACTCCCGTTTACTGGAGGAACACTTTGGGTGCTACCAAACGACACAACGTAACTGGGTGATTATAAAGGAGTACTACAGGTGTCTCCAAAGGTACATGTTGGGTTGGCGTATTTCGAGATTAGGTTTTGTCACTCCGATTGTTGGAGAGGTATCTCTGGACCCTCTCGGTAATGCACATCACTATAAGCCTTGCAAGCAATGTAACTAATGAGTTAGTTACGGAATGATGCATTACGTAACGAGTAAAGAGACTTGCCAGTAACGAGATTGAACTAGGTATTGGATACCGACGATCAAATCTCGGGCAAGTAACATACCGATGACAAAGGGAACAACGTATGTTGTTATGCGGTTTGACCGATAAAGATCTTCGTAGAATATGTGGGAGCCAATATGAGCATCCAGGTTCCGCTATTGCTTATTGACCGAGAATAGTTCTAGGTCATGTCTACATTGTTCTCGAACCCGTAGGGTCCACACGCTTAAGGTTTCGATGACAGTTATATTATGAGTTTATGAGTTTTGATGTACCGAAGGAGTTCGGAGTCCCGGATGAGATTGGGGACATGACGAGGAGTCTCGAAATGGTCGAGACGTAAAGATCGATATATTGGACGACTATATTCAGACTTCGGAAAGGTTCTGAGTGATTCAGGTATTTTTCGGAGTACCGGAGAGTTACGGGAATTCGCCGGGGAGTATATGGGCCTTATTGGGCCATACAGGAATAGAGGAGAGAGGCCAAAAGGAAGGAGGCCTGCGCCCCGCCCTCTGGTCCGAATTGAACAAGGGGGGCAACCCACTTTTCCTTCTCCCTCTCCTCCTCTTTCCTTCGCCAACAAGGAAAGGAAGAGTCCTACTCCTCCTCTTTCCTTCTCCAATAAGGAAAGGAGGAGTCCTACTCCCGGTGGGAGTAGGACTCCCCCTTTGGCGCGCCTCCTCCATAGGCCGGCCGCCTCCCCCCTTGCTCCTATATATATGGGGGCAGGGGGGCACCCCAAAGACACAACAACAATTGATCCCTTGGATCTCTTAGCCGTGTGCGGTGCCCCCCTCCACTATAGTCCACCTCGATAATATCGTAGCGGTGCTTAGGCGAAGCCCTGCGATGGTACAACATCAAGATCGTCACCACGCCGTCGTGCTGACGGAACTCTCCCTCGACACTCGGCTGGATCGGAGTTCGAGGGACGTCATCGAGCTGAACGTGTGCTAGAACTTGGAGGTGCCGTAGTTTCGGTGCTTGATCGGTCGGGTCGTGAAGACGTACGACTACATCAACCGCGTTGTTCTAACGCTTCCGCTTTTGGTCTATAAGGGTATGTAGATTACACTCTCCCCTCTCGTTGCTATGCATCACCATGATCTTGCGTGTACGTAGGAAATTTTTGAAATTACTACGTTCCCCAACATTTTCGGCTGTGCGGTGGCCGACCTCCAGCTACCCCGTATCCAGTTGAAGTTTTTTTCAAAATTGGATGTAGCTTTTTTGGTTGCCGGACGTAGCATTTTTCAGTATGGTTGCAGCTATGACGCACGTCCGTCGAAGCCTATTCTTTCTCTGGTTCCAGCAAAAAATGCCATCGGTCGTAGCATTTTGGGTTGACGGTTGTAGCTCTGATGTGCACCGGTTGTAACACCTGCTTCTCTCTTGTCCCTGCAAGAAAGAATGACGCATGTAGCAATTTCCGTCGCTGCTTGTAGCTTCGTCGAGTGCCGTTAACAGCTTTTCCGTAGATGGTTGAAGCATCCGCGTGCAGCACGTCGGTGCCTGCAGGCGGTTGAAGCTTTTTGTTTCACCCGTTGTAGCTTTTCCCACAATGGTTGTAGCTTCTCAGGCGCCGGTTGCAGCTTCCATGGGTACCCGCCCCAGCTTTGTGTATCTCTGCTCAAGCTTTTCTTCTCACCTGTGGTAGCTTTCTCAGGTGCGGGTTGCAACATCTGTTTGTTGTCGTCTCCAGCTCCGGTTAGTGCTGGTTGCAGCACCGATGTTGGGTGGCGCCGTTGTAGCTTTCAGGTCTGTAGGAAGGAGAGAAAAAGCACCATGAAAAGAGCTCCAAAATTCTCTAGGGATCCATGGCGGTTTGCTGTGGGGAGTGGAGAAACGGAGCCATGGCCGCGGCCGGCTAGCCGGAGTGGAGCCAGGAGTGTGTGGGTGCTGGCACGCTCGCCGGCAGGGATCGGAGAAACAAGAGAGTGGATGCGGGACGGGCTAAGTTTTGTTGTGGATAAGGCAGAGGAGCGAGGAAGAAACGAGTGGAAGAGCACTTCGTTTGGTGCGTGGCCCCATGTGCAGAAGTGCGAGTCGAGGCGAGCAAGGGGCGTGACCAGCCGAAGCTTCGGCCGGACCGCTGATTATAAACATTTCCCGAAGAAAAATCTATGAAATAGTTTGCGGACCTGTGGTAAAACCTCTCCTTTTCACTTATCAGTGACCCGGTCCGACGTAAAAGCAGGAAATTGCAAAGGGAAACGTTTGGCATCGGCGCACCAGCGGAACGCTTCGGCCGGTGCCCCTCGCTCGCTCGCTTTTTTCCACGGACGGAACATTTTTTTTCTTATATGCTTCTTCTTCCTCTCGCGAGCGCCGCCTCCTGGAAGTGTGTCCCCTCCCCCTCCCCTCTTCCCGAGCTGCGACTGGGCCACCACGACCTTCATCGCCGGCGGCCAGGCTCCCCTCGCCGGCTGCCATGGCTGCCTGCCGCCATGGCCAGATCCATCCCCTACCTCAAGCTTTCACGCGGGCGCATCCCCTCCCCCCTCCC
>NC_041387.1:172255375-172267447 GCF_002162155.2 Triticum dicoccoides | reverse complement strand
CTGCGACTGGGCGACCACAACCTCCATCGCCGGCGACCAGGCGCTCCCTCGCCGGCCGCCATGGCTGCCTGCCGCCATGGCTGCCTGCCGCCATGGCTGGATGCAGCCCGCGTATACTAGTGTTGCAACCGTCACCTAGAACAGCTTCAACAGCTGTTGAAAAAAGCTTCAACCATAGACAGAAAAGCTTCAATGAAACTGCATAATAAGGGGAAGCTGCAACCGTAGTTGGTTTTTGTTACTACAGGCGAAGGTTTTTGCTACATCCATCAGGCGGAGCTGCGACCTCACGACGATGACAACGACGATTTTTTGTTGCAATCGTAGTAGATTTTTGCTACCACCGCTGAAGTTTTTGCTACATCCATGCAAGGCAGAGTTGCGACCTCGCGAAAGACGGCGACGGTGTTTGATTTTTGCTGCAACCATAGTAGATTTTTGCTTCTATCGGTGAAGCTTTTTGCTACATCCATGTAAGGCGGAGTCGCGACCTCGCGAAAGACGGCGACGGTGTTTGATTTTTGCTGCAACCATAGTAGATTTTTGCTTCTATCGGTGAAGCTTTTTGCTACATCCATGTAAGGCGGAGTCGCGACCTCGCGAAAGACGGCGACGGTGTTTGATTTTTGCTGCAACCGTAGTTTACTTTCGCTACTACGGGTGAAGTTTTTTGCTACATCCGTTCAAAACGGTGTTGATTGACTGACGGTCGAGCTGCAATGGCGAGCATCAATGGCGAGGGGCGGCGGCCGAGCCACAACCGTCGCCGTCAAGAGCTGCAACGCAGGTGGAGTTGTTGCATGGGAACTGGCGACGTGGACAGCTGGCGAGGGCGGGGACTGGCGACGAGGACGGGCGGCGAGGGAAGGGATCGGCGACGAGGACGGGCGGCGAGGGTGGGGGTCCGGCGGCGACGAGGAAGACCGGCGAGGGTGGGAACCGGCGACCACCGGAGGGGACAGGAGGCGCGGCGTCACGCTCCCCCAAACGGGATCCAACTGACTGCCCGAGGAAGAAGAGAGCTTGGGGCGATTCGTTTTTTTTTTGCTTGGGATCCAGCGGCTGCGTGGCTCAAATCGAACGGTCCGGGCTGGACCGGCCGAACGATTCGGCCGGCGCACCGGCGCCTATCGGTGCCCCATTGCAAACGCTGTTCAAGTGTAACGTGACAGTGTTGCTCAGAAAACGTGTACCGTTGGATGCCATCTCCTCTTTACCGTCCTGACCAAGCACGCAGATCGGTTCCCTCCACAGACCCGAGTCTCCACCCATCCCGGCCACTCTCGTACGGACCCGACCGTCTACGCCGGCGTCGCCGCCGCCGGAGCTCCAGTCCGCCGCCCGCTAACTCAGCGCAAACTCCAGTATCATTACAAACCCGAGATAGCAGGCGCCAACCACCACCTCGCATCCCGTGCCCCCTCCCCCTCGCGGAATCCCCCCGCCCCCCGTCGCCTGTGCTAGGGTTGCAGCCGTATTCCTCCGGCTTTTGTTTCCCGGGACACAGGGAAGATGTCGTCGACGCAGAAGAAGAAGAGCAACTATAAGGAGAAGATGGCGCGGCGGAAGTGAGTCTCGCATACCTGTCTATCTGCACCTTCTGTTTTCGATTTGTTCTAATAGCATGGTTGGTGATGTACCGATGTTTATATCATGTGGCTTGCGAATTTGAATGACGTTTATCACGTAGTGGACATAGCTGGGGCGATGGTTCTGGTACTAATTTGAGGGAAAATTACAGAAACATACCAATCCTGTTCATCAGATTATCGTTGTAAGCATGTTTCATGAGCTGCTGCTGCTGCAGCAGCAGAACCATGATTAAATAGCGATAGCGCTGAATAAATGGAGTCCTGCAAATCCATGGGACTCAATAGTCTCCCACAACTCTGGAGGGCTCTGGTTAGTGTTCATTACTTAGACCATAGTGGCCATGTTGTCATACTGGGCACAATTCAAACACTTTCTTTGTCTTTCCATGTACCAGTTTTTGGAACCTGAAATCATGTAGAAACAGGAAATTTCATGATAAATCAGATACATGCTCAACTACCTCAAACATACCTTTCTTGCTCACTTAATTCTCATTGATCTCCTCATGAAGGGAGGAGAACAAAAAAGAAGAACCAGAGACACCAAGGTACCGAGATCGTGCAAAGGAGCGTCGTGAAGATCAAAACCCTGACTATGAACCTACAGAGCTTGGTTCGTTTCATGCCGTGGCACCTCCTGGAGCAGATTTGAGGTAACAGACCCCATGATTCACATGTCTCCTATTCCTACAGCCATCCTGTGCTCAATTTATCATAATGTTCTTCTATGTTTAAGTTCTGAAATTGTTTGCATTACAGGCTAGAAGATGCCCAAAAGATTTCAATTGAGAAAAGCAAATACCTTGGAGGTTGGTATAGTTGTCATATTTATTTGTGATAACAAGCATCTTCTGCTTGTTTTTATGTGTGTTTCCTCTTGCACTCAATAAATGTATGCACATGAGTGCAAGGATATGCATGCGGTGTCTGAATTGTGATAAGTTTGCCTCAGACTTCTAATGTAAATGATAAGTGATAAAAGAAATCCTTATGTCTGTAAACCTGTCACGGCCAGTACAGGTAGCTTTGGCTTGTAGCCTCGCCGCCGGCTAGCCATGGTAAGATGCAGCAGTGTCTAGAATAGCATGCGCATAGGAGAGGGGTGCTAGGGGTAGGAGAGAATCATGAGGTAGATGACAGATTGATTATTCTATTGCCTGCCCTTTTGTTTGACCATGATCCTCTCCTTATAAACTAGTTACAACCATGAGACAGACTTGGACTGAACTCCAAAGCTTTCCTAATTAAACTCTTTTCGTAACACAATGCAGACACCAGACATAAAAGCCAAACTACTACCTAATTAATGCCTGCAGAGGCTTGCTGCTATCCTGGACGGACATGCCTCTTGAGTGCAATCCAACCATGACAAAACCTGCCATGGTTTTAGAAGTTCTATTTCTGAATGAAGTATGAAGAGCGAAATCTGCATGCGATTAAAAAAAAAACGAAATCTGCATGATGATTGATTGATCTGATCAATCAGTAATGTGCAGTCATCAAAACTGTGGAAGCAGCCTTTATCTGTTCCATTTTGACGTGCAGTCGACAAGAGGCTAGTTTTGCTTCCCCCAATAGAGCTATTTTGACCTGTCATTCTCTAAGTACATGTATTTTCTAGTCTGGAAAAGATCTGATTTGTGAAGTTAATCCTCTTTAACATTCTTTTAATTGAAAAGAAAAGTAGTTAATTTAGAAGGACACACTTTTGAAGGTAACATGATATGTTGTTTCGGAAATGGTAGCTTAGATCTCTGATACTCAGTTTTATCTTTCTCTGGTACTGCATTATGATTAATGTGCCATTTCCACTTTATGCTTTTAATAGGCGATCTGGAGCATACTCATTTGGTCAAAGGGTTGGATTTTGCTCTACTTAACAAAGTACGGAGTGAAATTGACAAGAAGCCTGATTCAGAGGATGGGAAGGATGCCAAGGCGAGGTACTTGCAACCACAGTATAGTTTTAGCTACATAACACTACTGTAACATTGAGTAGGGCTTTTATGAAAATAACCAGATTTTAATGCACATTTAGGATCCTGTAAATATGCCAACAAGAGTGTTGTCACTTGCATAATTTCATTTGTATGAAAAGTGAACTAATGATAACTAAGCTGAATTCACTATGGAAGAACAAACTGGGCAACCTCTTGCTAGCTCTTCGTTGGATTTTGACATGATTTTCAGAGAGAAGAGAGGCCAAGTACCCTCCTGTTGGGATCTTGGACAAGAGTTTCTTATGATGAATGCAGTTTCCATTATCTGTTAGAAATGAACATTTTGTCTGATGGCTTACAAGAGAGAGAGAGAGACCAAACTAAACTTGCTCTATCTCTGCCTCTCTGTTGATGGATAATTTACATTTATGTCTGCTACCAGAGCTTAAGCTAAACCCAAGAGGGGGCCAAGCTAGTGAAACAAACACAAACATTTTGGTATGCTAAACATGTGCACATTACCAAGGACTTTTCAAGGGATAGGATGGGCCAGTACCCTCCTGGCCTACATGAAGCTCCACCATTGTCTGCTGCGGCTCTTCATAACATTACCAACCTATTTCCTGAACCACTCACAGCACCACCTTGTGTCAGAATTAAACAAAATATAGTGTCTCTGAAATTTTTGAACTGGAAAAGCAGGGGTGAACCCCTCTGAAGCATGACGTTATGCCCTTCCTCTAGATCTCTTTAGTATTTTGAGAGCATTCTACATTATTTTTCACTGTCCTTTTCAGGGAAACAAAAGAAGACCGGGCGGTCTCATTCCGCACTGCAATTGCAAAGGTACAATTCATTTTGTTTATCAGTGTAACTTGCACACACCCTATGTAACATAAAATGGATACTGATTGACATTTTCATTGATTGCAGTCTGTCTACCAGTGGACTGTAAAGCAACAACAAAGCATGATAAAGGCGAATGACATGTTTCTTCCTGGCCGGATGGCATTTATTTACAATATGGTATTGTCTTTAAAATTTCTCGTGTTGGTGTTTTCGTGTGCTTTACGTAATGGCGATGATTATACACATCTCACTTGTAGTAATAGGGGCCATGCTGTGTACACTGTAATTTCTTTCCTGTTTTCCTGGGAACGATCAGACTTCCTACAGTAGGCTTAATGAGAATTTCTTGTTTATGGAAGTGGTCAGTGCTTTAATACTGTTCAGTATACGCAATGTGCGGTTAATCGTTTTTCTTGTTCCAACCAGGAGGATGGACTTAACAGTGATATTCCAACAACTCTTCACAGGAGCAAAGCTGATTGCCCTGTCCCAGAGGTACTGGAACAGTAGCCGTGTCGCTGTTTTTGCAACTGTGTTTTTTTTTTGCTCAGACGGTCATCTTGTTTCTACAGGAAATGGTCACTGTCAGCGTAGATGGCTCTGTACTTGACAGGATTGCCAAAATCATGTCATACCTTAGACTTGGATCATCAGGGAAGGTATTGAAGAAGAAGAAAAAGGAAAGGGATACAAAAGGTATGTGCTTCAAATGAAAGTGGTTGTTCTATCAATCTATCATAGTAGAGGATATTAGAGTGAGACCTAAGAACAGGATTACAGGAAAGTGTTCTTCATTAAGGCATGAGAAAACATGCTAGAGTATTTTTTCTAGATGAAGGAGAAATGTTGGATGAGTGTTTATATAGTCACGGACATCGAAAAGTCTGGCCTTTGTTTGGCTTTATTAATTTAAAGCTGAGCGCCCCTTGCGCCTTTTATCTAAAGAAAATATCGAAAAAGTAAGATTAATACTTAAGATGGTTTAGTTTTAATTCAATTATTCTTATAAACTTCTGTCAAGATTTAACTTCTGGTGCTTGTGTTATGTATACTAATTTTGGTTTTGTTCAATGCTGATTGATTTCAGTAGTTAAATTAGTATTGGTTATATTTATATGCTATATACGCATCTTACTATCTTAATATTTCCGTCATCACAAATTAATCAATTGGCTTAAATCATTTGTGATATACTCCCTCCGTCCCAAAATTCTTGTCTTGTCTAGATACGGATGTATCTAATACTAAAACATGACTTGATACATCCGTATTTAGACAAATCTAAGACAAGAATTTTGGGACGGAGGGAGTATGATGTTACTATAATTTCTGTACTATTGTTTTGTTTTTTATATTGCAGGGAAGAGTAATTTGGCAGGCGGTGTCTACAATGAGGTAGTAAGACCTGCCCAAAGTAATGGTTCTGTTCAGAAACACCAGTCAGAAAAGGATATGCCACCACCACCCCCACCCCCACGAAAGAGTAACTTCAGTGAAAAGGAGAAACATTCTGTCCCTGTTGCTAGAGCAGATGACGATGACATATTCATTGGAGATGGAGTTGACTATACTGTTCCTAACAAGGAAATGAGCCAGAGCCCCATCTCCGAAGATATGGATGAATCCCCACGTATCCATCAGAATCAGTCCAATTTGAATGAACCTGTGTATGGTCCTATTCAACCATCCGAATCTGCTCAAGCTTGGCAACAGCCAATGGTAATTTTCTTTTTATGTTCAGCAACATTAGTTCTGGTGAATATAGTACGTAGTGTTTCAATGATGCAGGTTGATTGTTTAGCGAAGCGTAAATATTACTATCAGTCTACATTTCCAGTGTGCTACAAAACTAGCTGTTGTAGTTTAGGAAACAAAATGTCTGTTTTCCTTTTAACCCAGATGCCTGAAGGTTTATCTCTTGTGATGTTAGGATGGTTATGATGCTATGCAAGCCCAAATGGCAGCTGCTGGATACCAAGGCGAGTGGTCAGGCTATCAGTATGCGGAACAGCAGCTGGCTTATCCAGAACAGTACATGCAACAGGGTACTGTGGGATACGATGTGTTAGTTGACCCAAATATATCTCAGGATCCAAGGTTGATGACTCAAGCAGACAAGGATAAGGGTCTAGGTTCTGTCTTCAAGCGTGATGATGACAGGCTTAAGCAGCTGAGGGAAAAAGATGCGCGGGAGAAAGACCCAAATTTTATTTCAGATAGTTACTCTGAGTGTTATCCTGGTTACCAGGGTTATAATCAAGAGATTGCAGGGAGTGACGATGAAGATGATTTGTCAAAGATGGATATGGGTGGACGGGTAAGTGAAATTGTTACCCTAGCTTATTTGAATTCCTATCCTTGGTGCCATGATTGTATGCTAACTATGACAATCCCTGAGCAGGCGAAGGGCCGTCTTCACCGCTGGGACTTTGAGACGGAAGAAGAGTGGGCGAAATACAACGATCAGAAGGAAGCCATGCCAAAGGCGGCATTCCAGTTTGGTGTGAAGATGCAGGATGGCAGGAAGACCAGGAAGCAGAACAAGGATCAGAAGCTCAGCAACGACCTCAACAAGATCAACAAGATCCTGGCGAGGAAGAAGGGCGATAAAGATGGAGGCGAAGGGCATTATGATGACGATCTACCCAGCGGGAAGAAACAGCGAGCTTGATCTAACTGGTCATCCATTTTTTTTCCGTCTGTCTTGTTGGAACTGTGAAACGGCCATGCTTTTGTGAGCTGAAACCATTAGGTCCGTAGCCTGTAGTTTCATTTTTGGTGGACATTAGTCTTGCATGGTATTCGTTGTAGAATATGTAACCCAGATGGTCCCACCTACTCAGGTCAGGCAAAAGTACCACACATGACATGAGAAGCCATGTAAAATTGTGGGAGACGATTCTGATCTGGTGGCTGATCCGCGGGAAATATCCGTCTCTTGTCTCGGAAAAAAGATGTTTCTCTTCACCTGATTCCTTTTAACTCCCAAGGCTCCCAGCTGCCCCCACTCCGTACTTCTGGAAAACTATTTGGCTATGCTCGCATGCCTTTGAGCGGCGGCACCATAAACTACGAGAGCAATGTATATTGTCTCGCTTAATGATCTGTAGGTTAGTTTAAACACGAAATCACAGATACAATGATTCGGTCGTATCCTAGATCCAAGAAATGGCAAAGTAATTCTTATAATAACAAATTACAGCGAAATTTCTGAGAATCATTTCCTCCGTGGTATAAATCTTCACAACCCGAAATACTACCATGTCAGCATCCCTGCTCCCCATGACCAGGCTGACAAGGAGGACCCACAATCCCAGGGCTCGCCGGGCTCGCCCACCAGACCCGTCAGGAACAAGAGGCCCAACCCGCGAGTGACTGGGCCAACGTGGGTGCGGTGACGCCCAGCCACCGCGCCACTACTTAAGAGCATCACCACCAGAGGGCTCGATATCCTGAGGATCAAGACAACGGCGGCGGCTACCCTAATCCCCAATTACCGAAAAAGGCTTTCGCCCCGCTTTATAAATAAAGCAAACCGCCACAGAGCATACAAACTGAAGCAAGTCCACACCCACCCACCCAAAACTCACGACAAAGTATATAGGTTCTGCTGAGGGCACAACTCAACAAGCCCAAAAGGAAAAGAAAAACAACACCCACACACCAAACACAAGGCGTCTAGTCAGGATCCGGCGGAGGCGGCGGGGGCGGCGGCGACAGGCGGACGGCCATCGAACGGATGTCGGCGATGAAGGCGGAGATGGCGTCACGGTCCGGGGGGCGGCTAAGCGGCCGCCAAAGCTGCAAGAAACCCGAGAATTTGTAGAGAGCGTCAGTAGCGCGACGAAGGGGAGCGTGCTGAATCACAAGCTTATTGCGAACGGTCCAAAGAGTCCAGGCGAGAATGCCAACCTCAAGCCACCTAATGTGGCGAGAGGACGCGGGGGACAACTGGAGTTCAGCAAAAAGGTCCGGGAAATTGGTGTGGCACCAACTACCACGGACCACCTCGCGAAAGCAGCTCCAGAGGAACTGGGCGGAGACGCAGGAGAAGAAGATGTGGTTCGAGTCTTCAGGGACTCCACAGAGCGGGCAGATACCGGTGCCCGGGCCATTGCGCTTGCAGACCTCCACTCCAGACGGGACCCGGCCGCGAATCCACTGCCACATGAATATGTGGATCTTCAGGGGAACACGGACGAACCACACCATCGATAGGGGGAGGGGAGCGGAGGATGGGGCAATGGCCAGGTACAGCGACTTGGTGGAGAACAAGCCCGACGGATCCAGACGCCACCGCGCAAGGTCCGGTCTGCCATCCACCAACGGCTCATGCAACGCAACGTAATCAAGCAACTCACGCCAGGCGGCGGATTCCGCCGGCCCAAAAGGCCGACGGAAAGCAAGGCGCCCTAAGTCAAGAAGGGCCCTATTGACCGAAATCGTGGGGTCGACGGAGATAGAGAAGAGGGCGGGGAAGCGGGCCGCAAAGGGAGCATCTCCGGCCCAACGATCAAACCAGAAAAGCGTCGAGAGGCCGGATCCCACCGAGATGGAGGTCCCAATGCGGAGCACCGGGAGAAGCTGGACAATAGACTGCCAGAACTGAGAGCCGCCCGATTTCTGGCAGAAGGCTAGGGGCTGACCCCGCAGGTATTTATTCCGGATAATTTCGAGCCAGAGGCCACCTTGACCCTGGGCGATGCGCCAGAGCCAACGGGAGAGAAGGGCAATATTCATCCTTTTAGAGCACATGATGCCCAGACCACCTTGCTCCCTGGGCTTGCAGATGTCAGGCCAGCTGACCATGTGGTACTTCTGCTTATCATGCTCGCCAGCCCAGTAGAAGCGGGACTGAATTTTGGCGATCTCCTTGTGGAGATTCATGGAGGCTGTAGAAACTCATAAGGAACAGAAGAGACTGGAGAGGGAAGAGTTGATGAGAATAGTCCGGGCCGCCTTAGATAGCCATCTCCCCTGCCAGGGCTCGCAACGGGATTGGAGCTTAGTCACGGAGGTCCGCAGGTCCGCGACGGAGAGTTGCGAGTCGCTAATGGGAGTCCCCAGGTAGGAGGTGGGGAAAGAGCCCAGGTGACAATTAAGTCTGTTGGCGATGGCCATAGACTCAGAGGGGGAATATCCCATAACCATGACATCACTCTTCTCAAAGTTGATCTTGAGGCCCGACATCTGTTGGAAGCAGAGAAGGAGGAACTTGAGGTTGGCGATGTCCACCTCCGAGCCTTCGACCATAATGATCGTGTCGTCAGCATACTGGAGGATGGAGATCCCCGAGCCCCCAAAAAGGTGTGGGGTAATCCCGCGGATGTGGCCAGCAGCTTTTGCCTTATCAAGGATGGAGGCAAGAGCGTCCACTACCATATTGAATAGGAACGGGGAGAAGGGGTCGCCTTGGCGCACCCCACAAAGGGTAGGGAAGAAAGGACCAATCTCGCCGTTGATGTTAACCGCCGTGCGACCGCAAGAGACCATTTGCATGACTCTAGTGATCCACCGGTCATCAAAGCCCTTCCGAAGAAGGACCTCCCTGAGGAAGGTCCAGCTAACAGAGTTGTAGGCTTTGTGGAAATCGATCTTCAGAAAGACTGCCTTAAGGCGTTTGACCCGGACCTCGTGAAGGACTTCATGAAGGACCAGGACTCCATCTAGGATATATCGACCCTTAGTGAAGGCCGACTGGTTAGGGTGGGTTATCCGGTCAGCAAGCAGGGTCACCCTATTGGCGTACCCTTTGGCCAGGATCCGGAAGATCACATTAATGACCGTGATCGACCGGAACTGGCGGATGTCGGACGCCCCAGGGACCTTGGGGATGAGAGAGATGATCCCGTAGTTGAGGCGCCCCAGGTCAATAGAGCCAACAAAGAATTCCTCGAAGATGGCCATGACTTCTGGTTTAATCACGTTCCAGAAGGTCTGGAAGAAGATGACTGGGAGTCCATCCGGGCCCGGAGCAGAAGAAGCATTCATACCCTTGATAGCCTCCCAGACCTCCTGCTCAGAGAAGGGGGCCGTCAAGGCCGCGTTCTCCGTGTTGGACACTAGCTGGAGGCCGGCCCAACAATCAGGGGCGAGGGAGATGCCGCTCTGAGGAGCGGCAGAGAAAAGGGACCTATAGAAGCCGTCGACATGGGTCCGGATGTCGCGGGGGTCCTGGAGGAGGGTCTCCCCATCCCAGAGAAGGGGGATGGTGTTGCGTCCACGGCGGCCATTGGCGATAGCCTGGAAGTATGCAGTATTCGCGTCACCCTTCAGGACCCATTTCTGCGCGCCCTGAAGTCGCCAATAAGCCTCCTCATCGGTGTAGATCACGGAGAGTTGGTCTTCGAGGTCATAGCGGGACAACCACTCGTCCGGAGAGAGACCCACCACGTCGGCCCTAAGGTCAAGGGCCTAGATCGCGGTAAGTAGCGCCTTCTTACGCTCCCTGGTGTCGCGGCCAAGGTTGGCCCCCCACCCCTTCATAAACTGCCTGCCACGTTTCGCACAGAAGTGCCACGCGTCAATAGCCGAGGGGGGCCGAGGGTGGGGGTGGGCCCGAGCCTCGATCCACCGCGCGTAGACGGCGTCGGTAAATCCAGACTGGGAGAGCCAGAAGGTCTCAAAGCGGAAACGAGGGGGGATCGGCGGACGCTCGTCCGCGGAGGAGAGAAGAAGGGGATCATGATCCGAGCCAATCCTACTGATGGCGCGGAGAGAGGCTAGGGAGCAACGGAGGTCCCACTCCGGGGACACTAAGACCCTGTCCAAGACGGACTGGGTCGGGGAGGCTTGCCGATTGGTCCAGGTGAACCGGGCACCAATCCTATCAATCTCCCGGAGGGCGAGGTCAGCAATGAAGTCATTAAACAACTGCATCCGGGCAAAGCAGACATTGTCATTGCTCTTGTCTTCCGCCACGCGCAGCAGGTTAAAGTCGCCACCCACTACCACGGGGAGGGAGGCTGCCAAGATCTTCCGATGGAGCTCCTCAAGGAAGGCGGCCGATCGACTATGGTCGGCAGGCCCGTAGACAATGATGATCTCCCACTTGAAGTTGAGATCTCTGGAATAATTCCATGCTGACGAAGAATTCCCCCTGATCCATGCTGCTCACCTCGAAGGTGGCATCCTTCACACCTAAAAGGATGCCACCCGAGTGGCCTGAGCTCCCACTAGAAGGGAGCCAGTGCCACGCAAAGAGGTGGGAGCTCAAAAGGTCGAGCTCAGGGAGCGAGAAGTCGCGACGCATGGTCTCCTGAACGGCAACAATGTCGATGTGCTCATCCCGCATGTACTCCACAAGTTGGCGGCGACGACCATCATGGCCGAAGCCGTGGATGTTCCAGAAGAGGGCTCGCATTAAGGAGCCATCGGGGGGTTGCTTGACCCCAGAACACGAGAAGCGCTTTGCGCGCGAAGAGCCACAGTGCGGGAGCGAGTACGGCCACGGATCTCCGCCCCGGCCGCCGGGGGGGGGGGGGGGGCGCCGTCCGGCATGGACCAGGCGGGGTGGGAGACACCCCCACCGCAGAGGCGGCCGGAGGTAAAAGGAGGGATGCACGGGCCTCCGCGAGCTTCCCATCAAGGATCTCACGAGCTCTGATGGCCGCGATCTGGACTAAAGGGGGGCCAGCCTCCCCTTTGAAGATGATCGCGGAGTCGGAGGACACTTTGGCGAGGTTCCCCAA
>NC_041387.1:172253354-172254874 GCF_002162155.2 Triticum dicoccoides | reverse complement strand
CCTCCCCCGTCAGAGACGGCGAGGGAGAGGCCAGCTGAACAGGACCAGAACAGCCGAGGAGGAGTGGCGCAGGAGGTGGCGACGCAGCCGGCGGAGGAGGTGGCGCGAGGAGGGTCGCAGGGACAGGAGCCGGGGCATCCCGCGGCAGAGGCGAGGGCGGGGCATCCCCTAGCCGTGGAGGAGACGAGGCGGCGGGGAGACCGGCGGCCGGGGAGGGGGGATCCACCACAGGCGGCATTTCCCCCTCCGCGGGCGCCGCCGGCGCATCAGGGGGGGCGTCGAGGGGCAGGGCCACCGAGTCCCGCTCCATAGGAGGGGACGAGGCGGGGGAGCGCGGGGAGGAGGCCGGGCAGACCACCATGCCCACACTGGAGATGTCGCTCCCCTCGGAGGGAGACGCCGCCGCGAGCGAAGGGCCACCCAACGGAGGGAGAGGAGCGGCCTGGCGGCCCTTGCCCCCCGCGACAGGTGGAGGAGGCGAGGGGGAAGGGGAGCGGGAGTCCTCGGACGCCCCCTCCTCATCCGAGCGGTGGGACCGGGAGCAGTGACGGCCGTGGTAGTCCCCACCGGCCCCCGGGTTGCTACCTGGGGGGCCGGCGTCAAAGGAGCGGGGGCGCCCAACGTGGTTGGGAGGCTCGGGGCGAACCTGAGGTCGAAGCCCTGGTCGTTGAAGAAGACGCGGACTGAGGTGCGAAGCTTGGAGGAGTCGAGGCACTTGACCTTGACCCGGACCTCCTCCTCCTTGCGAATAGAGAGCTCATCAACCGCCACCACCTTGCCCAAGAGACGGGACATCTGGCGGATGACGAGCTCAGACCGCGCAATATCGGGGAGGCCGGAGATGAGGATCCAGGCGGTGTCGAGGGTGGCCACGGCCTGAGCATCGAGGACCGGCTCGGAGATCTCGACAACCAGCTGGTTGAGGGCGAGAGTGATCTGGCCACTACGTGTCGCGTAGCCGTAGCTGACGGAGTCGGGGAAGACAACAGAGAAGATGTGACCGGCGGAGGGGGTGACCACCCAATCCCACTGGTGACGGTAGAGATGGTTGAGCTCAGCCTCAATCATCTCCGGGGATGCCACGCCATCGACGATCGTGACAATCGCCTGAAGGGAAGGAGACGGCGGAGGGGCGTCAGAGACCTCGAGGTGGAAGAAACCCAACCCCTCGATCCCATGCCCATACATCATGAGCTCCGAGACCACCGGTCTATTCGGACAAAGGAGGGTGGGGTGGCCGGGATCCTTGCAGAGGTAGCAGCACTGGGGGTTGACGCAGTTGACTTGCGAGTGCCCCCTCACCCCACAGTTGAAGCAGGGGGGGGGGGCGAGGGAGACCGGAGACGGGGCCGGGAGTGGTGGAGGATCCCGGATCCGCGGGAGGGGGCACGGGCGGCGCGGCGCGAACGCCGCGCCGCTTCTTTTTCTTGGCAGGTCCGGACCGACCGCGGGCGGGGCCTCCACCAGGCGCAGGAGCCGGGGCCACACCCCCGGGGGCCGAAGCATGGGGCGGCACATAG
>NC_041387.1:172252819-172253344 GCF_002162155.2 Triticum dicoccoides | reverse complement strand
GGGAGGGGAGCAAGACGGGCGGCCGGAAGGGAGGGGGGGGGTGGCAGGAGTCGCCGAGGCGGAGAGGAGTTCGGCAGGTGCGAGTTGAGGGGAGGGAATAGCGGTGCAGGGGGGAGGAAGAAGGGGGAGCCCGCACGGGAGCCAGATCGAGGGGGCCTCCTCAGATCTGGGCCTAGGGCAAGAGTCCGGTCTACCAAGACTGGGCCGGACTGGGAGCTGCGGGGTGGGCCGAACCGAAGCGGGCCGTGAGGGGCCCATCAGCCGTGGCGGGCCGGGGCCCAGCAGCCCAGCCAACCGCGCGGAGCGGTCCACGCGCCGGGAGGGAGCGGGTGCGAGGAAGGAAACCCTATCGAGGCCGGCCACCGGTGCCGCCGCCGGCACGGGACCAGCCCGGGCGACAGGAGAGGCCAAGGCGCCCCGGTCTGCATGCACCTGGAGCCCGGAGGATCTGAAATGCGCGATGAACGGCCTGAACGGGGCGGTGCGGCGCGCCGTGGACGGGAGGAGGGGAGGGAGGGAGAGAGG
>NC_041387.1:172203914-172252428 GCF_002162155.2 Triticum dicoccoides | reverse complement strand
CCGCCTGCCAGGAGCCGAACCCCTCGCGTGGGGGGCTGAGCTCCCTGGCCGGCGGGGCGGAGCGAGCCGGTGACCGGAGCGGGAAGACACAGGGGCCGGGGGAGCTATGGGAAGGGGGAAAGGGGGGTCGTCCACACATTCAGCCCAGTAGAACCTGGCCGGCGGAGCGGCGGCGGAGGGGGCGCACGCCGGGGAGGGCGGCACCGGGACCGCGGAGGAGGAAGGGGGAGCCGTGGAGAGGGCGAGGCAGGGCGCCGGCGGCGAGGGCGCCCGCGGGGTCGCCAGGAGAGTCGCCCATCCTGCTTGCTTCCTCCATGCTCCTTACCGAAGGTTTTTTACCAGTGCGTCTCTAGTATTACACCATGATTCCTCCATTCATCCAGTAGCAAAATAAATAAAAGTGAGGGAAGCAGACAGGGGAGCCACCACTAATCCCCAATTCCCCCATCCTATTCTTCATCCTTGTACTCCACTATTGTAATCGAACCTGTTAATCAGGCTAGTGAGAGTGAATCGAGTGCAAACACCTTCACCACCATCTCGCCTCTTACATCTGGTATCAGAGACCAAATCCACACCCTTCCACCACGCCGATCTAGCCCAATTTGTTGAGACCAGATCCTTGCACCAAGCGTGAGTTCGTCTCATCGCCATGGATCCATCCGTCTAGTCGTTCCTGGAGCGTCTGGAGACCACCCTCAAGGAGCACACCGCTGCGATCCATGCCTCCAACTCCAAGATCGATGATCTCATGATGTGGCGCCCCGACCTCGAGCGGCGCGTCGCCGATCTGACCGACGCAGTGGCGGTCCTGCAGCGCGCATCGCCACCACCACCACCTCCGGAGAGGGCATCCCACCAGGCGCCTTTGATGGGCCAACAGCCGCCTGCGACAACCGGCGCCCACATCGGGGCCGCGTCTGGCGCGGCAACAATCCTGCAAGGGCCCGATGGCCACGGCGTCTACAACATCCCACGGGGGCCACCGGCGGCATCCTTCCAGATGCGGCCACCGCCCCCGGCAAACGGTCAGTACGACGACCCACCCTCACCCCTGCTCTCTCCCCGTTCGCGCACGCTAGCCAGCTACTCAGTGGCCTAGGCCAAGCGCACCCATCCATCCAATTTCCACAGTTCACCGGAGACCATCCGAAACTGTGGAAAACCCTTTGCGAGCAGTACTTTTCCATGTTTGCTATTCTACCATTGTTCTGGGTCCCCATGGCTGCACTGAACTTCTCTGGTTCAGCATCCATCTGGTTGCAGTCCATCCAGAAATGACTTGCAGAATTCGATTGGGAGTTGTTTACTGCACTGCTATGTACGCGCTTCGGCCGTGACCACTGAGGGAGTCCTGGATTAGGGGGTCCTCGGACAGCCGAACTATTGGATTATGAAGATACAAGATTGAAGACTTCGTCCCGTGTCCGGATGGGACTCTCCTTTGCGTGGAAGGCAAGCTTGGTAGTTCGGATATGTAGATCTCCTTCTCTGTAACCGATTCTATGTAACCCTAGCCCCCTCCGGTGTCTATATAAACCGGAGGGTTTAGTCCGTAGGACAACAACAATCATAATCATAGGCTAGCTTCTAGGGTTTAGCCTCTACGATCTCGTGGTAGATAAACTCTTGTAATACTCATATCATCAAGATCAATCAAGCAGGAAGTAGGGTATTACCTCCATCCAAAGGGCCCGAACCTGGGTAAAACATCGTGTCCCCTGCCTCCTATTACCATTAGCCTTAGACGCACAGTTCGGGACCCCCTACCCGAGATCCGTCGGTTTTGACACCGACGTTGGTGCTTTCATTGAGAGTTCCACTATGCCGTCTTGATAAGGCTTGATGGCTCGCCTCATTGTCAAGGACAACATCACCTCCGGAGGATCCCTGGCTGTAGGCAAAACTCTCTGGCTGGGCGGTTTCGTCATGGCCGCCCGTTCGGCCGCCGCGCCGACGATGACTTCTCAGGTCATCAAGAACAACCTCCACATCAGCCCGGAATTCACCGAGCAGATGGATCCAATGGAGCTCTCCTCCCTAAACGAGCTCTTGGATCGCATCGCCGCCCTAGGAGTCGCTACGGACTATGATCAGATTGGGCTTAAATCCGATCTAAGGGAGATTAACTCTCCGCCGGTCACCCATCAGATTGCGGTGGTGAAGGAACAAAACAACAATTCTTCCTCTATTTTGAGGATGAACTATGTCCGGATCCCCGAGCTCTCCGAGCCAGATACCCATCTATCGGAGGACGTGGCCCAGCCTCCGAACTTAGAATCGGGCAACGGGCAAAAAATATTGGACAACATCCTGGAGCCCGAGCTGCCAAGCTCAGGAGCTCCTTCGCCCCTGGGTCCCAGATTGGGTCAGGATGTGGACTTAAGTCTACCCACCCACCCAGACACAAGTGATCTTTCCCACATCAGACAAGAGCCCCAAGAGACAGTACACCACTTCTGGGCCAGATTTCTCCTTGTAATGAGCAAGGTTAAGGACTATCACGAGGAAGACGCAATCTCATTCTTTTGCAAAAATTGCACGGACAAGGGAATTCTCAATGCCATAAGTCGCCGTGACATAGAACACTTTGCCGACTTGGCGGCCATAGTACAGAAGTACTGTGCGATGGAAAGCGCCTGGAAAACCCAAACAAATTTCTGGGATCCTCCGGCCCTAACTAAAACCCTCGTCCGAACTAAAAGGGTGTGCTCCCGCAAGTCACCCAACCCAATTACAAAGAAGCCAAAGCCCTCTACAGGGCGTGGGACAGTACTGGAGGGATGGCTCAATAGGCAATGCAAAATTCACAGCACACCGGACACCATACCAACACACATCCTTAGAGCATGTTGGATACTACGGCAGGTGGCCAAGAGCGGTGAGGACCTTCTCATCAACAATACCGCAGAGCATCATCCCGTAGAAAAAAACAATACAGTACTGGCAGTCTTCGAGACTTTTGCCTCAAATAACAGGCACAAGCGAGCGCTCCGCAGCCTCGCCGAAGTCTGCCACGTCGCAACAATAAACCCGTGGAACGATACGGCCATAACCTTCAACACCAGCGGCGAACCTCAATTCCAAACAGTCCGAGCACCAGCCGCTTTGGTCCTCAGTCCAATCATGGACGGATTCCGGCTTACTAAAGTGCTCATGGACGGCGGCAGCGGATTAAACCTCATCTATGAGGAAAGTCTTAACAAAATGGAAATAGATAAGAGCCGCATTGAGCAAAGCAGTACGACCTTCAAAGGAATCATCCCTAGTCGGGAGGCACAATGCGCAGGGAAAATCACACTGGATATGGTATTCGGCACCCCGGAGAATTATAGGTTTGAAGAAATCACATTCCAAGTGGCCCCGTTTAGCAGTGGATACCACGCCCTCCTGGGGCGAGACACATTCGCAGGCTTCCAAGCTATACCCCATTACGGGTACATGAAGCTCAAGATGCCGGGGCCCAATGGAATCATCACTCTAGCTAGTGATCCGGACATAGCACTCCGTGCCAAAAATAAAACTGCCGCACTAGCCTTGGAGGCATTATCCGAAGCCCTCGCGACCGAAGAGTTAACTGCGCTGCGCTCCACAGTAGACAGAGATGACGTGATACTTGACAAACGACCCAAGTCCACCTCTTTTAAACCAGCAGACGAAATAGTCAAATTCTAGGTCCACCCAACGGACCCTACAAAAACAGCATCAATTGGGGCACAGCTGAACCGCACAATAGACGCCGCACTACGAGAGTTCTTGCGCGAAAATTGGGACATTTTTGCGTGACATCCTTCAGACAGGCCAGGTATTCCACGCAGGCTGGCCGAACATAGCCTAAACATACTAAAGGGATACAAGCCGGTCAAGCAGACTCTTCGGCGCTTTTCAGAACCCAAGCGACAAGCCATGGGAGAAGAGCTAGCCAAGCTACTCGAAGCCGGATTCATCAGAGAAATAAAACATCCGGACTGGCTAGCAAACCTGGTGATGGAACCAAAGAAGGACAAGTCCTGGCGTCTATGCGTCGATTTCAAAGACCTTAATAAGGCTTGCCCTAAGGATCCCTCCCCCCTCCCCCGCATCGATCAAATTATCGACGCTACTGCAGGACACGACTCATTGTGTTTCCTCGGCGCATACTCCGGATACCATCAAATCAAGATGGCGGAGTCCGATCAAGCCGCAACGACATTCATCACTCCATACGGTCCCTTCTGTTTTAACACCATGCCTTTCGGGCTCAAAAATGCCGGTGCAACCTATCAACGCATGATTCAGACATGCCTGGAAACACAAATCGTCAAAACAATGGAGGCTTATGTAGACGATGTGGTCATCAAAACCAAACACGTCGAATCATTAATAGACAATTTGAGGCTTATGTTCGACAATCTCCGAACATATGACATCAGGCTCAACCCGGAAAAATGCGTTTTCGGCGTACCAACCGGAAAACTCTTGGGCTTTATTGTTTCCAATAGAGGAATTGAAGCAAACCCGGCTAAAATCCGAGCTCTGTCACAGTTGGCTACGCCAACAGACCTCAAGCAAATCCAGAAACTAACTGGATGCGTGGCCGCCCTAAGCTGCTTTATCTCCCGATTAGGAGAAAAGGCGCTACCTCTTTATCGCCTTCTTCGACGCACCGAACACTTCGAGTGGACGGATGCAGCTACGACTGGGCTGGAGGAAATAAAATCCCTCTTGGCCACCAATCCAATCCTGGCAGCGCCAAATGTCGGCGAACCCATGCTGCTATACATAGCTGCAACACACCAGGTTGTAAGTGTAGTGCTCGTCGTCGAACAAGAGATAGATGGACATAAATTCCCACTACAAAAGCCGGTATACTACGTATCCACTGTCCTCACTCCATGCAAGTCACAGTACTTACATTATCAAAAGATAGCATACGCGGTCTTCATGGCATCCCGAAAACTACGACACTACTTTCAAGAGTGTTCAATCACGGTGACCTCCGAAGTACCACTCAATGACATAATAAATAACTGCAATGCCACGGGCCGGATTGCAAAATGGGCTATCGAGCTCCTCCCGTTTGACATAACATACAAACCACGGCGGGCCATTAAGTCGCAAGTACTGTCTGACTTCGTCGCCGAATGGACAGAAGCCGAACTCCCTAAAGAGTATGGCGCGTACTCCAATTGGATCATGCACTTTGACGGCTCTAAGATGCTAGCTGGTCTAGGGGCTGGCGTCGCCCTGACGTCCCCCACCGGAGATACAGTCCAATACGTACTCCAAATACTTTACACAGATTCCAATGATGCAGCTGAGTATGAGGCATTGTTGCACGATCTTCGAATGGCAGTCTCCATGGGCATTCAATGTCTAGAAGTACGTGGGGATTCAAATGTCGTAATATCTCAAATAAATGGAGACTTTGACGCCAAGGACCCGAAAATGGCGGCCTACCGTAATGCCGTTCTCAAAATGACAGCTCGATTCGAGGGGCTCGAATTCCATCGTGTGGTTCGAGAAAACAATCAAGCGGCGGATATCCTTGCCTGCATTGGCGCTAAACGTGACCCCGTCCCACTAAATATTTTTTTGGAAAGGCTGTTCAAGCCATCCGTGGTGTGGGAAGGGGAGTCCGGCAATACTAGTCCGAATCCGCATACAACCCCAGATCCTGAACAATCTGACGTAATCAGAGGCTCCACCACCGAAATCACACCTTCGGCCCATGTGATTATGGCGGTCATCGCCCCGTGGACGGAACCCTTCCTAGCTTATTTAAATAGGCAGGAACTCCCGAAGGACCAAAATGAGGCACGTTGCATTGTGCGGTGATCTAAAGCCTACAAAGTCCACGAAGGAGAGCTTTATAAGAAAAGCACGACTGGAGTGCTCCAAAGGTGCATCTCCGAAGAGGAAGGGCGGCAGATCTTGGCTGAAATTCATGCCAGACTGGGCGGCCACCATGCCACAGCTCGGGCGCTCATAAGCAAGGCCTTCCGTACAGGTTTCTACTGGCTGACAGCCCGGGCAGACGCACAAGACCTTGTCCAACACTGCGTCGGTTGCCAGCTTTTTGCAAATCAAAGCCATATGCCGCCCACCGCCCTCCAAACAATCCCCATAACTTGGCCCTTTGCGGTCTGGGGGCTCGATATGGTTGGACCCCTTAAAGGAGGAAGCCATAAGAAGAAATACTTGTTGGTCATGGTCGATAAATTCACCAAATGGATAGAAGCCAAACCAGTTAAAACGGCCGAATCCGGACCAGTGATAGACTTTATATCCGGGGTCATACACCGCTACGGTGTCCCCGACAGCATCATCACCGATAACGTCTCAAACTTTACAGTCGATGAGGTGAAAACTTGGTGCGGCAAAATGGGCATAAAACTTGATTACGCCTCCGTCTATCACCCCCAAACAAACGACCAAGTCGAACGAGCGAATGGTCTTATTATGAGCAGCATTAAACCCAGACTAGTGCGATCCTTGAAGGAA
Source organism: Triticum dicoccoides (assembly GCF_002162155.2). NCBI lineage: Eukaryota > Viridiplantae > Streptophyta > Magnoliopsida > Poales > Poaceae > Triticum > Triticum dicoccoides. Next base: position 172,245,945 of record NC_041387.1, on the reverse strand, counting down.
TCAGATACGCACTGGGTCGAGGAGCTCGACTCCGTATTATGGGGGCTGCGGACCACGCCAAATCGCACAACCGGATACACATCGTTTTTTATGATGTACGGCGCAGAGGTAGTGCTACCCTGCGATATCATCCATGACTCACCTAGAGTGCGTATGTACGAAGAGAGAGAAGCCGAGCTGGATCGCCAGGACAGCTTAGATGCCCTGGAGGAGGAGCGTGACATTGCAAAGGCCCGTTCCGCATTCTATCAACAGCAGCTCGAAGGTATCAAAGCAGAGAAGTGCGGGCCAAAACTTATAACATTGGCGAACTCGTTCTACGCCTACCAGAGAAGAAAAAGGACAAGCTCAAGCCCAAGTGGGAGGGTCCCTTCATCATCGAAAAAGTTCCCACTGGAGGTGCGTACCGTCTGCGTGATGCATCGGACAATCGACTCGAGCCTAACCCATGGAACGTGGCTAGACTCCGAAGATTCTACGCCTAATGCCGAACTCTGTTTGTCTCCTTACCTCCTTCTTCCTTTTTAAATTATACTATCTCTCTCTCCCTTTTACATTTATAGCCTTAAAAGCTTCAAGTATGCTTTGACTGCACACTCTGGCCGCGCTATGTGTGCTCAATATACCTGGGGGCTTCTTACACAGAAGCTTAATTGTCTTCTGGGCTTTATTCCCACCACATATGCGTCACTTCTCCGTATGTGCCTTTTTTCACCACCATATGCATCGATATGACTTAAGTTTTGGCCAAGCTGGGTTGCTTGGCTCTTGTGTTTATGCCCTACATTCCCGTTAATTCGGCTAGGGCATAAGGGGAGCACCTCTGCGGTTGTAACTGCCGGGTCAGCTGGATGTGTACCTCAGACTGGGTGAAGCCGAAAGCTAGCGTTCTTAAGGAAATATTCAGTCGATGAACAAAAGATGTATTTTACCTATTACAAAACATGCCCCCAGATGCTTATATCCTGCGTAAATTTTCGCAGTTTGGACATGCACATCAATGCATGCACACCCAGGGAAAGGAACCCTTAACGGAACTATTCTCCCTGGAAGATGTTTCTTACTACCTATGTAATATAACATAACTAGTTGGGTACTTGTCTGTTCAAGCACTTATGACCCCTACGCCTGGTTTCCACGCATGCCCCAGTTTTCATGTAACTGAGCAGGTATTCGGATACACTCCGGACTGCCGGGTCCAGAGGTTGAAGCGAAAAGGTCGGCCAAGACAAATGATTTACAATCTGGCTAGGGAAAAAATGTGTCCTTCGAAGTACAAAGTCACTTAGACTGACTAAATTCTTCTCCTATACCATCCAACAGGCTGTCTAGCCTACAGTCCTGTTGGGAATAGTTAGCGGCTAATGCTACCTGGTCATATACCAGACTTACAGGGATCTCTTTCCCATCTGATCCTACAGGTCCGACCTCGGCCATGTGGTTCGGGTCAGCCTTGGTATATTGCGTCTTCACCATGGCCCAGGCTTCCCTCGCACCTTGTCGGCAGGCCGATACCTTCCATAATTGGAAGCGCCGCCGTGCTCCCTTGAACATCTCCACAAGCTCCCCCATGCGGGCGGATGGCCACAAGGATTGGGCAATGCCCGCATCACCTGCCGAACTCGTTCGTGCAGTTGTGAGAGCTCCGACAGAAGATCGCCTGCAGATCCGGGCATCTCCTCTTCGGGACGACTTGTCAGCATGCCTACAGACATAATTCTGTTAGCACGCTTCTTCGCCGAACTTTATAGTGGTTCGTCAGAGCACTTACTGAATATGCCGCTTCAAAGCCTCTTATTCTCCTTTATGGAGTCAGCAAGCTGGGCCCGAACATCCTTTAATTTGACGTCAAGCCGGGTGTTCGCGTCCTGGAGAGTATTTTTCTCCTTTATAACGTTGGTAAGCACACACTCGCCAACCTTCAGCTGTCGCCGAACATGTTGCTCATCCTTTGGTACGATCTCCGAATTGCCTCCGGGATTGTCTGCAGAATCTATTGTTAGATTTGCATTCATGCCAAATACTTAACTGGTACATGCCATGACATTATTTTTGTTTAAAGCAAAAATTACCAGGTGGGGCCTTCGTAGACTCCTCCATCACGTCAATTGCGGCCCGCAGTTGGGCCTTGCACTCCTCCAGCTCTTTGGATAGCTGGGTATTCTTCTCTGTCAGAACCTATGCACACGAGGATCCTTAAATCAGTTGTGCCAACTGTTTCAAGTCTCAGGGGCTACTGATATACATACTTATCAAATTTTCTTACCCGTATATCCTTTACGTACTGGTCCGTGGCCCTGGCGAGGCCACCTTGAGCAGCCCGGATGTACGCGTCCCCTGAGTGGAAGGCATCGAACGCCTCTTCGGAGAAATTAGGGCTGCGTAGTGCGGCCCAATGGCGCCTATGATTCATGGCCTCTCCACTTCGGAGTTTGTAGCGGAAAATCTATCCACATCCTCTGCTGGAGGATCGTCCGCGTTGACCTCCGCCCTTGAGTCCGTCCTCGGAGTCCGACTGGTGGAGGCGTGACCGGCAGACTCTCCGGATATAGTCCGGCGAGCGCTTTTTCTGTCAGAAGACAGTGGACATTGTTATATTTTAACAATGATAATTTCGTGGCAGGTTTTTAGCATACCTTTGCAACGGCGTCTCGGTCCTGACCGCCTTCCTTTTAAGCCTACCCGACTTTGGTGCCCCTTGTTGGCGAGTCACTGCGGGTCCGGCTTGGCGTCCCGATGGCCTTCCCTGTAAGACGCAATACATGTGCGGTGGGTGAAGTGTAAAGAGGGAATCCTTTTTGGAAGTTGGGACTCTGGCTTTACTTACCTAGGATATAGGGAGTAGGCCAGGATAATCAGCTATGATGGCCACCATCACTCCATCGCAGCTTAACTGGTAAAATGTCATGTCAACAAGCTCCACAAATGTGTCCAGATCTTCTTCAAGTCCGGGGTCGAGAGCCCGGTTGGGGTCCTCTAGCTGTGGAGATGGGCTGTGAACATCCTTTATAGCTCTTCGCAGTTCCTGCTATGAATTGACGAAGTAAACATCTGTGCTAAAAAATGCGAGAAAGACTGGAATAAAAGATAGCAACTCACCCAACTTGGGGGGTTGTACATGGAGAATCCATCCCGTGGCTTGATATGGATGAACTCCTCCTCTTCTCCTTTGTACAAATCGGACAGTATCTTCGCCAGAGCGGCGGGAGAGTCCAGACCTTTACGGCCGCAGTAGGTGGCGTCGTCTTCTCCGTTGAAGTGCCACATGGGTTTTCCTCGATATTGAAGTGGCTGCACTCCCCGCATTATACATATGGACATAACCTCAATTATTGTCAGTCCTGATTTGGCCAGCGTCTTTATCCTGTCCATCAGGAAAAGGATCTCTCTATTATCTTCTTCCTGGGGGCTCCTGGGGCGCCAGCTGTGGCGTTTCTTCAACGGGGCATTTACAAACTCGGGAAGGCCCTTCCGAACAGGGTCCGGAAGAGGGACATCCTCCACGTAGAACCACTCCGAAGGCCAGTCTTTAGATGTCTTCTTCGGGGTACCGGATAGGTATCCAGTCCCGATGATGCACCATATTTCGGCTCTGCCCACTTGATATACCGACCCCTCCTGTGTGTGGGGTACGAGGCAGAATAGCCTCTTCCACAGCTCGAAATGAGCTTCGTAGCCCAGAAATAGCTCACAGAAGGCCACGTAGCCTGCGATATGCAGTATGGAGGCTGGGGTAAAGTTATGCAGCTGGAGGCCGTAGAACTCCAGGAGCCCGCAGAGGAAAGGATGGATTGGAAATCCGAGCCCCCTCAGCAAATAGGGGACGAAGCATACACGCTCTCCTTGGATGGGTTTGGAGAGCTCTCCGCTTGCTCCCCGCCGTTATAGGTGGCTAGTCCTGCTCGGACGGGGACCATGTAGGCAGGCAGGAGAAACCCCTTGGTCTGCAACTCTACTAGTCGGCTGTGGGGGACAGAACATTTCTCCCAATCGCCTGGCCTAGTGATATGGGAGCGAGAGGAGGAACCGCGACGACCGGCCATGGTGATATGGATTTTTCCGGGCGCGCTCTGATGAATACTCGCTGGGAGGAGATGGTGTGATTTGGATCTGAGGATCCCCGTCTCTTTAAATAGACGATTTACTCGTATGGTCGGGGTGGCAAATGTAAAAAGGCCTCGACTTCTCGCATTCGCTCGACACGTGGAGACAACCATTATTAAGGCACAGAAGCCGAGGAGCGTGACATTGATGGGGAGCCGGACACTACTCGTTACAACAATACTTTGGAGGATTTGGAGAAGAACCCGCCTTGCAATGCCGGAGACAATCTGCGTGCCGGACTCATCGTCATTGAAGCCTGGTTCAGGGGCTACTGAGGGAGTCCTAGATTAGGGGGTCCTCGGACAACCGGACTATATACTTTGGCCGGACTGTTGGATTATGAAGATACAAGATTAAAGACTTCGTCCCGTGTCTGGATGGGACTCTCATTTGCGTGGAAGGCAAGCTTGGTAGTTCGGATATGTAGATCTCCTTCTCTGTAATCGACTCTGTGTAACCCTAGCCCCCTCCGGTGTCTATATAAACCGAAGGGTTTAGTCCGTAGGACAACAACAATCATAATCATAGGCTAGCTTCTAGGGTTTAGCCTCTACGATCTCGTGGTAGATCAACTCTTGTAATACTCATATCATCAAGATCAATCAAGCAGGAAGTAGGGTATTACCTCCATCGAGAGGGCCCGAACCTGGGTAAAACATTGTGTCCCCTGCCTCATGTTACCATTAGCCTTAGACGCACAGTTCGGGACCCCCTACCCGAGATCCGCCAGTTTTGACACCGACAACCGCCACCAAATGTTGATTCCCCGGTTTTATATTGTGCGACAAACAACAACCGTGGCATATTATATTGAGCAGTTTGAGTCAATTATCAATCATCTTAGCTCTTATTATTACATGATTCATCCGTTCTACTTTCTCACTCGTTTTGTGGAGGGGCTCCGGAAGGATATCCGCATGGTGGTGCTAGTTCAGCGACCGCCGAACTTGGGTACGACGTGCGCCCTGGCACTTCTCTAGGAGGAAGTGGCTGAAGGGACAGTGCACATCTCCCAACGGGCGCAGGACGCGTCTGCGCGCATGGGGCTGCCCTTGCCCCTACCTCCACCGCCACCTTCGGCGCGACCGGGGGCATCAACGACTACAACGACAGCGACGGATCACCGTGGCACGGAAGCCGCGCGCGTCGACAACACCAAAATCAAGGCGCTCCGAGACTACAGGCGCGCCCGTAGCCTGTGCTTCAAGTGCGGAGAGCGCTGGGGCCACGAGCACGTCTGCCCCACCATCGTGCAGCTCCATGTGGTCGAAGAGATGCTGGAACTCTTCAGCATCGATGCGGCCATCGACCACAACACCACCGAGCCTCCGACTGACTCCGTCATGGCTATCTCGCGAGAAGCACTTGACGTCAGCATTTCTCCCAAGGCATTCCAACTGCTCGCATCCATCCAAGGGTACGAAGTCCTTATGTTGGTGGACAGCGGCAGCTCTACATCCTTCATCAACCAACGGCTGGCCGATCAGCTAGCCGGAGTGATTCCACTTTGCCAACAATGTCGTGTCCGCATCGCTGACGGTGGTGAGCTCACCTGCTCTGCGAGCATACATGGCTGTCAATGGTCGTCACAAGGGCAGGATTTTACCACTGACTTGAAAGTTCTCTCCCTGGGAACGTACGACGCCATCCTAGGGATGGACTGGCTGGAACAACACAGTCCCATGATAGTGGACTGGAGGAACAAGATTATCCAAATTCCAACACCACTGGGAGCTCGTCTGTTCGGCCATGAAGCCAACTCGTCCACTTGCCATCTGATCACCAACCTCCAGCTGCAGAACTTGTACCGCCAAGGCTCACTGTTGCATATCGCTCTCCTGTATCCAGTAGCTGACGAACAACAGAGCAAACCGACACCACCACCACTAGAGCTGCATCAACTATTGACATAATTCCAAGACGTCTTTGGGGAACCTACAGGACTGCCACCATGCCGCGCCTGTGACCATAAAATCCCCCTCATGCCCGGATCCCAACCTGTCAATATTCGCCCCTATCGGCACAAGCCCGAGCATAAGTCGGAGATCGAAAGGCAAGTGGAGGAATTGTTGCAGTCCGGAGTCATCCAACGAAGCCATAGCAGTTTCTCATCGCTAGCAATTCTGGTCAAGAAGAAAGATGGTACGTGGCGTGTCTGCATCGATTACAAACATCTCAACGCAACGACATGCGTCAGCAAATTCCCATCCCCATCATAGAAGAACTGTTGGACGATGGTTCACTAAGCTCGACCTGAGATCGGGCTACCATCAGATCAGGCTTGCGGAAGGAGAGGAATTCAAAACAACATTTCAAACACACACCGGGCATTACGAGTTCAAAGTTTCGTCGTTTGGATTGGCGAGTGGCCCAACAACCTTTTTGGGAGCAATGACAGACACATTTCACCCTTTGCTAAGGCACTGTGTCCTCCTATTATTCGACGACATCCTCGTCTTCAGCAAGTCGTGGGAAGAGCATCTCGACCACTTGCGGCAAGTCCTCCATCTCCTTCGCAGGGATCGGTGGAAGCTGAAGATCAACAAATGTGAATTTGGGCAACAACAACTCTCGTACCTGGGCCATGTGATCAGCGACAAAGGTGTCTCTATAGAGCCCAGCAAGATCCAGGCGGTCCAGGCGTTGTCCACACCACAGGACGCCAGGGAGGTCCACTGTTTCTTGGGATTGGCAGGTTACTACCACAGGTTCGTTCACGGATTCAGCGTAATCGCCAGACCTCTTTTCAATCTCTTGAAGAAGGGACCCCCATTTGTTTGGACAGACAACACAACACAAGCATTTGAGTTGTTGAAGCAGCAGCTCACCTCAACCCCTATCCTAGCCCTGCCAAATTTCACCAAGACCTTTGTGATCAAAACAGACACGTGTGACAGGGGCATTGGCGCAGTGCTACAGCAGGATGGTCATCCCATTGCTTTCATGAGCAAAAGTTTGAGTCCGAGGTACCAGGGCCTCTCCACCTATGAGAAAGAGTACCTTGCCATCGTGGTAGCAGTGGAGCAATGGCGTCCATACCTGCAACACAGTGAATTCATCATCCATACAGACCAGAAAAGCTTGATCCACCTTGAGGAGCAATGGCTAACAACACCTCGGCAACAACGAGCATTCACCAAACTCCTGGGTCCGCGTTACACAATCAGATACAAGAAGGCACCAAGAACACAACAGCTGATGCCCTCTCACGCTCCAAACCAACTACAATGCTGCTCGCCATCACTTCCTGTCAACCCAGCTGGCTCAAAGACGTGATGGCCAGTTACAATTGCAACCCTCAGGCGCAAAAATTTCTCGAGCAACTGGCCATCAGAGAGGACCCCAAAGGGCGTTTCACACTCCAGAACGGCATTCTGCGTTTCCGCGGGCGCATCTGGTTCGGGGGATCCACTACAATCCAACAGAAGAGCATGGCTGCATTCCATGACAGTCCAGTAGGTGGGCACTCTAGATTCCCTGCTACTTTCCGGTGCATTCGCCGCCTGTTTGCATGGCCCAAGATGAAGATTCAAGTATTGCACTATGTGCGTTGCTTCCCCATTTGTCAACAAGCCAAGCTTGACAGAGCAGCGTCCCGTGGACTCCTGGAACCCTTGCCAATCCCTCAACAACCATGGGATATGATCACCATGGATTTCATCGACGGACTCCCACAATTTGGTAAATTCAATTGCTTATGGGTGGTGGCCGACAAGCGCACCAAGTTTTCTCATTTTGTTCCTCTCACCCACCCGTATACTACATCCAAGGTGGCTCTGCTCTATATGAACAACACCTGCAACATCCATGGACTTCCAGGGGCCATCGTTTCAGGCCGTGACCCGGTGTTCACAAGCATGTTCTGGTGCGATCTCTTCAAGTACGCCGGCAATGAGTTACGCATGAGCACATCCAACCATCCACAGATGGATGGGCAGAACGAACGCGTCAACCAGTGTGCTGAGACTTATCTACGGTGTTTTGTGCATGCCTGCCCGCGCCGCTGGAGCTACTGGATCCCTCTCGCCCAGTTTTGGTACAATTCTTCACACCATTCAAGCATTGGAATGTCTCCTTTCAACACGAACCGCGACACTGGGGCATCACAAACACCACCGAATGTACAGTGCCTACCCTGCAAATGTGGCTCGACGACCGCGCCGTGATCCAAGACCTACTTCAGCAACATCTTCACTGAGCCCAACATCACATGAAAGTGCAAGCGGACAAACACAGATCGCATCGAGCATTTGAGGTTGGTGATTCTGTATACTTGAAACTACGGCCATACATCCAGACCTCGGTTGCACGGCGTGCCAACCACAAGCTGTCATTCAAGGATTATGGCCCATTTAAAATCATCGCCAAGATCAATGAAGTGGCATACAAACTGGACCTCCCAAAGCAATCTCAAGTGCATCCAGTCTTCCACGTCTCCCAACTGCGCCACTGCCTTGTTCCGGGTATGACCTCAACTTCAGAACTCCCAGTTCATTTTGACGTTCCTGCAGTCCCTGTCGCAGTGCTTGGAAATCGATGGCGCAAGAAGAATGGCTCAATGATCGAACAAGTGCTCATCTGCTGGTCAAACCAAGCAAACATCCCTAACAGCTGGGAAGACAAGGAAGCTTTGAAAGATCGTTTTCCGGCGGCTGAGACTTGGGGGAAAGCCTCCTCACAAGGGGGAGGGGATGTCAGCATCCCTGCTCCCCATGACCAGGCTGACAAGGAGGACCCACAATCCCAGGCTCGCCGGGCTCTCCCACCAGACCCGCCAGGATCAAGAGGCCCAACCCGCAAGTGACTGGGCCAACATGGGTGCGGTGAGGCCCAGCCACCACGCCACTACTTAATAGCATCACCACTAGAGGGCTCGGTATCCAGAGGATCAAGGCAACGGTGGCGGCTACCCTAATCCCCAATTCTGCCTTCCTGTTCTTCATCCTTGTACTCCCCTGTTGTAATCAAACCTGTTAATTAGGCTAGTGAGAGTGAATCGAGTGCAAACACCTTCACCACCATCTCGCCTCTTACATACCAAGGCTTCGGTAAAGAGAATATAGTCACCTAAAATTACAAGCCGCCACTCATACACCTGCACAAACTTTAACTATCTTCATAAGTTTCGGAAACCCCCTTGAGTGGCTCGTTGCAAAGGATGGGAAGCCATGATTGTTAAACGCACTTGGACCGAGAATGATCACCTATAAAAATACAAGGCGTTGAATCACAAGATTTTCAATAGAACATCAAAGCATGACTTCAAAGTTATAAGGGACTGCACCAACAAAAGCGACAAAAAGACACCAGCACAAACTCATTATGAATAAATATGCAAGGACATAAACCTAAAATCCGCAAGGATGGTGATGAGGACATAAAAACCATTGAACCCTTAGAGTCGAGGACAACTCCTTTTCAAGAGGGGGGTTGATGATGAGGACATGACAACCATTTATACATCCTCGGTCATCAAAGGAGAAATCATAATAATTCGTGTCAAACGAATACATTGGCAGGTGAACGCTAACTTATGTTCATACTATAATCTTCAACACATGGATGCACTTTCATCTCCTTTGTTGTTGGTTGAACTTAGGTGCAATATCAAAGAAGGCCAAACACATTTCAGTCCGTGCAAAACAATGTTTTATGGCGAAGAAACAAAGTTAGGAGTTCATGAAGAAATAAGTTGTCTACTGACGAAACATTGTCCCGATTCTGACGAAACAATGTTTTGCATGAGCTTGGATATACTAACTTGTGAAAGGTTTCCAGAACTCGAGTTTGATGCTGAAGGAAACATTGTTCGACCCCAGTGAACAATGTTTGGTCGGGAATTGCCAACCACCTCCAACAAGAGATTTCCAGAAGCTACCTCATTAAGTCTCTAAGCCATTTAGTCAAACCAAAGCTGGTTCTCTTTCACACCTAAGCTGGTTCCCAAAGCTAGTTTGATTTCACACCTATCCAGGGGGGTTGTCCCGATTATAAATAGGCTGTCTCTTCCCTTCTTTAGGGACTTTTTCCATTTCTATCAAAGACCAAAGACATAGACTCCTCCTGAGATTGGAGAGCTCTTGTTACCCTTATTCTCGTGATTCCTTGAGAAATTGCTCCAAATTCATGCTCCATGACTAGATCGTGTTGTGTGGGTTAGAGTTCATGGTTTCCCTTGCGGATTGCACTTATCCCGTGCTCCACGACTTGAGCGTGGTTGTGTGGGATAGTATTGCGGGTTGTGGATCGGCGGATGTTTGGATTGCAGGCTTTGGTGAGAATCCTCCTCGTCGGGTCATAATACTTATTTTCCGTTTTGGCTACTTGCAGCTAGTTATCCCCCATCCATTTAACGATCCTACGTCGTGAAGATCGGGCTCCCCTTGTACACCCTCTTCTCCGAAGACAGTGTCGCATCATATGGTATCAGAGCAAGGTTTACACGGTAGAATTTGTATTCTTTGTTGCTAGATCTATCCTTTTTAGTTTGATTTTCCTTGTCCTAGAGTCCAAAGCCAAAAAGCCACAAAAAAATCCAAGCCTTTGTTTGCTGAGATCTAGTTGTTGCTGTTGGAACCAAGTTCTATCCAAAGTTGCTGCTATTTTTCTTTGAGTCTTGTTGTTGGATCTATTGTGTTGCAAAAAAGCAAAAAAAAAGAGAGAGAAAAAGAGTGAAAAAAGCAAAAAAAAGAGCAAAAAAAAAGTGAAGAGAAAGTGTTGAGCAAGTGTGCAATCATATTCAGTTTGGTGAAAAATTTCAGAAGTTGTAGTGGCAAGTGTTGCAGCTCAAACATGGTGCAAGGATCTACACATTTTTCTTGTTCATTTGGTTTGTATCGATTGGATCTCAGCACTAGCCCTCCTCATTTTACCCCACCCAGATCCACCTAGAAACCATCAGCTTCCTTCCTTTCATTCACCCATCCACTCCTATCTTGCTACCACCACACAACCGCCAAGGAATCATTAGAATTTGGGTAAGGAAGAAGGTGAGCTGAGTGTTTTACACATATTATTTTTTCTTTTGACCACTTGTTTTCGAGAGTTAACATGACAGGATCCAACTTGAGTGTACATGGACATCAACATGTGGAAGATGATCTCCCAAAAACTCGTGCAACACTTGGTGATATGATTGAATGCCCCCGTTGCTAGACTTGAATCCATTCGCATCTTACTTGCTTATGCCAATCACCATGATATCACATTATACCGAATGGACATTAAAAGTGCTTTTCTAAATGGTGAAATTGAGGAGGTAGTTTATGTTAAACAACCTCCCAGCTTTGTTAATCCTAAGAAACCTGATCATGTTTACAAACTTCAAAAGCTTTTTATGGTCTTAAACAAGCTCATAGAGCGTGGTATAAATGCTTAACTAAGTTTATCATTGAAAAAACTTTGAAATGGGAAAAAATGATTCTACACTTTTTACTAAAAGGGTTGATGGTGAATTATATGTGTGTCAAGTTTATGCGAATGATATCATATTTGGTTTTACTAACCATCATTTTAGTGAAAAGTTTGGAATGCTAATGTCGGAGAAGTTTGAGATGTCTGTGATGAGTGAACTCAAGTTCTTTCTTGGGTCGCAAATCAAGCAAACTAAGGAAGGTACCTTTGTTTCCCAAACAAATTATACCAAGGACTTATTCAATAAGTTCAACATGCAAGAAAGCAAAGGTATGAAAACACCCATGCCTGCTAGTGGACATATTGACTTGACTAAGGATGGCGAACCGATTGACCAAAAGATTTACCGTTCTATGGTTGGTTCATTGTTATATCTATGTGCCTCCCATCCTGATATTATGCTAAGTGTGTGCATGTGTGCACGATATCAAGCGGCCCCCAAAGAATGTCATCTTAAGGCTGTGAAAAGGGTAGTGAGATACTTAATTCATACACCAAATTTTGGCATTTGGTACCCTAAGAGGTCTTCTTTTGATCTTGTTGGCTACTCTGATTCAGACTATGCCGGTGACAAGGTTGATAGAAAGTCCACTTTGGGAACTTGTCAATTTCTTGGTAGATCTCTTGTGTCTTGGTCCCCCAAGAAACAAAACTCGGTAGTCTTATCAACCGCCAAAGCGGAATACATTGCCGCCGGTTCATGTTGTGCTCAATTACTTTGGATGACCAAACTATTAAAGATAATGGGATACATGTGAAACATGTTCCATTGCTTTGTGACAATTAAAGTGCTATTAATATTTCTCACAATCCCGTGCAACATTATCGGACTAAGCATATTGAAGTTTAGCAGCATTTCATCCGAGATCATGTTGCTAAAGGTGACATCAATCTTAAGCATGTTCGTACTGATAAGCAATTGGCGGATTCACCAAACCACTTGATGAGAAAGTATTTTGCCATTTGAGAGGTGAATTGAACATCATTGATGCCTCAAACTTGGAGTAGAAACTCCATTTGGACGCATGCAAGGCATGAGACTTTCTATGACTAATCCTTGATGTTTCTCTTATGATGATGATCATATGTCTTGGATATACTTGTACCCTTGCATGTTATCTAACCATTGTAGGTACTTGGATAAGCCCAAATCTATGAGATTGCAACTCACTCACATCTTGAGCAATCTCTACATCACCAAGTCTCTACAATATGGTGGTTGAAGACAAGGAAGCATGAATCCTTTCAACATATCCTTTGACAATTTCTATGTATCAAATCTCATTTGATATCAAATTTCATGATTGTCATTTTGGATACACAAGTGCTCTTCCTTGCAAAACTAACCCATGTAGGTAGATGAACTCAAACTACAAGCGGTGCTCCCAACTCTTGATGAACTACATCAACCTTGAGCATCCTACACAAGTTCAACTACATGATCAAGATAAACACCACCACCAAGGTATGTTATTCCATCATAGAGAAGCTTTACCCCAAGTCATGAGTCAAAGCAACTCAACAAGATGTGAATACATCAAAGTGCTTAAACGAAAAATGGCAACCCCATTTTGCGCTTAAACGATGAGTATGACCTATGATCAAGTGACCTCACTTGACTCCTAAGTCAATATACTCTAACATAGGTGACTTTGTCGTCGACCAATTCTAGATGAAGTTCTCTAGTGTTTCTTTGTGTTCTTGCATTTGTCTCTTGCTTGTTTGTTCCCCTTTCAAAAGAAAAACTTCATCTAGATTTCATTTCTTTTCTCTGTTATTTTCTGCATCCCCTGCATCTAGTTCATTGCAAATCCTTTAGTTAATTCCTTGCAAATCTTTGTGAGATATTATTTGCCAAGTGAGCTGAGATGACAAAATATTTCCTCTGTATTGAACTCGGTCTCTCCGATCCAAACCTATTGGTCTAACCGAGGTACAAGGAACTCTTGTGCATAGATCATCGGTCAAACTGACACGGTCTAACTCGGTTGCACGGATCAGGATCCTCTGTGACCTCGACAACTTGGTGTCACCGATGAAAACAAATCGGCGTTAATGATTTCAGTGCTGCAGAAAACGTTTTGCCATTGCATCCTGCATATCTTTTCCAGCTCCACTCGATGATTCTTATCCTCAACTCGCATCTTAAACTACATGCTGCTTTGTCATGTGACTCAAGGACCAATCCAATTTGACTCACGCTCCAGAAGATGCATTCTTGGAAATTGATGTCAAAGGGGGAGAGCGAGCACATCAAAGCTTGTCACATAAGAGAGAAATCATACTTTAAGCTTCTCTAGATGCCTATTATCCATAGAGAAGAGAAGTCACATGCCTTCAAGAGGGGAAGATATGTTAGTAGATGTTTCTTTGTGTCTTTGCTCTGATTTTCTATTACCCTATCTTCTCCCATTATCCAATATAAGATTCAGGGGGAGAAAGAGTTCATATCTAAGGGAAGAAAATCTTTGGAATTCATTGCATGTCTTTATTCCTTGGGGACATGTCTATATCCAAATAGAGTACGAAGTACTCACTCGCTACATGTCATCCCAATCTTGGTACTCTTGTGGTTTCCTGAACTTGCTTTGATTAGTAGGTGTTCTTGTGTTATCTAACCCTGTTTTCTCAGGTTCATCCTTTCCCAAGTCAGCTCAAGACCACAAGGTAAGTATATGCATCACACTCATGTGCATGATGATCTCTTGCTGATGTACATATTGTTTGCAAGAAGGACTCATGAGCATGAAGGTACATCTTTTGTATTTACTTCATTTACTCAGATGCATATAGCCAAGATACATGTAGCTCATTGCTTGCTCTAACATGCTTATGCATTTACATGCTTTCATAGTCTATATTCACATGATTGCATACATGTAGGGGGAGCTAATGCATGTTACATGTCTTCCCAAAGCTTTACTTGTTACTCTTCATATATTTATCTAAAGCTTTGATGTATGTTGTCATCAATTACCAAAAAGGGGGAGATTGAAAGCACAAGTGCTCCCTGGGTGATTTTGGTAATTAATGTCAACATATCTCTTGTTGGACTAACATTTTCATCTAGTATATTTTAGAGAGTTCAACAAAGGCGTGGCATGGACAAGAGGATGTGGAACCCCTTCAAGATGCTAATGACAAATATTGGCAAAAGCTCAAGACTCTTCATTTCTATTTTAGTGATCCAAGATCACATTGAGTCCATAGGAAAAGCCAATACTATTAAAAGGGGATGAGGCATTGCTTAATGGTCTACTTGCTCAAAGTGCTTAGTGGTACGTCCATTTTGCATCATGCTTTTATATCAATATTTATTGCATTATGGGCTGTTATTACACATTATATCTCAATACTTATGGCTATTCTCTCTTATTTTACAAGGTTTACCATGAAGAGGGGGAATGCCGGCAGCTGGAATTCTGGCTGGAAAAGGAGCAAACATTGGAAACCTATTCTACACAGCTCCAAAAATCCTGAAACTCCACGGAAGTCAGTTTTGGAATTAATAAGAATTATTGAGCGAAGAAAACACCAGAGGGGGCCCACACCCAGGCCAGGAGGGTGGGGGGCGCGCCCACCCCTACTGGGCGCGCCCCTATCTCCTGGGCCCCCTGGTGGCCCTCCAGTGCCCATCTTCTGCTATATGAAGGCTTTTACCCTGGAAAAAAAATCAGAGGCAAGCTTACGGGACGAAACTCCGCCGCCACGAGGCGGAACCTTGTCGGAACCAATCTAGGGCTCCGACAGAGCTGTTCTGCCGGGGAAACTTCCCTCCGGGAGGGGGAAATCATCACCATCGTCATCACCATCGATCCTCTCATCGGGAGGGGGTCAATCTCCATCAACATCTTCACCATCACCATCTCCTCTCAAAACCCTAGTTCATCTCTTGTATCCAATCTTGTATCCAAACCACAAATTGGTACCTGTGGGTTGCTAGTAGTGTTGATTACTCCTTGTAGTTGATGCTAATTGGTTACTTGGTGGAAGATCATAAGTTCAGATCCTTAATGCATATTATTACTCCTCTGATTATGAACATGAATATGCTATGTGAGTAGTTACGTTTGTTCCAGAGGACATGGGTGAAGTCTTGCTATTAGTAGTCATGTGAATTTGGTATTCGTTTGATATTTTGATGAGATGTATGTTGTCTCTCCTCTAGTGGTGTTATGTGAACGTCGACTACATGACACTTCACCATTATTTGGGCCTAGAGGAAGGAATTGGGAAGTAATAAGTAGATGATGGGTTGCTAGAGTGACAGAAGCTTAAACCCTAGTTTATGCGTTGCTTCGTAAGGGGCTGATTTGGATCCACATGTCTAATGCTGTGGTTAGGTTTACCTTAATACTTCTTTTGTAGTTGCGGATGCTTACAATAGGGGTTAATCATAAGTGGGATGCTTGTCCAAGTAAGGGCAGTACCCAAGCACCGGTCCACCCACATATCAAATTATGAAAGTACCAAACGCGAATCATATGAGCGTGATGAAAACTAGCTTGACGATAATTCCCATGTGTCCTCGGGAGCTCTTTTCTCATTATAAGAAATTGTCCAGGCTTGTCCTTTGCTACAAAAAGGATTGGGCCACCTTGCTGCACTTTATTTACTTTCATTGCTTGTTACCCGTTACAGTTTATCTTATCACAAAACTATCTATTACCTACAATTTCAGTGCTTGCAGAGAAAACCTTACTGAAAACCGCTTGTCATTTCCTTCTGCTCCTCGTTGGGTTCGACACTCTTACTTATCGAAAGGACTATGATAGATCCCCTATACTTGTGGGTCATCACTTAGTGATATGCTCCAAAGCCTGCAACCACTTTCTCATTTCCACATATGTTCAAAACCTAAAGTCAAACTCATCCCCACCGATTTGATTCATCCGGCGCCACCGAGTTCATTGTTATAGCCACTGCCAGAAACCCTAATCAGTTCAGTCTCACCGATAGGATCTTGGTCTCACCGAGATGGGCTTGCAAACTCTCTGTTACCTGTTGCAATTATTTTGGTCTCACCAAGATGTGCAATTGGTCCCACCGAGTTTGCTTGACCAAGTCTCTATTTGCTTATTGCTGAAATCGGCCTCACCGAGTTCATGCATTTGGTCACACCGAGATGAGGTTTTGCCTTAACCCTAGCACATCGGTCCCACCGAGTTGACCATATTGGTCCCAACGAAAACCCTAATGTTCACATTTTGAACCAGATCAGTCCCACTGAGTTTCACTATTCCGTTGGAAATATGCCCTAGAGGCAATAATAAAATGCTTATTATTATATTTCCTTGTTCATGATAATTGTCTATTGTTCATGTTATAATTGTATTAACTGGAAACCGTAATACATGTGTGAATACATAGACCGCAACATGTCCCTAGTGAGCCTCTAGTTGACTAGCTCATTGATCAATAGATGGTTATGGGTTCCTGACCATGGACATTGGATGTCATTGATAACGGGATCACATCATTAGGAGAATGATGTGATGGACAAGACCCAATCCTAAGCATAGCACAAGATCGTGTAGTTCGTTTGCTAAGAGCTTTTCTAATGTCAAGTATCATTTCCTTAGACCATGAGATTGTGCAACTCCTGGATACCGTAGGAATGCTTTGTGTGTACCAAACGTCACAACGTATCTGGGTGGCTATAAAGGTGCACTACAGGTATCTCCAAAAGTGTCTGTTGGGTTGGCACGAATCGAGACTGGGATTTGTCACTCCGTATGACGGAGAGGTATCTCTGGGCCCACTCGGTAATGCATCATCATAATGAGCTCAATGTGACTAAGTAGTTAGTCATGGGATCATGCATTATGGAACGAGGAAAGTGACTTGCCGGTAACGAGATTGAACGAGGTATTGGGATACCGGCGATCGAATCTCGGGCAAGTAACATACCAATTGACAAAGGGAATTGTATACGGGATTGCTTGAATCCTTGACATCGTGGTTCATCCGATGAGATCATCGTGGAACATGTGGGAGCCAACATGGGTATCCAGATCCGCTGTTGGTTATTGGCCAGAGAGCTGTCTCGGTCATGTCTGCATGATTCCCGAACCCGTAGGGTCTACACACTTAAGGTTCGGTGACGCTAGAGTTGTTATGGGAATTAGTGTGCAGTTACCGAATGTTGTTCGGAGTCTCGGATGAGATCCCGGACGTCACGAGGAGTTCCAAAATGGTCCGGAGGTAAAGATTTATATATGGGAAGTCCTATTTTGGCCACCGGAAAATGTTCGGGATTTTTCGGTATTGTACCGGGAAGGTTCTAGAAGGTTCCGGAGTGGGGCCCACCTGCATGGGGGGACCCACATGAACGTGGGTAGTGGGGGCAAGGCCCCACACCCCTGGTCAAGGCGCACCAAGATCCCCCCTTAGAAGGAATAAGATCATATCCCGAAGGGATAAGATCAAGATCCCTAAAAAGGGGGGATAACAATCGGTGGGGAAGGAAATGATGGGATTTCTTTCCTCCCACCTTTGCCAACGCCCCAATGGACTTGGAGGGCAAGAAACCAGCCCCCTCCACCCCTATATATAGTGGGGAGGTGCATGGGAGCTTCACCCTTGCCCCTGGCGCAGCCCTCCCCCTCTCTAACTCCACCTCCTCCTCGGTAGTGCTTGGCGAAGCCCTGCCGGAGAACTGCAAGCTCCACCACCATGCCGTCGTGCTGCCGGAGCTCTCTCTCAACTTCTCCTCTCCCCTTGCTGGATCAAGAAGGAGGAGACGTCCCCGGGCTGTACGTGTGTTGAACGCGGAGGCGCCGTCCGTTCGGCGTTAGATCGGATCTTCCGCGATTTGAATCGCCGCGAGTATGACTCCCTCATCCGCGTTCTTGTAACGCTTCCACATCGCGATCTTCAAGGGTATGAAGATGCACTCATCCTCTCCCTCTCTTGTTGCTAGAATCTCTATAGATTGATCTTGGTGATGCATAGAAAATTTTGAATTTCTGCTACGTTCCCCTACAGTGGCATCATGAGGTAGGTCTATGAGTAGTTTCTATGCACGAGTAGAACACAAGTTGTTGTGGGCGTTGGTTTTGTTCAATATGCTTACCATTACTAGTCCTATCTTGTTTCGGCGGTATTGTGGGATGAAGCGGCCCGAACCGACCTTACACGTACACTTACGTGAGACAGGTTCCACCGACTGACATGCACTTGTTGCATAAGGTGGCTAGCGGGTGTGTGTCTCTCCCACTTTAGTCGGAACGGATTCGATGAAAAGGGTCCTTATGGAGGGTAAATAGCAATTGGCATATCACATTGTGGTTTTGGCGTAGGTAAGAAGCGCTCTTACTAGAAACCTATAGTAGCCATGTAAAAACTTGCAACAACAATTAGAGGATGTCTAACTTGTTTTTGCAGCATATGCCATGTGATGTGATATGGCCAAGAAGGATGTGATGAATGAAATATATGTGATGTATGAGATTGATCATATTCTTGTAATAGGAATCACGACTTGCATGTCGATGAGTATGACAACCGGAAGGAGCCATAGGAGTTGTCCTTATTTATTGTATGACCTGCGTGTCACTGAATAATGCCATGTAATTACTTTACTTCATTGCTAAACCGTTAGCCATAGTAGTAGAAGTAATAAGTTGGTGAGACAACTTCATGGAGACACGATGATGGAGATCATGATGATGGAGATCATGGTGTCATGCCGGTGACGATGATGATCATGGAGCCCCGAAGATAGAGATCAAAAGGAGCAAAATTATATTGGCCATATCATGTCACTATTTGATTGCATGTGATGTTTATCATGTTTATGCATCTTATTTGCTTAGAACGACGGTAGTAAATAAGATGATGCCTCATTAAAATTTCAAGAAAGTGTTCCCCCTAACTGTGCACCATTGCGAAAGTTCGTTGTTTCGAAGCACCACGTGATGATCGGGTGTGATAGATTCTAACGTTCACATACAACGGGTGTAAGCCAGATTTACACACGCGAAACACTTAGGTTGACTTGACGAGCCTAGCATGTACAGACATGGCCTCGGAACACAAGAGACCGAAAGGTCGAACATGAGTCGTATAGTAGATGCGATCAACATGAAGATGGTCACCGACGATGACTAGTCCGTCTCACGTGATGATCGGACACGGCCTAGTTGACTCGGATCATGTATCACTTAGATGACTAGAGGGATGTCTATCTGAGTGGGAGTTCATTAATAATTTGATTAGATGAACTTAATTATCATGAACATAGTCAAAAGGTCTTTACAAATTATGTCGTAGCTCGCACTTTAGTTCTACTATTTTAGATATGTTCCTAGAGAAAATTTAGTTGAAAGTTGATAGTAGCAATTATGCGGACTGGGTCCATAAACTGAGGATTGTCCTCATTGCTGCACAGAAGGCTTATGTCCTTAATGCACCGCTTGGTGTGCTGAACCTCAAACGTTGTCTGTGGATGTTGCGAACATCTGACATACACGTTTTCATGACTACGTGATAGTTCAGTAATGTTAAACGGTTTAGAATTGTGGCGCTGAAGACGATTTTGAAACGTCGCGGAACATAAGAGATGTTCAAAGGGCTGTAATTGGGATTTCAGGCTCGTGCCCACGTTAACAGGTATGAGACCTCCGACGAGTTTCTTAGCCTACAAACTAAGGGAGAAAAGCTCAATCGTTGAGCATGTGCTCAGATTGTCTGGGTACTACAATCACTTGAATCGAGTGGGAGTTAATCTTCCAGATGAGATAGTGATGATTCTCCATAGTCACTGCCATCAAGCTATTAGAGCTTCATGATGAACTATAACATATCAGGGATAGATATGATGATCCTTGAAATATTCGCAATGTTTGACGCCACGAAAGTAGAAATCAAGAAGGAGCATCAATTGTTGATGGTTAGTGAAACCACTAGTTTCAAGAAGGGAAAGGGCAAGGTTGAAACCAAGCCCGAGACTAAGTGCTTCTGTAATGAGGGGAACGGTCACTGAGCAGGACTACCCTAGATACTTGGTAGATGAGAAGGCTGGCAAGGTCGATAGAAGTATATTGGATATACATTATATTAATGTGTACTTTACTAGTAGCACCAGGGTATTAGATACCGGTTCGGTTGCTAAGTGTTGGTAACTCAAAATAAAAGCTGCGGAATAAACGCAGACTAGCTAAAGGTGAGATGATGATATGTGTTGGAAGTGTTTCCAAGCTTGATGTGATCAAGCATCACATACTCCCTCTACCATCGAGATTGGTGTTAAACCTAAATAATTGTTATTTAGTGTTTGCGTTGAGCATAGACATGATTGGATTATGTCTATCGCAATACGGTTATTCATTTAAGGAGAATAATGGTTACTCTGTTTATTTGAATAATACCTTCAATGGTCTTGCACCTAAAATGAATGGTTTATTGAATCTCAATCGTAGTGATACACATGTTCATGCCAAAAGATATAAGATAGTAATAATAGTACCACCTGCTTGTGGCACTGCCATTTGAGTCATATTGGTATAAAACGCATGAAGAAGCTCCATGTTGATGGATCTTTGGACTCACTCGTTTTTGAAAAGTTTGAGACATGCGAACCATGTCTATTGGTATGTACGCATGAAGAAACTCCATACAGATGGATAGTTTGGACTCATTTGATTTTGAATCACTTGAGACATGCAAGTCATACCACATGGGCAAGATGACTGAAAGCCTCGTTTTTCAGTAAGATGGAACAAGAAAGCAACTTCTTGGAAGTAATACATTTTGATGTGTGTTGTCCAATGAGTGCTGAGGCACGCAGTGGATATCATTATGTTCTTACTTCACAGATGATTTGAGTAGATGCTAAGTATATTTACTTGATGAAACACGAGTCTGAATTATTGAAAGGTTCATGTAATTTCAGAGTGAAGATGAAGATCGTCGTGACAAGAAGATAAAATGTCTATGATATGATCATAGAGATGAATATCTGAGTTGCGAGTTTGGTACACAATTAAGACATTGTGAAAATTGTTTCACAACTAATACCGCCTGGAACACCATAGTGTGATGGTGTGTCCGAACATCATAGATGCACCCTATTGGTGGCATACCATGATGTCTCTTATCGAATTACCACTATCGTTTATGGGTTAGGCATTAGAGACAACCACATTCACTTTAAATAGGGCACCATGTAATTCCGTTGAGATGACACCGTGTGAACTATGGTTTGGAGAAACTAAAGCTGTCATTTCTTAAAAGTTTGGGGCTGCGATGCTTATGTGAAAAAGTTTCATGCTGATAAGCTCGATCCCCAAGCGGATAAATGCATCTTCATAGGACACCCAAAACAGTTGGGTATACCTCCTGTCTCAGTTCCGGAAGCAAAAGGGATTGTTTCTAGAATCAGGTCCTTTCTCGAGGAAAAGTTTCTCTCGAAAGAATTGAGTGGGAGGATGGCAGAGACTTGATGAGGTTATTGAACTGTCACTTCAACTAGTGTGTAGCAGGGCACATGAAGTTGTTCCTGTGGCGCCTACACCAATTGAAGTAGAAGCTTATGATAGTGATCATGAAGCTTCGGATCAAGTCACTACCGAACCTCGTAGGGTGACAATGATGCGTACTACTTCAGAGTGGTACAGTAATCATGTCTTGAAGGTCATGTTGCTAGACAACAATGAACCTACGAGCTATGGAGAAGCGATGGTGGGCCCAGATTCTGACAAATGGCTAGAGGCCATAAAGCCCGAGAGAGGATCCATGCCTAGAAACCAAAGTGTAGACTTTGGAAGAACTACTTGATGGTCGTAAGGCTATTGGGTACAGATGGATTTTAAAAGGAAGACGGACAATGATGGTAAGTGTCACCATTAAGAAGGCTCAACTTGTCGCTAAGATATTTTTCGACAAGTTCAAGGAGTTGACTACGATGAGGCTTTCTCACTTGTAGCGATGCTAAGAGTCTGTTGGAATTATATTAGCAGTTACTGCATTATTTATGAAATCTTGCAGATAGGATGTCAAAACATTGTTTCCTCGACGATTTTTTTGAGGAAAGGTTGTATGTGATACAACCAGAAGGTTTTGACAATCCCGAAAGATGCTAACAAGTATGCAAAGCTCCAGCAATCCTTCTAAGTACTGGAGTAAGCACCTTGGAGTTGGAATATACGCTTTGATGAGATGATCAAAGATTTTGGGTTTATACAAAGTTTATGAGAAACTTGTATTTCCAAAGAAGTGAGTGGGAGCACTATAGAATTTCTGATGAGTATATGTTGTTGACATATTGTTGATCAGAAATGATGTAGAGTTTCTGGAAAGCATATAGGGTTATTTGAAAAGTGTTTTTCAATGGAAAACCTGGATTAAGCTACTTGAACATTGAGCATCAAGATCTATAAGGATAGATCAAGATCGCTTAATAGCACTTTCAAACGAACACGTACCTTGACAAGATTTTGAAGGAGTTCAAAATAGATCAGCAAAGAAGGAGTTCTTGGTTGTGTTAGTATTGAGTAAGACTCAAGACCTGACCACGAGAGAAGAGAGAGAAAGGACGAAGGTCGTCCCCTATGCTTTAGACGTAGGCTCTAAAGTATGCTATGTTGTGTACCGCACCTGAAGTGTGCCTTGCCATGAGTCAGTCAAGGGGTACAAGTGTGATCCAGGAATGGATCACATGACAGTGGTCAAACTTATCCTTAGTAACTAGTTGACTAAGGAATTTTCTCCATTATGGAGGTGATAAAAGAGTTCGTCGTAAAGGGTTACGTTGATGCAAACTTTGAAACTAATCCGGATGACTCTGATTAGTAAATCGGATCCGTATAGTAGAGCAGTTGTTTGGAATAGCTCCAAGTAGCGCGTGGAAGCTGCATCTACAATATGACATAGAGATTTGTAAAGCACACACGGATCTAGAAGGTTCAGACCTGTTGACTAATAAACCTCTCTCACAAGCGAGATATGATCAAACACCATGGGTGTTGGATTAATTACAATCACATAATGATGTGAAATAGATAATTGACTCTAGTGCAAGTGGGAGACTGTTGGAAATATGCCCTAGAGGCAATAATAAAATGCTTATTATTATATTTCCTTGTTCATGATAATTGTCTATTGTTCATGCTATAATTGTATTAACTGGAAACCGTAATACATGTGTGAATACATAGACCACAACATGTCCCTAGTGAGCCTCTAGTTGACTAGCTCGTTGATCAATAGATGGTTATGGTTTCCTGACCATGGACATTGGATGTCATTGATAATAGGATCACATCATTAGGAGAATGATGTGATGGACAAGACCCAATCCTAAGCATAGCACAAGATCGTGTAGTTCGTTTGCTAAGAGCTTTTCTAATGTCAAGTATCATTTCCTTAGACCATGAGATTGTGCAACTCCTGGATACCGTAGGAATGCTTTGGGTGTACCAAACGTCACAACGTAACTGGGTGGCTATAAAGGTGCACTACAGGTATCTCCAAAAGTGTCTGTTGGGTTGGCACGAATCGAGACTGGGATTTGTCACTCCGTATGACGGAGAGGTATCTCTGGGCCCACTCGGTAATGCATCATCATAATGATCTCAATGTGACTAAGTAGTTAGTCACGGGATCATGCATTATGGAACGAGTAAAGTGACTTGCCGGTAACGAGATTGAACGAGGTATTGGGATACCGGCGATCGAATCTCGGGCAAGTAACGTACCGATTGACAAAGGGAATTGTATACGAGATTGCTTGAATCCTTGACATCGTGGTTCATCCGATGAGATCATCGTGGAACATGTGGGAGACAACATGGGTATCCAGATCCCGCTGTTGGTTATTGGCCAGAGACCTGTCTCGGTCATGTGTGCATGATTCCCGAACCCGTAGGGTCTACACACTTAAGGTTCGATGATGCTAGAGTTGTTATGGGAATTAGTGTGCAGTTACCGAATGTTGTTCGGAGTCTCGGATGAGATCCCGGACATCACGAGGAGTTCTGAAATGGTCCGGAGGTAAAGATTTATATATGGGAAGTCCTATTTTGGCCACCAGAAAATGTTCGGGATTTTTCGGTATTGTACCGGGAAGGTTCTAGAAGGTTCTAGAGTGGGCCCACCTGCATGGGGGGACCCACATGAACGTGGGTAGTGGGGGCAAGGCCCCACACCCCTGGTCAAGGCGCACCAAGATCCCCCCTTAGAAGGAATAAGATCATATCCCGAAGGGATAAGATCAAGATCCCTAAAAAGGGGGGATAACAATCGGTGGGGAAGGAAATGATGGGATTTCTTTCCTCCCACCTTTGCCAACGCCCCAATGGACTTGGAGGGCAAGAAACCAGCCCCCTCCACCCCTATATATAGTGGGGAGGTGCATGGGAGCTTCACCCTTGCCCCTGGCGCAGCCCTCCCCCTCTCTAACTCCACCTCCTCCTCGGTAGTGCTTGGCGAAGCCCTGCCGGAGAACTGCAAGCTCCACCACCACGTCGTCGTGCTGCCGGAGCTCTCCCGCAACTTATCCTCTCCCCTTGCTGGATCAAGAAGGAGGAGACGTCCCCGGGCTGTACGTGTGTTGAACGCGGAGGCGCCGTCCGTTCGGCGTTAGATCGGATCTTCCGCGATATGAATCGCCGCGAGTACGACTCCCTCATCCGCGTTCTTGTAATGCTTCCGCATCGCGATCTTCAAGGGTATGAAGATGCACTCATCCTCTCCCTCCCTTGTTGCTAGAATCTCATAGATTGATCTTGGTGATGCATAGAAAATTTTGAATTTCTACTACGTTCCCCAACATATTCGGTCTCACCGAGTTGGGTCAAATGTGTGTAACGGTTAGATTTTATGTGGAGGCTATATATACCCCTCCACCCCCTTCTCCATTTGTGAGAGAGCCATCAAAATGTGCCTACACTTCCACTACTCATTTTCTGAGAGAGAACCACCTACTCATGTGTTGAGACAAAGACATTCCAATCCTACCACAAGAATCTTGATCTCTAGCCTTCCCCAAGTTGCTTTCCACTCAAATCATCTTTCCACCATATCCAAATCTATGAGAGAGAGTTGAGTGTTGGGGAGACTATCATTTGAAGCACAAGAGCAAGGAGTTCATCATCAACACGCCATCTATTACCTTTTGGAGAGTGGTGTCTCCTAGATTGGTTAGGTGTCACTTGGGAGCCTCCGTCAAGATTGTGGAGTTGAACCAAGGAGTTTGTAAGGGCAAGGAGATTGCCTACTTCATGAAGATCTACCCAAGTGAGGCAAGTCCTTCGTGGGCGATGGACATGGCGGGATAGACAAGGTTTCTTCTTCGTGGACCCTTCATGGGTGGAGCCCTCCATGGACTCGCGCAACCGTTACCCTTCGTGGGTTGAAGTCTCCACCAACGTGGATGTACGATAGCACCACCTATCGGAACCATGCCAAAAATCTCCGTGTCTCCAATTGCATTTGCACACTCCAATCCCATCCCTTTACTTTCTTGCAAGTTGCATGCTTTACTTTCCGCTGCTCATATACTCTTGCCATGCTTGCTTGAAATGTATTGTGAATGCTTAAACTTGTGCTACAACTCCACCTCAACTTGAAGAACCTAAAAGAACTGCCACCTTTATTAGTTGAGTGTCTAATCACCCCCCCTCTAGACACCTCTTCTCTATCCTTTCAAATTGTCGCCATCATCATCATCAACCTTCCTCCACCGCCAATTCCATGATGCTCACCGACAGGAGTGAGTAATTCCTTTGTAGGCTCACTGGTCGGTGATGGTTTGGATGAGATTTATCATGTAATCGAGTTAGTTTTGTTAGGGTTTGGTCCCTAGTATTCACTATGTTCTGAGATTGATGTTGCTATGACTTTGCTATGCTTAATGCTTGTCACTAGGGCCCGAGTGCCATGAATTCAGATCTGAACCCTTTATGTTTCCATGAATATATAAGTGTTCTTGATCTGATCTTGCAAGTTGTAGACACCTATTACGAGTTATGATCCGCATACCCCAAGGTGACAATAATTGGGATTCTTTCCGGTGATTACCGTAGTTTCAGGAGTTCATGTATTCACTTATTCACTAAGTGCTAATGCTTTATTCCGGTTCTCTATTAAAAGGAGGCCTTAATATCCCTTAGTTTCCATTAGGACCCCATTGCCACGGGAGGGTAGGACAAAAGCTGTCATGCAAGTTCTTTTCCATAAGCATGTATGACATATGTGGAATACATGCCTACATTATATTGATGAATTGGAGCTAGTTCTGTGTCATCCTAGGTTATAACTATTGCATGATGAATGCCATCCGACACAATTATCCATCACTGATCCAATGCCTACGAGCTTTTCACATATTGATATTTGCTAAGTTAATTTGCTATTGCCATTGTTACAATTACTACAAAACAGCTACTGTTACTTTTGCCACTGTTACCATTTCTTCCATACTACTTTGCTACTAAAAACTTTGCTGCAGATATTAAGTATTTCAGGTGTGGTTGAACTGACAACTCAACTGCTAATACTCGTGAATATTCTTTGGCTCCCCTTGTGTCGAATCAATAAATTTGGGTTGAATACTCTACCCTCAAAAACTGTTGTGATCCCCTATACTTGTGGATTATCAAGACCTTTTTCTGGCGCCATTGTCGGGGAGCATAGCTCTATTCTCTGAGTCACTTGGGATTTATATCTGTTGATCACCATGAAGAATTTGAAAGATACCAAAACCGAGATCTATTCCTCTACTACGAGGGGAGGTAAGGAACTGCCATCTAGCTCTGCACTTGATTCACCATCTGTTTTGAGTAAACTTGTGACACCACCACCTGCTAGTAATCTTAACATGTCGCAAGTAATTGATGATGCTACTTCTGTTATGAGTGATACTTATGATAATGCTACTACTTTGCTTGATAATACTATGCCACTAGGTGAATTTCTTGATTAACAACTTGCTAGAGCTAAAGATATTGAGAATGCTAAAACTGATGAAATTATTAAAACTTAACACTTTGAAACACCTGCTGGACCTAGCTCTCCTAGGTATGAATTGCCTGATATACCTGAGGGTTATGTTATGGATGGAGAGGTAGCTAGGGACTTTCTTGCTTGTAATGATAGAGATGATCTTAAGAAATTGCTATGCAGAAAGAAAAATCTTTGAATTCTAGAGTGCAATATGATCCTAAGTTTGCTACTTCACCTATCTTTTTTACTGATAAGGATTATGAATTATGTCGATCCTGAGTTAATTACTTTGGTTGAATCTGATCCTTTCCATGGTTATGAATTTGAAACTGTTGTGGCACATCTTACTAAATTGAATGATATAGCCACCCTATTTGCTCATGAGGAAAAAATTCGCTATTACTATATTCTTAAGATGTTTCCTTTCTCATTAAAGGGTGATGCTAAGGTATGGTTTAATTCTCTTGCTCCTGGTTGTGTGCGTAGTCCCCTGGACATGATATATTACTTCTCTAAAAAATATTTTCCTGCTCATAAGAAACAAGCTACCTTACATGAAATATTTAACTTTGTGCAAATTGAAGAAGAGAGTCTCCCAGAAGCTTGGGGGAGGCTTCTCCAATTACTTAATGCTTTGTCTGATCATCCTCTCAAGAAAAATGAAATACTTGATATCTTTTATAATGGACTAACCGATGCTTCTAGGGACCACCTAGATAGTTGTGCTGGTTGTGTTTTCAGGGACGAATTGTTGAACAATATGAAGTATAATTGAATAATATATTGAGTAATGATAATGATTGGACTCTTCCCGAACCGCCTCCTAAGACAACTCCGAAGAAGAGAGGTATTCTATTTCTCAATCCTGAAGATATGCAAGAGGCAAATAAATCTATGAAAGAAACAGGTATTAAAGCTGAAGATGTTAAGAATTTACCACCTATTGAAGAAATACATGGTCTGAATACCCCGACACATGTAGTAAAGGTAAATTCTCTTTATAGATTTGATGAAGGTGATATTCCTCATAATAAATCTGCTAGTCAATGCATGGATGAATTTGGTAACTTCATTGTGAAACAAGAAAACTTCAATGCTTATGTTAGTAGACAGTCGAAATGAAATGCTTATATGGTTGAACACTTGAGTGACTATATGTCTAGAGTAAAAGATGATCTTAAGCTTGTTAGTAAACATGCTTCCATGATAAAAACTCAAGTAGAACAGGTTCTGAAGGCATAAAATGATTTGATTAATGAGATGAACAATAAGTAAAAATGATCATGCTGTTAGAGTTATGACTAGGGGAGGTAGAATGACTCTGGAACCTTTGTATCCTGAAGGCCACCATAAGAGAATTGAGTAAGATTCTCAGAGAATTAATACTGATGCATCTAGTTTACCTAAAAAGAAAAGAAATAATGATAGGACTTTGCATGCTTGTAGTGAACCTACTATAGACACACCTGAGAATCCAAATGATATTTCTATTTCTGATGCTGAGACACAATCTGGTGATGAACATGAACCTTGTAATAATGATAATGATGATGTTCATGTTGATGCTCAACCTAGTAATGATAATGATGTGGAGATAGAACCTGATGTTGATCTTGATAACCCATAACCTAAGAATAAAAGATATGATAAGAGAGATTTCATTGCTAGGAAACATGGTAAATAAAGAGAGTCATGGGTTCAGAAACCCATGCCCTTTCCTCCTAAACCATCCAAGAAAAAGGATGATGAAGAATTTGAGCGCTTTGTTGAAATGCTTAGACCTGTCTTTTTGCGTATGCGTTCGACTGATATTCTGAAAATGTCTCCTTATGCGGAAAGATATTGTTACTAATAAAAGAATGATACCGGAAGCTGAAATTTTCACCATGGTTGCTAATTACACATTTAGGGTTGGAATACCTAAGAAACTAGGAGATCCAGGAATAACAACTATACCATGCTCCATTAAAAGAAACTATGTTAAAACTGCTTTAGAGCCGGTGTTAGCATTATGCCTTTCTGTTTGTACCAAAGACTTGATTTGAATAAGTTGACACCAACTGAAATCTCTTTGCAAATGGCCGATAAATCAACTGCCATACCCATCCGTGTTTGTGAGGATGTACCTGTCGTAGTTGCAAATGTTACTATCTTTACATACTTTGTTATTCTTGATATACCCGAGGACGGCAGTATGTCGATCATCCTTGGTAGACCCTTTTTGAATACTGCAGGGGCTGTTATTAATTGCAACAAGGACAATGTCACTTTTCATGTTAATGGTAATGAGCATATGATACACTTTCCGAAGAAATAACCTCAAGTGAATAGTATCAATTCTGTTGGAAAATTTTCAACAACTGCTATTGGAGGTTTTGAATTCCCTATTCCTACTGTCAAAAAGAAATATGATATTCTTATTGTTGGGGACATGCATATACCCGTTGAGGTAATCTAGTGTTATACAAAGATTCTCCGGTTTCATGTCATTCGAAAGAAGTTTGTTAATAAGACTTGATCAACCTTATTAATGGATTCCTTTTGATGGGCATGAGATGGACGAATTTGGTAAACACAAACTTTCTGTACCCACTTTTTCTTTTCTCTATTACTTAGAATTAATAAAGCAAAAATACTATTATTTCCCTGTTTTCTGAATTATCCATGCAATGAAAAATATCCCAAAAATAAAAGTTCTCCAAATGCCCTGAAACTTTAGTATGTTTTTCCAGAATATTTAAGAATTTTTGGCACTGAGAACACACTAGGGGGCAGCACCAGTGGGTCACAAGCCCACAGGGCGTGTCTAGGTGGCTTGTGGGTCCCACGTGGGCTCCCCTCACTTATTCCAGCACCCATCCACTTCGTCTTCCTCTAGAAAAAATCACCTTGTTGCTCAAACCCGTGTTCTTGCTCATCTTGCTGCCATTTTGGATCTCCTTGCTCTAGCTCCATTTGCGAAACTGTTTTGGGAGATTGTTCTTTGGTATGTGACTCCTCCAATGGTCCAATTTGTTTTTGTTCTAGTGCTTTATATATTGCAATTTTTTTCTGCTATGGTGACCTTGTCCTTGAGCTTGCATGTCAAATTTATATGGTCCAAAGTAGTTTCGTTACATGATATAGCCTCTAGGCACTTGTAGGAGTACTTGCTATTACTTTGGTTGAGTTTTGTTCACTTTTATTTTGAGTCGCTAAAAAATTCAGATTTTTTTAGAGGAGGAAAAATGTTTAGGAAGATATACCAAGGTGGTTCTTCAAGGAAGAAAGCCCCAAGGCTCATGATACGTGAGTCGGACCTTGAACCACCGAGGGAGGCTCAAGTACAACCTTGCGAATGGCCGTCGGATAATTTCATGAATCATGTAGGTTCCAAGGAGGAATTTGATATGTATGTGCACAATGCCGGCCTGACAGACTTAGTGTCAGATAAGTTTTTACACTACACAACCTCACTGATTCCTTTGTGCGGAGATTTGAGTATTCAGACCGTCGTGGTATGCAATCCGTTTTGTTTGATCTTTATGATAAGTTGTATTGCATGGATCTTGAGGAGTTTAATGAAGCATGCAAATGTCCGCATTGGGGCACTTGCACTAAACCACGTATAGCTGATTGTTCGGGGTTCCTTGCTAGCATTACATTAGGAGAATCTAGAACTATAAGACAAGCCACTATTGGGAGCATTCACTTTCCTGCTTTACATTACTTTGCTCTCTTCATGGGTAGATGCATTAACGGTAAACATGATCATAGCCATCTTTGCGGTTCAGATTTGAGTGTCCTCAAAAGCGCAGTAACGAATGATAGAAGATATAACCTAGGGGCTATCATTACATGTTGATTACATAACAATGCTAAAGAAGGGGGTTTCTTTGGTGGAATTTATGCCACCCGCTTAGCTAATTATCTTGGTGTCCCCATAAGAGAAAAAGATGCTCAGCTGCCACCTACTTTTCTTGATTATAATTCTATGGTACGTTACCAGTCGTGAGAGGAACGAACAGTCCCTCATTTACCTACTAATCTTTGACAGACAGCGCGTCTTCCGTATTATGCTTCCTGCTCCTGCTTTCTTTGACTTTCAGATAAAACAAAGATACTTCATAACCAGAGAGGAGGCAGACGAGTATGAGAGAGCAGGGAAGGCCGCTCGCCTCCATGAGGCAGCCCTCCAAGCTGTAGCTGCCTCAACTCAGTACAACCCTAACTACAATTTTGGATACTAACTAGGCCAGCCATGGCCATAGACCAACTTAGGCAAAAACCTAAGCTTGGGGTAGTATGTATTTCTCACCGACATTACATTCATGTTCACGCATTCATTCCAGTTGTCGGTGTTCATACTCTTTCATTTTATTATCCATGTTAGTTTATTTTTCTTGCTTTCTTCTTGTTTGTTTGTTTCTTTTTGAGAAAAAACCAAAAATATTTCTCGCTTCTTTTTATCTTTTCTTTCTAGTTTAGTTAGTTGTAGTATTAAAAGAAAACCCAAAAAAAATTCTCGTTCTTCTTTTGCTTGTTGAGAGCTTTCCCGTGTAAATAGTTTTTCGCGTTTTCGTTTTGCTTTCTTCAGAAAAACAAAAACTAAAAAAATATTTCAGTGTGTTTCTCTGAATTTCTTTTCTTTGGGTCGTGAGGAGAAGACCATGATGAAAATGTTGAGTGGCTCTCATATGCATTATCGTTGATCTAACAAAGAGCCCATATTACCTTGTCTTCTCCTCTTAATAAATGTTTGCAGATTCCAGCTTAGTCCAATGCACATGCACTCTTATTATTATTCACATCATTCGGTCGTGCAAGTGAAAGGCAATAATGATGATATATGATGAAATGATTGAGATGGAGAAAAGTTGGTATGAACTCGACCTATTTTGTTTTTGTAAATATGATTAGCTCATCATTCTTTGTTCAGCTCATTATGAATGAGACATGTTTGCAATGACAATTAGAGATTATAGTTACTCATGCCTTGCTTAATTAGCTAGGAGTTGATGATGGTTTACCTTGCGTGTCAACATGCTTTTAAAATGGTTGTGATGTAGTATGATAGGATGTTATCCTCCTTTGAATGATTCGAGTGGCTTGACTTGGCGCATGTTCACGCATGTAGTTGAAATAAAAACAACATAGCCTTCACGATATTTATGTTCATGGTGATTTATATCCTACTCATGCTTGCACTCAATGTTCGTTAATCTCATTGCATGTTTATGACCGTTGTCGCTCTCTAGTTGGTCGCTCCACAATCTTTTGCTAGCCTTTGATGTCTACTAGAACTACGTCGGTATTTCCCCAAAGAGGAAGGGGTGATGCAGTATAGAGATGGTAGGTATTTCCCTTAGTGATGAGACCAAGGTTATCTAACCAATAGGAGAATCTCCTCACACCATGTAAACAACACCTGCACACAAATAACAAATACTCGCAACCCGACGTGTTAAAGGGGTTGTCAATCCCATTCGGGTACGACGCCTCACGATAGGCAAATAACGTGAGGTAAAAGTGGTAGATAGGATAAATAGATCGCGGAACAAATGAATTGCAGCAAGGTATTTTTGTATTTTTGGTTTAATAGATCTGAAAATAAATGCAAAGGAAAATAGATCGCAAAGGCAAATATGATGAAAAGAGACTCGAGGGCCGTAGGTTTCACTAGTGGCTTCTCTCGAGAAAATAGCAAACGGTGGGAAAACAATTACTGTTGGGCAATTGATAGAACATCAAATAATCATGACGATATCCAGGCAATGATCATTATATAGGCATCACATCCAAGATTAGTATACTGACTCCTGCCTGCATGTACTACTATTACTCAACACATCGACCGCTATCCAGCATGCATCTAGTGTATTAAGTTCATGGAGAAATGGA
Organism: Triticum dicoccoides; assembly: GCF_002162155.2. Lineage (NCBI taxonomy): Eukaryota > Viridiplantae > Streptophyta > Magnoliopsida > Poales > Poaceae > Triticum > Triticum dicoccoides. The sequence continues at coordinate 172,212,603 of NC_041387.1, read as the reverse complement.
GTAATGCAATAAGAACGATGACATGATGTATACAAGATCTATTTATGTAGAAATAGACCCCATCTTGTTATCCTTAATAGCAACGATACATACGTGTTGTTTGCCCTTCTGTCACTGGGATCAAGCACTGTAAGATCGAACCCATCACAAAGCACCTCTTCCCGTTGCAAGATAAATATATCAAGTTGGCCAAACAAAACCCAAATATCGGAGAAGAAATACGAGGCTATAAGCAATCATGCATATAAGAGATCAAAGAAGACTCAAATAACTTTCATGGATAAAAACATAGATCTGATCATAAATTCAAAGTTCATCGGATCCCAACAAACACACCGCAAAAAGGCTTACATCATATGGATCTCCAAGAGACCATTGTATTGATAATCAAGAGAGAGAGGAAGCCATATAGCTACTAACTATGGACCTGTAAGTCTACAAGTAACTACTCACGCATCATCGGAGAGGCACCAATGGAAGTGGTGAACCCCTCCGTGATGGTGTCTAGATTGGATGTGGTGGTTCTGGACTCTGCGGTGGCTGGAATTGATTTTGGTCGACTCCCCTAGGGTTTCTGGAATATTGGGGTATTTATAGAGCAAAAAGGCGGTTCAGGGGGCACCCGAGGTGGGCACAACCCACTAGGGCACGCCTGGGCCTCCTGGCGTGCCCTGGTGGGTGCTGTCATCCTCGAGGCACCCCCAGGTGCAGCCTTGGCCCACTAGATGTCTTCTAGCCCAAAAAAATCCTCAAAAAGTTTCACAGCGTTTGGACTCCGTTTGGTATTGATTTCCTGTGATGTAAAAAACATACAGAAAATAACAACTAGCACTGGGCACTATGTCAATAGTTTAGTACCAAAAAATGATATAAAATGACTATAAAATGATTGTAAAACATCCAAGAATGATAATATAACAGCATGGAACAATAAAAAATTATAGATACGTTGGAGACGTATCAACATCCCCAAGCTTAATTCCTGCTCGTCCTCGAGTAGCTAAATGATAAAACAAAATTTTTGACATGGAATGCTGCTAAACATGTTCATCACATTTCTTTTCTTTATAGCATGGACATATGGACTTATATATGATTCAAAGCAATTGTCTAGTTTTGACGTGAAGACTTTAATACTCAAGCATATCAACAAGCAACCATGTCTTTCAAAATATCAACACTAAAGCAAGTTATCCCTAGCCCATTATGCTCAATCATTGATCCATTCATGAAACACACTCGAATATTAGCTACACCCAATGCTCAAATACGATCATAGTGCCCCTTAGTTGGTGCTTTATAAGAGAAGATGGAGACTCAAAATAAAAATAAAAATTGCATAAGTAAAGGAAAGGCCCTTCGCGGAGGGAAGTAGGGAATTGTAGAGGTGCCAAAGCTCAAAGCTTAAATTGAGAGATAAAAATATTTTTGAGAGGCATACTTTTCCCACCAACAAAAACGACTTAGAGATCTCAACACTTTCCATGCTAGATACATCATAGGTGGTTCGCAAACAGAAAATAAAGTTTATACCTTTTTCCACCATTACTTTCACTTTCCATGGCTAGCTGAATCCACGGTTGCCCTCCATACCAACACTTTCCAAGGAATTTATTATTTGACAACATAAAGTAAATTCATTTTTTATTTTGGGACTATCCATCTCTAATACCTTTGTCGTACTCTCATGCAATGACAAGTGAATAAACACCCATCGTGAGAACAACACATTTAGCATGGAAAATATTGGTCACCCTCACTACAAAAAAATACACATCTGTGACATTTTGGGCCGAACGAATTTTTTCTGTCATGCTTTTGACACTTCTATGACGATAATTGTGACAAAACCCAGTATCATTATAGATGTGGTGGGCTCCTACTTCTATGACAAAAAATCATGACAACAAATGGGATTTTCATCCTGGGCGGGCCGGAGACGCAGCTGCATGACATTCTTTGGGCCGTCCATGATGGAAAAAAACATGGTAGAAGCGAGGACGAGGAAAATATCGGGGAGTTCCCGGTGACGGTGGGTGGTCGGGGGCCGAGCGTTGCACGTTTATCTCGTACATGTACGCGCGTGGGTGCGAGGCATTGGGCTCTAACTGAACCTGAGTGAGGCGTTCGCCTAACTGAACCCGAGCGATTGCACTGCAGGCTACGCGTTACTGAACCCGAGCGATCGATCGATGGCTGTTAACTGAACCCGATCGAGCGATTCCTTCATTCACTACTGCTGCTAACTGAAGCCGATCGAACCTGCTGCCTCCTCCCCTTGATGAACAGTGAGCGTTGTTGGGGGTTTTGGATGAACAGTTCCCAATGGGGGGTTGGATGAACAGGACCCCGTGGTGTTGTCGCTGGATGAACAGGACCCCGATCGATCGAGCCGGTTGGGCATGAATGAATAGGACCCCGTGGAGGGCTGGATGAATAGGACACCGTGGAGGGCTGGATGAACATGATCCCGTGGAGGGAAGGTTGAACAGTAGCCGGTGGAGAGCTGGTTGAACAGTAGTTGGTGGAGGGTTGGATGAACAGTAGCCCGTGGAGGGGTGGTTGAACAGGACCCCGTGGAGAGGGTTGGTTGAATAGTAGCTGGTGGAGGAGCGGTGGAGGCTGGATGAACAGGAGCCCGTGGATGAACAATCACAGGTGGAGGCCGGAGGAGGTCGACAGTGGATGAACAGTAGCCCGTGGAGGCTAGAGGAGGTCGATGGTGGAGATGAACAGTATCCCGTGGAGTCTCGTTTTGCGGTACGCCACACCCCTCCCGATGAACAGGACCCCCGTTTCGACCGTAGCGCTCCAACACAAGTCCGTTTCCTCCATTTTGCGATACGCCACACCCCTCCCGATCAACAGGACCCCGTTTCCACTGTAGGAGGTCCAACAGAAGTACGTTTCCTCCGTTTTGCGAAATGCCAGACCCCTCCCAATGAACAGGATCCCGTTTCGACTGTTGCCGGTTGAACACAAGGCCGTTTCCTCTGTTCTGCAGTACGCCAGGCCTCATTTCCATCGGCTGTTTCGTCCAAGCCGGTTGGCTCCCGATGAACAACACGTGTTTCGTTGCCTACTGATGAACATGACGCATTCCGTTGCCTCCCCATGAACACGATGACGATGCAATTTCTCCATTCCGACCCAGCCATGTACACGAGCCCTAGCCATATGTATGCGCGAGTAGGCGTTCGAGACCCTGCCCGTATGTACGTATGTGACCGCATTTACTTTATAGCACCCTGCCGCTGTACGTACGTGTACATGCTACGTGCGCGCCTCTACTATGACACGTGCCCTTCCTTCCTTGCACGACCATGGTTCATCGATGCAGCCTACAGACAGGCCGATCGACCAGTATGTACGTACACATTCGCGACCAGAATGAAAACACTACGTACGCTTCGACTATGTGGGTCCTGACTATCAGGCACTTCCTTGCGTGTGAAGATGTAGCTGGTGGGTCCCAGTAGTCAGGGGGCGAATTGTTTTTTTTGCCCATAATATGGACACACTTCCTTGCATGCGAAGATGTAGCTGGTGGGTCCCAACAGTCAGGGGGAAACATTTTTTTCGCGAAATACGGTGGCCCGTCCGGTGGGTCTGTGCTGTCAGGTGGAGGAATAATTACTTTGCACGTAATAAGGAGGCACTTCCTTGCTGCGGCTGTGGACCCAGCTGTCAGCTTCTCCACGTATAGTACTCTTCCGATGGAAGTCGTTCATTGACCACATTGACCACGCCGCACCGAGAGCACCAGGGCGGTGGATGACGGCGAGGCCTAGGAAGGGGACGACGCAGAGCCGGGGAATACGCGACAGTGGAAGCCCACATGGAGAGGAGCACTAGGGTTCACTGGTTCGGCTGTGGTGTGAGGCTGCCATCGCCGCAGAATAATAGGGGGTGTGAGTGAGTAGAAAGATGGCCTGGCCAGCGGTGGGAGTAGTAGGGGCGGTGAGGCCTCCACGGCATCACAGCCGGCCACGGAAGGCAGGAGCACGCGGCAGGACTGGCGCTGCTTTGGGTGGCTGGAGCAACAAGACTAGAGGTTTAAGAAGCACTACGACCGTTGGATGGACATCGTACAGTCACTGCAGCTAGAATCGTTTATATTGACTAAATTGACAAAGCCATTGGTATGTGTCAACTTAGTAGGCCCACATGTCAGCCTCCGAAATGATGTGCCCCAGATGTCAGGGGGAGGAATCATTTTTTGGGAGGCTGAATCAAGAATATCCGAGATTGAAGAAGAAGCACGACATTCGTTGGATGGACATCCAATGGCCGTTGCTGCTAGAACTGTGTGTTGACTATAAGTTGACAAAGCCTTGCATACACGTCAACTTAGTTTTTGTTTTTTTAGGGGACGCGTCAACTTAGAAGGCCCACAAGTGTGTGGCAGAGAACATATAGCCCATTTGCTATTCGTAAGAATGTACAACCCATTTTTGAATTCTAATGGAATTTACTACAACCCATTTACAGTTTCTTAAAACTACATCCCATTTTCTAGCTTGGACAACGATTAATAATTTCAACCAACCGCTCAAAACAGAATTCAAAAAAATTCCCCACATTTTGATAGGATCTAAACATCCAAAATTTCTAGTCAGATTAAATATAATTTCAAAATAAAGTTGTATTGCGTAAAAATCCAATGAAATATTACGCGCACAACAAGTAATGAAATTAAAATTTTCAAATTCCAAAAATAATATATTTTTTAAACTAATTACACGTTTGGTGCATTTTTTTATAGTTACTGCCCAATCAACTACAGCGTCCCGGGCATTGGTAACAAGGGGAATGGGTTCATCCTACCTCATGATACTACTCAAGAACATAACTTAAAATTCTCCTACTGCATGCATGGTGGGGGAAATAATTCTAATGCAACAAAATCATAGGTATTGTAAAACATGATCCAATGACTTGCCTGGCTGACGGTCTTCGAAAGCTAGCGACTCGTAATAGCAGGCCTCGCACTCCGAGAATTCTATCAAGTCAAACAATAGCACAAATAAGTATACCACTATATAACATAACCGCAAGTTAATGTAAATCACCCAAGCACTCAAACCAAAACCAAAGAAAACTCGAAGAAACCAAATCAAGGTTTTCATCACTTCAAGAAAACAACTAAGAAATAGTTTTATCCTACTAAAACTATTCTTAATAGAACCTAAACAAGGGTTGAGCTAACTAACAGAAAGGAAAACATCATATAAACTAGGTGCAAAAAGAATCACATCAAAAGCTATTATAGAACTCCTATTATGCCTAAAGCAAAACTAGTAAAAAGATAAAATAAAACTTTTTATTTTACTATAAATAAAAGTTCACCCTCTATAACTACAGAAAGTAATCTAAACAAAATTATAACAGAGGTGAAATAAAATCCTAAAATAACTAGAACAGCAGGAAACAACAGCAAGCTAGAAAAACTAGAAAAAACTTGTTTTCGAGTAAAACTAACTTTAATACACTCTAAAAATACCAAAACATGTTCCTACTGCCAGGCAAAACTAAGCAGTGCCAAAAAGAATGTTGAAGTTAGAGAGAAGTCAGAAATGAACATGGGAGAATTACGGAATAATAAAGACATAAAATAAATAGTCTCTTCCTATTTTTATTTTTATTTTGAAACAATGTAGAGGGAAAAACTAAATGAAGAAAAATCTATAATATTTTTATATAGGACATATATATATATCAATAAACTCAGAAGAAATAATCCTACAACATGAACATTTTTCCAGAGGCAAAACAAAAACTAAAAGAAACATTTCAGAAAATTCCAAATAAAATTCAAATTTGAATTCAAACTTTTTGGCAATATTTTCTTCTGACATTTTTGGAGTGTCATGTTTGCTCCTCTCATACTTTTGCACAAGTATTTGTCAGGTATTATTGAAATAAATTTCAATTGCCAATTCAAATTCAAATTCAGATAAAACTCAAATGCCTCTGAAATTCAAATGCCACTCAAATTTCAAACAACATGCATAGATGCTTAGTTAATAATTGTAAAACATTCCAAATTGAAAATTTGGGATGTTACAAGAGCAAAGTGAAGAAGAAGAAGATGATGATGAGGAAGATGGTGATGACATTGACTCCGATGAGAGTCCTTCATATGAAGACATTGCTCTCTTTGTCAAGAAGTTTAGCGCAAGAAAATTCAAGGGAAGATTCCAGAAGAAGAAAGTGAGGAAATGCTACAACTGTGAAGAAACCAATCATTTCTCCAACGAATGCCCTTATGAGAAGGAAGAAGATAAACCAAGGTTTCCCAAGACCTTTCCCAAGAAAAAGTTGCCAAATCCTCTGAACTCCAAGCTCAAGAAGAGAGATGGGAAAGCAATGGTTGCTCATGAAGAATCCGATCCGGATGATGTTGGTGGTGTTACCGGAGTATCTCAAGATTCTCAAAACACCTTGAAGCTAGTCAACAAGAGTGGTGCGGTTGTCACCTACAAATACATGAAAGACTACAAGGGCAACGCTCACAAGTGCCTAATGGCAAAGGTCGTGGTAGAAGATGGAGAGGATGAAAACTCTCCTGACAAGGGCAAGGTAACCCCACGATCAAATCCTCCTCTTTTCACTCCTTTCACTCCTAGTGATGAGTATCTTGATGCGGAGGATAATTATGATGATAATGATATAGATGACCCCATGTTTGCAAAATTAAATAAGGTCATGTGCTCCCTCAAAGGAAAGAAGCTCACTATGTTTCGCATGCTTATGGAGATGGTGGGTAAGCACACCATCACCATTAAGGAACTCGAAACTCTCATAACCGAGGAAAAGGAAAAATATGAAATCCTTGAGCGGAAAGTCCAATATGAGGAAGCATGAAATGATGAACTATGCTTGAAAATTGGTGCAAACATTGATGTTCATGCTATAGATCTTGCCTCCTTGAAAAAGGCTAAGGACTCTTGCGAACAGTTGATGAATGATAAAAGTAAGCTTGTGAAGTCTCATGCATCTCTCTCTAAGGATTGTGAGCTTCTATCCGTGTCTCTCAACATGAAGGAAGAAGAGCTCACCCTTCTTACAAAGAGTTTTGAAACGCTCAAGCTTACCTATCTTGAAACTCTTGATAAGGCTTACTCTTCTCCTACTATCAATGTTGATGCTTGTACTACTAACTCTAGTAGTGACCTAGCATCTATTCTTGAGGAGAATCGCTTTCTCAAGGCTCAAATAGAGAAAGGTCTCATGACATGTGCCCAAGGACAAAAGAACCTTAATGAGGTATTAAACCAACACAATGAGGTGTTTGCCAAAGAGGGTCTCGGGTTTGACCCAAGCACAAGAAAGAAGAAGTCATATTCTCAAAAGTGCACCACTCCTCTAAAAGAAACATTTGTATGTGAAGGGCACAAGGGGCATGCCCACTCTCAACAAACCAAAAGAGTTCATGCCTCCATCCTATGTTATTTGCAAGACTAAGGATGGAGAAGTTTATGCAAAATTTGTTGGTCCTCGAAATGCATTCCGGTTCTATACTATTTGGGTTCCTAAGACCCTTGTGACTAACTTAAGAGGTCCCATTGCAAAATGGGTGCTTCTAACCAAGTCATAATTGTGTGTAGGTTGCTTTATCCGGTGGAGTAAAATGGGTGATCAATAGTGGATGTATAAATCATATGACCGGAGATAGAAAATTGCTCTACGATTTCATGGAAGCTATTCAACCATTTATGAGCATTATGTTTGGTGGTGGATCAAAAGGACAGGTACTCGGATTGGGCAAGGTGGCTATCACAAATGACATGTCTCTTGCAAGTGTCATGCTTGTTGAATCTCTTAAATATCATTTGCTTTCTATTCGCCAATTGGCTTCTGTTGGTTATGATACACTCTTTGGACTAACGGATGTGAAAGTCTATAAGAGAGATACTATCGAAGTGGCCTTTGTTGGAGAGTTGGATGGAAACCTTTACATGGTTAATTTCAAAGAGAGCACATTCCATGCAACTTGTCTAATGTCAAAGGACGACAAGGGGTGGCTATGGCATCACCAGCTAGCCCATGTCGGCATGAGAAATCTTCAAGATCTCTTAAAAGGTAATCACATCCTTGGACTAACTAATGTCTCTTTTGAGAAAGATCATGTGTGTAGTGCATGCATAGCTGGGAAGCAACATCAACACTACAAAAAAAAGACACATCCATGACATTTTGGGCCAAACGAATTTTTTTTCTGTCATACATATGACACTTCTATGACGATAATTGTGACAAAAACTGGTATCATCATAGATGTGGTGGGCTCCTACTTCTATGACAAAAAATCATGACAAAAAATGGGCTTTTCATCCTGGGCTGGCCGGAGACGCAGCTGCATGACATTCTTTGGGCCGTCCATGACGGAAAAAACCGTGGTAGAAGCGAGGGGGAGGAAAATTTCGGGGAGTTGCCGGTTACGGTGGGAGGTCAGGGGTGGAGCGATGCGTGTTTCTCTCGTACGTACGTGCATGTGTGCGAGGCATTGGCTCTAACTGAAGCCAAGCGAGGCGTTGGGATCTAACTGAACCCGAGCGATTGCACTGCAGGCTACACGTTACTGAACCCGAGCAATCGATCGATGGCTGTTAACTGAACCCGATGGAGCGATTCCTTCGCTACTACTGCTAACTTAAGCCGATCGATGCTGCCTCTTGGATGAACA
>NC_041387.1:172129411-172203379 GCF_002162155.2 Triticum dicoccoides | reverse complement strand
CCGTTTCGTCCGTTTTGCGGTACGCCACATCCCTCTTGATGAACAGGACCCCCGTTTCAACCGTAGTGCTCCAACACAAGTCCGTTTCGTCCGTTTTGCGGTACGCCACACCCCTCCCGATTAACAGGACCCCTGTTTCGACTGTAGGAGGTCCGTTTCGTCCATTTTGCGGTACGCCACACCCCTCCCGATCAATAGGACCCCCGTTTCGACCGTAGGAGGTCCGTTTCCTCCGTTCCGCGGTACACCAGGCCTCGTTTCCATCGCCTATTCCGTCCAAGCCGGTTGGCTCCCACGCGTTCCATTGTCTCCCGATGAACACGACGCATTCCGTTGCCTCCCCATGAACACAACGCATTCCGTTGCCTCCCCATGAACACGACGCGTTCCGTTGCCTCCCCATGAACATACGTATGCGCGACTAGGCTTTCGAGACCCCGCCCGTATGTACACATACGTGGCCGTATTTTCTTTCTTGCACCCTGGCCGCTGTACGTACGTGTACATGCTACATGCGCGCCTCTACTACGACATGTACGCGCCTCTACTACGACATGTGCGCGCCTCTACATCGACCAGTATATATGTACGTACAAGTTCGCGACGAGAATGACAACGCTACATACGCTTCGACCAGGTGGGTCCCGACTGTCAGGCAGTTCCTTGCGTGCGAAAATGTAGCTGGTGGGTCCCAGCAGTCAAAGGGGCAAATCGTTTTTTTTTGCCCGGACGCACTTCCTTTGCGTGCGAAGATGTAGCTGGTGGGTCCCAGCAGTCAGGGGGGCGAATCATTTTTTTGCCCGGACGCACTTCCTTGCGTGCGAAGATGTAGCTGGTGGGTCCCAGCAGTCAGGGCGGCAAATCGTTTTTTTGCCCGGACGCACTTCCTTGCGTGCGAAGATGTAGCTGGTGGGTCCTAGCAGTCAGGGGGAAACTTTTTTTCGCGAAATATGGTGGCCCGTCCGGTGGGTCCCCGCTGTCAGGTGGAGGAATCATTATTTTCCGCGTAATAAGGAGGCACTTCCTTGCTGCGACCGTGGACCCAGCTGTCAGCCTCTCCATGTATAGTCCACGTCCGATGGAAGTCGTTCCTTGACCATGTTGACCACGCCGCGCCGAGAGCACCACGGCGGTGGACGACGGCGAGGCCTAGGAAGGGGACGACTCGGAGCCGGGGAAGACGCAGCAGTGGATGCCCACGTGAAGAGGAGTACGAGGGTTCACTAGTTCGGCTGCGATGTGAGGTTGCTGTCGCCGTAGATTAACAGGGGGTGTGGGTGAGTAGAGGGATGGCCAGGCTAGCGGTGGGAGTAGTAGGGGGCGGTGAGGCCTCCGCGGCATCACAGCCGGCCACGGGAGGCAGGAGCATGCGGCACGACCGGCGCTGGTTTGGGCGGCTAGGGCAAGTAGACCAGAGGTTGAAGAAGCAATACAACCGTTGGATGAACATCGTACGGTAACAGGAGCTAGAATCGTTCATATTGACTAAGTTGACAAAGCCCTCCGTTCCCGTCAACTTGGTAGGCCCACAAGTCAGCCTCCCAGTATGCTGGGTTCCAGCTGGCAGGGGGAGTATTCATTTTTTTGGTGCGTAATAAGGAGGCACTTCCTTGCATGCAAAGATAGCTGGTGGGTCTGACAAGTAAGCGGGGTCACGTTTTTTTCGCGAAATACAGAGGCCCTTCCGGTGGGTCCCAGATGTCAGGTGGAGGAATCATTATTTTGCGCGTAATAAGGAGGCATTTCCTTGTGTGCGGCCGTGGACCCAGCTGTCAGCCTCTCCACGCACAGCCTACTTCCGATGGTGTCGTTCGTTGACCATGTTGACCACGCCGCACCGAGCACATCCAAGGTGGTGGACAACGGCAAGGCCCCGGACAGCAATGAGCCGGAGATGGGAAGACGCGGGAGTAGAGTCGCAGACGGAGAGGTGTACGAGGGTTAACTGGTTCTAGTGCAGTGTGGTTCGGCAGTTGGTGGAGAAGAACAGGAGGTGTGGAGGGTTGGAGGGATGGCCTGGCCAACGGTGGAGTAGCGCTTCATAGTGAAGCGTGCTAAGCAGAGCTGCTAACAGCAGGAGGCGGGAGGTGGTCTTGGCGGCGCTGGAGGAAGAAGACGAGACATTGAAGATGGATGGCGACCGTTGGATGTAAATCCAACGGCTAACATGTCAGAATCATTTGTTGACTAAATTTACAACGACTTGTGTTGGCTTCGACCTATTGGCCCACATTTTAGCCTCCAAAAATGTGGCATGTATTCAACCCATTTTTCAGAATTTACAATCTTTTTTTGCACGGTAGAATTTACAGTCAATTTGATCTTTTTTTTGAATTACAGCCATTAGCTGGGCTGGGTGAACAATTAATGTAGCTTTCATGCGGCCCATTTATTTTATTTCCTAAAAAATTACAGGCCATTTGCACTTTATCTAGATACACGATTTTGCTGGGCTGATTCTAATTATAATGTTGGGTTGGGCCAGCAATGTTATCAAAAAATAAAAAAGGGTGAGCATTTTGTTATAAATATATTTAAATAATAAGTGATATTATTATATTCGTCCTTAAATCTTACCAAGCTTTTGTACACAATCACTAGGATTTTCGTGCCAGAACAATCCAGGATTTTATTTGTTAAGAAATTATTTTTATAAGTTAATAAGATGTGGGATATTGTTTTCTTACATATGTAAGTATCTGTTAAATATATGATGACAATAAAAATAATACATAATAACATATAAAATAATTTAAATATATATAATATAGTTAAAAGGGAAACATAAGTTGTACCTGGCGTTCCTATTCTTATATAGAAAAATAGAACAAACCGCTGCGTTTTCTTCAAAAAAATACATAAATTGGGCTGCCAAAAATAAAACCTCGGATGGGAGGTCCATAGGCCGGTCGATACATGACGGCCCTAAGAAAATACAAACAGGCCCTCCCATCCGAGGTCGTGGGTTGCGCATGTTAAAAATGAAAGCCTAGACGGGGCAGCCCAAAACCACGTCCAACGCTTGCCAAAACTCCGTCCCTCGTTTTCTCTGTGTTTCACACACTCAACATTGTGTGGGCATTTTGACTGTGCTATGCATGAATGTTGATCAACATGATGTTAACTGGCTGGTAGTTCCATTTTCGACCATGAATAAAACTTCCAACATGATGTTAACCCTATTTGAAAAGGCCGTGTTAATATAAATGCTCTGCCTCTGAAAGTTGCAGTTTCTTATCTGAAACTGAAACTTGCAGTTTCTTCTCGTCTGCACTTTTATACTCCTATGAAACTACATTTTTTTAAGTGCTAAAAATAGATCTCTAGAATTCATAAAATTCTTCATATGCTCAATACTGCAAATCTGAAATTCAAAAGACATTCATATCTGAAAGTACTCTCAAAATACACAACACAAAACAGAATTCACAACCTGCAAATACTGACAACCCTAAGCTCCTCCTGACAATTCACAACCTGCCCGACTATTGGGCTGGGGGGCAGTCCCCTCCTATTCCTTGGTGGCAGACAACCGCCCCGTGAGACGATGTGAACAGCGAGGGAGACAATGGCGGGGAAGCATCGTCGGGCCAACTGCTTTTCTCCTCTTGCAGTTGGGTTCGGTCGACGAAGACTCCACCGGCTCGCTCTGGCAGGACACCCTCACAAACGGCACCCTGTAGATCCTCGATCCTTCAATCTCTGGTGGATGCTCCATCTGGGATCGATACTCCCACCACCGCTCCCTCACGATCGGATTCAGTGAATCTGTTTGCTCCATGGCCCAGAGGAGCAGCTTTATGTACTCCGGCGCGACTCCCTCCGGGAGTATCGCCGCCTTTTCGCTCTGTTGTAGATATTTGGCCATGGATGTCGCCGTCGCCGCTAGTTGGTCCTTGTTGTCAAACCAAGACTGTATCTCCAACATCCTCGTTAGCTTCACAGGGTCGCCGTCTGCGATCCTCACGTATCGGTTGTACTCCTCCATCGATCTACTTCTCCATGGCACCTTCACTCGCCAGCGGTGGTTTTTGAATGGAAGAGGAGAGGAGCGGCGCTGGTTTTGGATTAGAACGGGAGAGGAGTGACGCTGGTTTTGGACTGGAACATGAGAGGAGGGGCGGTGGTTTTGAAATGGAAGAGGAGAGGAGCGGCGCTGGATTTAGATTGGAACAGGAGAGGAGCGGCGGTGGATTTAGATTGGAACAGGAGAAGAGCGGAAGAGCGGCGCTGGTCTTGGAAGTATTTTTTTGTTGTTTTGCGTATTTTGGGTCAAAGTTTGACCACGTATTGTATGTGACAAGCAAAATGTGAATGCATGTCACCAAAAATTGTATCGTTTGGTTCATATCTGAATGTACTTTCAAATTATATTATTTTTGCAAGGTATAACATATATTTTATGAGCGAAAATCATGGTCAATTATGACCCAGAATAAAACGAAGACTAGTTAATGTGGGGTCGCTTTCTTAATTGAAGGGTAAATTGATTTTTATTTTGATCCAGTCACAGCGCGCTGGCCCTCTCGCCAAATCCTAAATCGCTGCCGCACGCTCCTCTCCCTCTTCTCCATTGCAAAACCACCTCCTCTCCTCTCCATCATCTCCATTCCAAAACCACCGTCTCGTCTCTCCCTCTTCTGATCTTCTCCATTCCAAAACCACCATCTCGCCTCTCCCTCTTCTGATCTTCTCCATTGCAAAACCACCTCCTCTCCTATCCATCATCTCCATTTCAAAACCACCGTCTCGCCTCTCCCTCTTCTAATCTTCTCCATTGCAAAACCACCTCCTCTCCTCTCCATCATCTCCATTCCAAAACCACCTCCTCTCCTCTCCATCATCTCCATTCCAAAACCATCGTCTCGCCTCTCCCTCTTCTGATCTTCTCTCCATTGCAAAACTACCTCCTCTCCTCTCCATCATCTCCATTCCAAAACCACCTCCTCTCTTCTCCCTCTTCTCTATTGCAAGACCACCGTCTCTCCTCCCATCTTCCAAAGCTAGCACCGGACCACTCAGAACGACATCTATGGAGAGGATGCAGCAGCGAATCAGGCAGATCGCCAGCGGCGACCAGGCAAAGTTAGCCAGGTTGAAGGAGATCCTTAGTTGGTTTGACAATGAGTGGGAGATTTCGAGGACGGTGCGGGCCATGTGGCAATGTATGCGAAAGAGCGAGACGACGGCGATGAGGGCAGCGATGTACATGTATTCCTCGACGGCAGTCATGCCGCAGTCATCCGAGTTCATCGAGTATCTCCTATGGGCGATGGAGCAGACAGATTCACCCAAGGCGACAGTCAGGCGGAGGTGGTGGGCGTACAGGTCGAAGGTCGAGCACCCAGAGGACAACGAATCAATCGAGTATGGTGTGCCGTTCATGAGGGTGCAGAGCCAGCCGGAGCCATAGGAGTATTCGTTCTCCCATCGCAAGAGGAGGCCGGATTGCGCGACATCGCTTCCCTGACATTCTCCACGGTTCCCTCGATGCTCGCCTCATTTCAACGGCGGCAGTAGGGTTTAAGGTAAGCTTCGCACTAACCTAATCTGCCACCTGCTCATGCTTACAATCAGTGTGACAGCTAATGAAAATCATGCTTACAATCAGTCTCCGAGTACTACGCCAATCACCCTAAAATAGCTCTGGACCTTTGGGTCAAAGTTGTGACACAGTGTACAAATAAAGAAAAATAGATTGGTGCTTCTTTCAGAAAAGAGTACTCCCTAGAAAACTGCCAATATAAGCTACTAGTATTTGGTTAGAGGATTTGCTGCTGAGAAAGATCCGTCCACATAGAGCGCCACACATCCCACTGGTTGTGGTGGATGCCAATGCGTGCATGCAGCATGGTTGGTGTCGGTAATTTTTACTTGGCACACCTTGCACTCTGCATATATGCCGGTTCCATACGTACATTTGTGCAGTTCCACCAAAATGCAGCTGAATAACCCTGTTTGCACAGATAATGAAAAAAGCGTGATTACATTATAGTGGCACTAGTTGATGAAACACACAAAATAAATAGAAGAAAATATTGCGATAGTATCATACTATGCCATGCCGCGAGGGCGAGATGGGCCCTGCGACGCCTCATATGGTACGCCTCATACTGGACATCGTCCCAAGTCTCCCAGATACACCTTCTGCCAGTGATGAACATCAGTGTACATCGGTAGTACAAGGAGGCGCCTTGAGACATTCAAATCTCTATTTTTGTACATATCAACTAAAATTAAGCACCCTAGTTTGCAGAAATGCTTAAACATTAACAATGGGACTAGTTGATGAAACATACTTTAACAAAGAGAAGCACTTTCTTTGTCTACATTGGAAATGAAATGATAGAGATGACACTCGCTCTATTTTAACTGTATTATTACTTCATTTTATCAATGACACTAGGGTCGAGCAGGTGGCAAACGAGGTGTACCGTGCGTCGCAAGGATGGAGGCCGGGGGTGCTTAGACAGGGATGCTGAAGCTGACTCTTTCAGTCACCAACATGGATGATTCAATTTATGGGACCTTTTGGTGTAGTTCACCTAAAATGAAGCAATGTCCCGTGAGCTAGCAGCTTCTTCTTCAATTTTTTTAAGAAAAGGACTCTAGCCCCGGTTCCATTTCCATCAGAAAATGAAACCCACAGAGCTTCTTCTTCATTAGTTGCAATAAAATTGAGCAACATCAAGGTTGGTTGTGAAGCTCCTGGAATGCTCAACTATAATTTGGATATCATTTGTGCAGTTCAACTAAGATCGAGCGTGAAATGTATATCTCTATTTGCACAAAAAAGGTGGAAAGGAGGGTGACTAACAAGTAACAAGTGACGAAACATGCATCAAATGAAAAGAAGCATGTTCCTTATCTGAATGGCAATCCTACAAGGACAGTAGCAATTTCTAAAGTAGTGGCATTGCTAGATATTAGTGTGGGCATCAGGATTAACTATGACAACCATTAAATACGACATTACTTTGGGCACGGGAGAGTAGGCGGACCAGGACAGTTGCATTTCTAACAAAAAGAACCAACTTATCTTAATGGGAAATTTTAGCAGGACATGTAAAGAAGTGCCATTGATTCATATTACTGGAGACATTACATTGAAAACAACATTGGTTTAACGTGTCCTTACTTTTAATAGTGCGACTGCTACATTTTACCAGTGGCATTACATAAGAGTGGCTCGGGGCAACAAACATCAGAACAGGATATCTGGGTTGGTCCCATTTTTGTTCGGTATAGCCACCTTATACTGTGTGAGGCTAGCAAATCTAGTGCTGGACTTACTCTGTTGACTTGTCCCCCAATCCCCACTTTCTTTCATTTTTCAACCAATAGATCGGGTTTATATTGAGTTTGTACTGCGTTTCCCTTTATTTCCCTATTAGACCTAGAGACCAGTTGGATAGCCAGTCTCTGCTACTTTTCGCCCCCATTATTTCCTCTTTCGACCAAGTCCTAGATTCAGGTAACAAATCCTCCCCCACCCCCACCCCCTTTCTTCCTTGTTTGAACCAAGTAGTAGTAGATTCGAGTGCATGAACTAGTTTTACCTCTTAAACGTAAAAAAATTAGGTGGTTTTCGAACAGCCGATCGATCCTATCGACGAGGGGGCCTGAGAAATAGTAAAAGTTACAAATGCAGCGATGTCAGGAGCTCGGGAAGTAGAGCAGGGCCGGTTTCGAAGGAAGTTATACCTGATGGTCGCCGGGATGTCGCTAGGTGGGCGGCGGGAGGCCGGATCTGCCCACACTATGACAGCGAGGAAGAAGAGGTCGGAGGCCCTCCCTCGCCAGCGGTGCTTGGGAGAGAACGGCAAGGCAGGCTGATCGGGACATGCCCAGCAGTGGGTAAGAGCCGTCACCGAGGACGACCGCGTGAACGTTGCACCTTCTCACCTTCCCCGGCGGAGAGGATCCGGCTGGATCTGTGACCAGCGGTGAGCAGAGAGGGAGAGTGTGGCCACCGCTGTCGTGTTTAGATCTGGAGAGGCCAAGACGGTGTGAAGAGAGCAACACTAGCAAGCAAGCGCGGAGGCTCCTGCCTATATAGTGGAGTAGTACTTATAGTTTTCTTTTGTCCATCGGAGCCGGCTTGACCTCGTCAATGACTGTCGAGAAGTCTTCATGCACGTGGCCCGGAGGCCCAGTTGTCGGCATTTTGATCTGAAGCGCCGGATTATAACATATAACATGAAAAAATGCCACATGACAAGAAATCATAACCTCACTGCCCAAAGGAGATAACATGAATCCCGACGGACAAACTAGACGAGGAACAAAGCTCAAATTAAAGATAAACTCGTAGAAAAGGGGTCCATCGATAGATTTCTAATTAACATAGCCGGCTTGACCTAGATGGCAGCCGAGTAGTCACTTTTCGTGCATGTGCCCCCAATGACTAGCCCAACACAGTTGTCGCTGTTTAACCCTCGCAGTGATTCGAAGCACATGACACATAATTTTGCGAGATGACAAGAAACCTTTTTTTAGATTTCTCACCACAACTACATCCATGTACAACACAGCCTGCACGATATGTAGACGATAGCCAATCCAGGCGTGTCTGCTGGAGTCTGGTCACATGCATGGACGAACTGATCTTCCGTGTCTTGCAGGGATCGTCCAGGCACCAACGTAGTACAACACTTCTCTAGTACTATCGCTCGTCTCCCTCTTCTATTAAGTCACCAGACTTGCGGGGCCAGGGTGTGTGCCTATGGTCGGTTCTCAATTGCCGTCCCACATGTGTGTGCGAACGCAATATGACGCGTGTTCCATTCGGAGAGCAGCGTGTCAGACCGACCGACCGTCTGGGGTGCGACGCAAACGCGACGTGTGTGTTGTATACTCCGTACATGTGTACCGTTGTTTCTAGACGCTTTGCTCCATGGCGCGGGCGCAATCCATGGATACAAAATTAGTATATTGTATACTATTTAAAAGTCGAGGGCGGGGCTTTTCCTGCCCGGTAGGCGGCGGGACAGTTCCGCCTAGTCGGTTCGACAGAAACGCGAGAAGACGAGGGAGTAGGCTGCTGCAAACGTAGGGCTATGTGATTTTATAGCGAGTTACTGCTGGACAGGTGGGGCCGCGTGATTTGACTTGCCATTATCATTTTAACTGCGGCGCTACGACCGGTGTGAGTCTCCCGATTCCTGACCACCTCCATACATGTGCCTCTCCCAATGCTCCACCATGTAGTAGTAGAGGCTGGCTCTTGCATGAGAGCCCACTTCTCCACTTTTTCCTTGCCTCTCTTTCCTCCACATATGCAAAAATGCCATGTAAAGCGGCAAAGCGCACTATTGTACTTACTTGCTCCTACAGGTGCTTAAGCTTGCCACATAGGCATAAAGTCTGATGTGGCAAGTTAATCAAGAAGAGAGAGACTAGTTTGGTGACCCAAGGAAGAAATGGTGCTAAGCGCGTGTACCTAGGTGAAAAGAAAATTTTAAGTCTATAGCTAATTAAATGAAGCAAACTTAGCAACACCATTTCATTGGAAGAGGTCACTCCTTGGCAAATGCAATAAATACTAGTACTCCCTATGTCCCATTATATAAGAACGTTTTTGACACTACACTAGCTAATGTAAAAAACGTTCTTATATTATGGAACGGAGGGAGTACGAAGAAAGAGATAGAGAGGAGTAAAAAAAATACACTTATAGCCAACCTTATAGCCAACCTTGTTGTAGTATGAGTGACTAAGTGATGACTATGTATGACATGCCAATATCAGATAGCCTAACGCACCATGTTAAATCTCCAAGGGCGCGACCATGCGAGCGACGCGACGTTCGTGGTAGGCGCGACCATGATACAAGCTGATGGCAGCCCTTGGATCTGAGATCAAATGGTCGCATGCTAAGTTGCTGAAATTTTTAAGAATAACCCTCCAGGATAGGATATTCACCCATAGGTCTAGAATCACGCCATGCAACCGTTCGATCTCAGATCCAAGGGCTCTCGGGAGCCCGTATCATGGGAGAATGGAAAGCCACTACCCTGCCGTTCGCACGCTGGCAGTTCGCTCCTACTCTTTCTCGTACGTCCTTTAATACTATGGCGGTTCGCTCCTAGTCGTCCCGTCCATTCACATTATGGCAGTTCCACTAATCCTAACCCTCCTCCCAAATCCATGGCGTCCCAAATCTCCCCGATCGGCGGTGAGTACAAGCCTAGAACCATCACCTGCGATGAGTTCGACGCCATCTACACCCGTACTTCCGCGACGGTGAAAGGATGCCTTTCTCGCTTCAAACGCATGTTCGAAATCTCACATGATGAGTGGGTCGCTGGGCTAGATGTTGAGTACACCACAGTCGTGGGACGAGAGAAGGATCTAAAGGACGAAGAGAGGAAGAAGCCCGCCATGATCCAGGTTTGCGTACATAATGTTTGCTTGGTCTACCACATATGCCATGCCGACGTTGAGTGCCAGGATTTTAAGAACATCCTCGAGGACAAAACCATCAAATTCGTTACTGTAGACTTTAAGAACGACAAAGAAGTCCTGCGTCGGATAGGCCTCGTTGTAGGCAACCCCTTCGACCTCAAGAAGAATCGGCTGGTGCCCTCTCGTCAGCACTCAATGCTGACCCTAGCAGGAGCCATGGTTCATCCTTCGTACCGCAAACTGGAGAAACCTCATTACACGTTTCATTGTCATGCATGCCAGCGGAATGTGCTAGATATAGACCACATCCACTACGCTGCAATGGATGGCTACCTTTGTTTCAATATCTACAAGGGTTGGATGAAGAGCAACAACCAAGTTGGCGATTCAAGCAAAGAAGTATCGGCCAAGAGGAAGAGGGACAAGGACGAAGTCGAGGACGTGGACGAGGACTCCGAGTAAGGTGGCAGTGTCGTTGCTCATGGCGGTTCTAAACTTCTAATGCAGTGTCTACCGGATTAGTTGCATAGTTTAATTTCAGGTGTGATTAGTTTAATTTGAGGGGTGTGTTGTGCTGAGCCCCCAGCAGAACTATGTTATGGTTCTTCTCGTTACTTTAACTCTTCAGTATGTACATACTAGTACTAGTATTTCTTTAATAGAATTAGCACCCCAATTAAGCACGTACTAGCTTTTTTAATAGTACTATATGCATAATTTGGCGATGAGCGCTCTCTATATGTACCACCTTTTTTAAAAATTTCAATTTTTGCTCCATGGCGCAATCCATCGATAGTGGAGTACTACTGTACAAAAGTATACATTTTTAAAAAGGCTAGCATACTATTCATCATATATATATATATAGCCAGTTAAATTCTCAACCTAGAACGACATGCATGCCATGCAGTAAACCGATCCGGAGGAAGTATAGTAAAAATGAGGTGATTTTACCCAGCGATTGGCGGGGGAGCATGGCCTGTCATGCGGTCCCACGTGTCATGATGTACCAAGGCGATGCGCGTGTCCCTCTTGAGGCAGAAGCAATACTAGTATGTGGTTTGAGATGATGTCGAACCGAAGTGTGAAATAATGGTTGCTTCGTCCGTCTGGGAAGGTGCGGCATTGTGTTTTGACGTCTCTTTGCTCATTACTAACACTGGGCCGATACGAGTGGGGTGCGTCCCCCTGCTGTTCTGCACTGTTATTTGGTGCTTGACACGTTGACCCGGTTGCACATGAGATGACCCCCACATCCTTTGTCAAAATAAACAACACTCCGATCAATGCATTTCACTCTTCCGTGCAACGGACGGGCACCTTACTTGCTCCTACATGTGCTTAAGCTTGCCACATAGGCATAAAGTCTGATGTGGCAAGTTAATCAAGAAGAGAGAGACTAGTTTGGTGACCCAAGGAAGAAACGGTTCTAAGCGCGTGTACCTAGGTGAAAAGACAATTTTGAGTCTATAGCTAATTAAATGAAGCAAACTTAGCAACATCATTTAATTGGAAGAGGTCACTCCTTGGAAAATGCAATAAATACTAGTACTCCCTGTGTCTCATAATATAAGAACGTTTTTGGCACTACACTAGTGTCAAAAACGTTCTTATATTATGGGACGGAGGGAGTACGAAGAAAGAGATAGAGAGGAGTAAATAACATACACTTATAGCCAACCTTATAGCCAACCTTGTTGTAGTATGAGTGATTAAGTGATGACTATGTATGACATGCCAACATCAGATAGCCTAACGCACCGTGTTAAATCTCCAAGGGCGCGACCGCGCGAGCGACACGGCGATCGTGGTAGGCGCAACCATGATACGGGCTGCTGGCAGCCCTTGGATCTGAGATCAAACGGTCGCATGCTAAGTTGCTGAAAATTTGCAGAATAACCCTCCAGGATAGGATATTCGCCCATTGGTTTAGAATCACGCCATGCAACCGTTCGATCTCCGATCCAAGGGCTCTCGGAAGCCCGTATCATGGGAGAATGGAAAGCCACTACCCTGTCGTTCACACGCTGGCAGTTCGCTCCTACTCGTCCCTGCACGTCCTTTAATACTATGGCGGTTCGCTCCTAGTCGTCCCGTCCATTCACATTACGGCAATTCCACTAATCCTAACCCTCCTCCCAAATCCATGGCGTCCCAAATCTTCCCGACCGGCGGTGAGTACAAGGTTAGAACCATCATTGGCGATGAGTTCGACGTCATCCACACCCGTTCTTCCGCGACGGTGAAAGGATGCCTTTCTCGCTTCAGACGCATGTTCGAAGACTCACATGATGAGTGGGTCGCCGGCCTAGATGTTGAGTACACCACAGTCGTGGGACGAGAGAAGGATCTAAAGGAAGAAGAGAGGAAGAAGCCCGCCATGATCCAGGTTTGCGTGCATGACTTATGCTTGGTCTACCACATATGTCATGCCGACGTTGGGTGCCTTGATTTTAAGGACTTCCTCGAGAGCAACCTAGTCAAATTCGTTACTGTAGACTTTGGTAACGATAAAGAAGTCCTGCGTCGGATAGGCCTCGTTGTAGGCAACACCTTCGACCTCCAAAAGAATCGGCTGGTGTCCTCTCGTCAGCCTTCAATGCTGACCCTCGCAGGAGCCATGGTTCATCCTTTGTACGGTAAACTGGAGAAACCTCCATACACGTTTCATCGTCATGCATGGCAGCGGAATGTACTAGATATAGACCACATCCAGTACGCTGCAATGGATGGCTACCTTTGTTTCAATATCTACAAGGGTTGGATGAAGAGCAACAGCCAAGTTGGCGGTTCAAGAAAAGAAGTATTGGCCAAGAGGAAGAGGGACAAGGACGAAGTCGAGGACGTGGACGGGGACTCTGAGTAAGGTGGCAGTGTTGTTGCTCATGGTGGTTCTAATGCAGTGTCTACCAGAATAGTTGCAAATTTAATTTCAGGTGTGCTTAATTTAATTTCAGGTGTGCTTAATTTAATTTTAGGGGTGTGTTGTGCTCAGCCCCCAGCAGAACTGTGTTATGTTTCTTCTTGTTACTTTAACTCTTCAGTAAGTACATACTAGTATTTCTTACATTTCATCTTTTAGTTGGTATAGTACTACCACTCGTTTATTCACATTATATACATACAATATATATGGCCAACATCATATAGCCAGCAGTTTAGTTGTCAAAGAATTTCAGGGTGCTTAGTTTTGTCAAAGAATTTCAGGGTGCTTAGTTTTATTTGAGGGGTGGGTTGTGCTGGACACCATTATTGTGACTAGCCTTTTTAATAGTACTAGATGCAAAATTTGGCGACGAGCGCTCTCTATATGTACCACCTTTTTTTTAATTTCAAGTTTTGCTCCATGGAGCAATCCATCGATACTACTGCTGTACAAAAGTATACATTTTTTAAAAGGCTAGAGGGCGGGGCAGTCTAGCTTGGTCGGTTTCACGAGAGGCGAGGGCCTTTGTGATTTGACGGCTCATTATTGCCTGAAGGCGGGGCCTTGTGATTTGACTGCTCATATAAATGCACCGATGACCTGATCGAGGAGGAGCAAAGAACCGTGCGGTATACTCAAGTTTTCCACTGGAGTAGTACTGCGACGGAGGAGCACGAAACACGGCAGCCCAGTGCCATATGGTGATAAAAATGATCTAATTTGCTAGTCATCTCATTGTTAGCATTGTTCTATTCATTCCCTTAAAAAACAAAAACCATTGTTCTATTCATGCTTCGCAAAGAACATGACACGTGCGGCAAAACACCCGAAGCAAAAGATGAAACACAGTAGCAAAAGAAGAAGGAAGATTATCACCCCAAATGATCTAATTTGCCACGGAGTCGTAACTGCTTCTTCATCGCCTCCACGACCTCCATCTCCTTGCGCGTCTCCTCCGCCACCTTCTTCATTCTGTCCATGACGCGGGATTTCTCGACGCGAGCCTTCATCATCTGTTCCACGGCCGCATTACGTACCTTGACAGCAGCCGGGTGCTCGATGCGGAGCTTCGCCAACTCCTCCTTCTGTTCCATGACGAGGGCCTGCAGCATCTTCATCGAGGAACTACTATTCTCATGCAGCTTCTTCCAGCCGGCGTTCTTCTCCTTCAACAGGTCGATCTCGTGGCAGAGCTTCGCCTTGTCCTCCTGAAGTCGCAGGATTTCACCAGTCGCCTTCTTCTCCGAGGCAATGCTCTTCTTCAGCGGCATCACCAAGCCGGCGGTCAACTCCCCTGCTGATTGAGCTCAGCGGGCATGTCATTGAGGCTCTCCTTCAGCAACTCCGTCAAGCCTTGGATGAACTCCTTCTGCTTATTGAGGTGCTTATTGAGCTGATCGGGCATGCCGTCGAGGGATAACGACTCCAGCTCCGCCAACTCGGCATGTTCGCCTTCGCGACTAGGGCGCTCCTGGGAGCCATCGCCTGCCCGTGGGAGATCTTTTGAGGTCTCTGTGTGGCGGCGAGCCCTCTCCTTTTTTCTGCAGCCTTGGTTGCCGCTCCCTTGTTACGAGTAGTTATCGACCTAGAGCTCTGCTCACCGGCCATGGCAACGACAGACGAATAAGAAGCACTTATGAGGAGGAAAGGTAGAGTAATTTTCGGTTAGGTAGTTCCCCTTTTTATAACCTAAGTACTAGCACTAGTAGTACTAATACCTGCATAGTGGGAACACGTTCAGGTTTGGTACGTAGTACTAGTAGGTGTGAGCAGGCTTTCGAATGTGATGGGAACAAGGTAAAGATTAATTGATGGTTTTGGTTTCGAGGCCCGAAACAGCTCTCGATGAGTTTAGTGGAACATAAATTTCAAGTAGACTACACTGCTCAAATGCGTAAATATTATGTTACTATCAAAAATTGGCACAAAATACGAAGGAGACCAATGGAAGTACTACTAGCAACCCACGATTTAACTACTCGCATGCGCGCAGTGGAGTAATAATGTCTTTCTTCCGCCCTCACGTCCACTCAATTTGCATGCGCAGTATTAATTGACCATCAATGAAGTGAACCACTTTACACGCGTCAAATTATCACATGAGGTGGATCTTGGTACAAAATTGCGTCCGCCCGTGTACCCACATGTGTATGCGAGCGAATGAGTGCGTGCATGGCGTGCGTGCACATCTTTGCTTCGTGCATGTACCGACAGTATGGCTCAGGGAGGACGAGTACATTCTTCTGGAACCAGCAGCACGTCACTGTGATCAATCCACGCAAGGAGGTCGCGACAATGCCTCCACATGTGCCACGTGGCTTCATGAACTATAAGAGAGACACTGTGTAGCGTGCCATTGGTATTCTAATTTACGTGTTTTGCACATACTCAAAGTACTAGTAATTTACACGTGCATTGCACGCATCAGATTTTGCAACCAAATTATGAATAAACACCACAATATAGCATGTAAGCTCTTAGTCATATATGCGTGATGTAGCCCTTCGTTGAATTCTTATAGTTCATCTCATTCAAAATCAAATTAGTTTTTATAAAAAAGCTAAGAACGCGTGAATAGGAAAAACATGGGATTATAGTGGAATTTCGTATTGAATCCTACAGGATTGTACCAGTGTTTGATTGTGCATAGAAAAAACGCAGAATTCTTTCAAAGAGGTTTGAGTGGATGGGATGTTTCCTATGAAATCTAGTGCAAATGAATCATATGGAAAAATTCCTATGGTTTACAATCCTACGAATCAAACAACCAAGATAGGGAAAATTCCTAATGATTAGAATCCTCCAAAATTCCTTTGAGAATCCTTTGAATCAAAGAAGCCCTTAATCTATTTTATGATTCATGGAATTGTGCATTGTAAAGCATAAAGTAAAAACAAATAATGGCAATTCAACTAGAAAAAAAGTTTGGGCAGTTATGATACGGAAGATTCTAGAACAAAAGAGAACCACTGTTGTTTTAAGGTTTGTGCATTATGCTTAAGTTTAACCATGGAGTCTGCTAGATTGTACATGTGGCAAAATCCGGTGGGGGGCTAGAAGATGGTGCGAGGGGCCGAGTGGAGGGAGACTATGAAGGAATGCACAAGTGCGAGATTGATATTTAGAGAGAGGGGGCGAACACGTGCGTTGTTGCACGCAGTGGCGGAGCCATGAAAAATAAATGAGCTAGGGGGCCAAGCATTGCTAATCCTTTACAAGGAGGGTCAATTCATGAAATTAAACCTTTTTAGCATCAATTGTCTAATGATCGCATTCATATTAGCCTCGATATATAGTGATGTTAGGGAGGGGGGGCAGGGCCCTTACTGCCCCCTGTCTTCGCCATTGTGCACGCATCTGAGAGATGAAGCGGAAGGCATGGATGATGAGAGGGGTACATTGGATATATAATTAATGTGGGTGTATTAGCTATTTATGTTAATCCTATATAGAGAGGTATAGATTGATCGATGTGGACGTGGGAGAGGTATAGATTGATCGATGTGGACGTGGGAAAGAGGGTGAGACCTCACTGGATATATCTATTGATCGGTTTGTGTGGAAAACTATGAAAGACCTAGCTATATACACACATACATAGAGGAACATCGATCGTTGCGCATGCACGCGTGAGAGATAAAGAATGTCCGGTATGAGGGAGAGGGGGATGTGTGTGGGTGTGTGCCTTCATGGGAGACCGACCTGAAGAAAAAGATTGCATGCGTGCGATAGATAATGCCGGCTGGTAGTGTGTGTGCATGCATGCACGAGAGAAAGTTAGTGGTACAATTATAAAGAGAAGACTACTATGTGGGTGTAAAATAATAGGTGAGGTCATAATCAATGTAAAGTTGAATTCAAATATTTGAATAAGAGATCCTGATGTTTGAAACCCATGCATGCATGAATATAACGGAGATCTGCGCGGTGTGCTTTGGAAACGAGCATGTTGTAATGTATACACATTGAACAAGGTCAGACTGATTTGAATTTGAGATACTGATGACAGACATCATTTGCCCATGTCGCATCCGTGCATGTAATTGGAGATGATGGGTGGCTTTCGCATCACATATCTATATCTATACCCCTATATATATATATATTATATTATATATATTTTTATATTGTGAGCGGGTAACTTTAACTTTGAAAGATGGTCATTGGATGAGGCGAATCCAAAGGTCCAAAGATGGCAAATTTGAGCACCATTGGCCGTTGGATATCATCTAGATTCCACCAGATTTTTCCACATGTATAATCTAGAAGACTCCATGGTTGAACTTAAGCATAATGCACAAACATCAAAACACAAGCACTTCTTATTTTTTTTAGAATCTTCCGTATCATAATTGCCCAAATGTTTTTTCTACATGATCTGGCATTATTTGTTTTTACTTTATGTCTTACAATGCACAATCATGAATCTTAAAATAGATTAGCTTTCTTATAAAAACTAGATGATTTTGAATGAAATGAACTATAAGAATTAAACGAACATCTACATCATGCATATATGACTCAAAGCTTGCATGCTATAATGTGGTATTTATTCATAATTTGGTTGCCAAATCTCATGCGTGCAATGCACGTGTACCTTACTCTAGTCTAAATGGTGTTTGTGTGTGTGTGTTGTGCGTGTTGAGGTGCAAATTGTCTTTTTTTTTGGGTACACGTTGAGCTTGTTCTTCCAAAATTTCAAGCCACACCTTGTTATGCCGAAAATTGAAGCTAGCGTCTCTGTCTATCGTGCTGCGAAACTCCCGCCTCTTCAACCCGCGCCTTGTTAGCCCGAAATATTTAAGATATATCTTTGTCTCATTGTGCTCCGACAACTCCCTCCATGTCAACCCGCGCCTTGCTATTCTGAAATTACAACACGCGCGAAAACTCCCACCTCCTGTGAAATCCCGACACGCGAAATGCCCGTGGTACCCCTGAACCGAAAGAACCGCCTCAAATCGGTGGGGGGGTACTTTCGTAACTTACCCCACATTTTGGACAAGCACGTCTCTAAGCCATGGTTCCCCACTGCCATCCCATCCGCCCACCCATTCATACACCGAGGCTGCGAAAACCCGCGACGAAACCCCACACCCTGCTCCGTCCGCCACCCAGCCGGAGCTTCTTCCCCGACGACGTCGTCCATAGCAACACCTCGACATCCCTCATCCACCGTACTGGATGATGATCTCTCGTCGATCTCATCGTCCCGCCGGTTCAGCCACCCCGTCCTCCACCTCCAAGGAGCTGCTCCGATGTTCCCCACGTCTTTCGCGCCACCTCCATTCCCACACCGCCGTCTACACCTACACCACCGGAAGAGCATCATCATCACCGTTTCCTCGGATGAAGCTGCGGCCTAATCGGCGCCACCAAAGAGGTTGTACACTAATCGCTGCATTTTCTTCTTGATTCGATCTCACGGTGTTGCCGGCGCTCGGTCCCGAGCCGACACGGCGCGGCTCCATCCACGATAGCGTCACCGGCCACTTCCTCCACGGCGTCGCTCCCTCGGCGGCGACGTCCACATCAGTAGGAGCTGCTGCTGCATTAGCTCTCGCTCGCCTTGCTGCTCTGCTCTTGGTCTCGGTCCCCTGCCTGGTCTGCTCTTGCTATTGCTCTTGCTCGCGCTGTTGCTCTCGCTCTTGCTCTTGCTTGCAATGCTGCTCCGATTTGGCTACACTTCAGTTGACTGAATCGACTTTCAGGTCAGTCGATTTCCAAGGGGTGGGATCGCCGGGGTGAAGGAAGAACCAGCCGCAGCAGGGAGGGGGGCTCGCCGGAGAGGTACCCCACTATCTATCTTAGGGTTCAGGATGGGGGCGGTGATCGCCATCGGTGGCGGGGCGTTGGCGGTGGGGGGCCTAGAGGGATGGCCGGGGCGGTGGCGAACCAGTGGTGGGGAGTGTTTTCGGGGCAGGCGGGGCAGTGCACCGCCGGTCGCGGGCGGCGGGGGGCTGCTGTTTGGCCGGTGGTGGCTGGCGGCTCAGGGGGGTGGAGGTTGAAGATGAACCGCATGCCCTTGATTCCGTATCCAACGACTGCAAAATCGACTGACCAGAGATGAAAAACTCAGTCGATCGACGTGTAGCCTCACCTTGCTAGTGCGTTTAGTTTCGACAGCAAAATTCAGTTTCGACAGCAAAATTCAGTTTGGACAGTTAGGTTCAGTTTCGACAATTAAGTTCAGTTTTGACAGTTAAGTTCAGAGATGAGCGGCTGATGTATTTTACATCTAGCACTTTGTGGTTATGTATTTTACGTCATGTATTGGAGATGCTATTAGAATTCCACTCAGGTTAACGTTGTTCGTTGTCTCTCTTGTCCTACTTCAGCCTCGGTGTCGTACAACTCACCGGAGCTGCTCCAACGACGAAACCCTCCATCACAGCGGAGCAGTACCTCAGGCTCCATCTCCAGACGCCTAAGATCTTCTTCCCCTCCTCCGACAGCAAAGTCAGCCGGAGCATCCTCACCGGCCAACCCAATCACGCTGAGATCAACATGGCTTCGCCAAAGAGGTTGTAAACCTTGTTGCATCTCTTTTTTACTCTACATGTTATATATATAGTCCACTCAGCACTCGTAGTACGGGAAATACGATTATTTTATCCTACTATATGACAAGCAGTGAGGTACCAGGCAACTTTGCTATCCGTGATGGACTCTCTTGAACGCCATCTTTATTTATCTCTGCGTGTTTGAGCTGTGCATTTGTCGATGGGCCTGGGAGTTGAGCTAGTATGTCAGTGGCCTGGGTCCAAAGTACTAGAAGTAGCACAAAAACATTTTTTTTGTGTAGGATTTTCCTTGCTCAAGCCTGCCTACTAGAATCGCCAGTGCTTGAAAGGAAAAGTGAATGAAAAACATAGGAATTGGAAAGTTTCCTATGGTACTACTTTTCATGAATTTGGTGCAAAGGAATGGAGCAAAGGAAAACTGTAGGATTTGTTCCTTTAGTGTCTCCTTGAAAGAAAAACCTTAGGAATTCTAATTTCCACTTCTCCTCCTTTTCATATTCATATTCATCAAGCACAAGACTAAGAGATTGTTGGGAACGTTGCAGAAAATAAAAAAAATTCCTACGGTTTCACCAAGATCCATCTATGAGTTCATCTAGCAACGAGTGATAGTAGTGCATCTACATACCTTTGTAGATCGCGAGCGGAAGCGTTCAAGAGAACGGGGTTGAGGTAGTCGTACTCGTCGTGATCCAAATCACCGATGACCAAGTGCCGAACGGACAACACCTCCGCGTTCAACACACGTACGGAGAGGATGACGTCTCCTCCTTCTTGATCCAGCAAGGGGGAAGGAGAGGTTGATGAAGATCCAGCAGCACGACGGCGTGGTGGTGGATGCAGCAGGGTTCCGGCAGAGCTTCGCCGAGCTTCTGCGAGAGGGAGAGGTGTAGCAGGGGAGAGGGAGGCGCCAAGACTTCAGGGTGCGGCTGCCCTCCCTCCCCCCTCCTTTATATAGGCCCCCAGGGGGGGCGCCGGCCCTGGAGATTGAATCTCCCAAGGGGGGCGGCGGCCAGGGGGGGTGGAGTGCCCCCCAAGGCAAGTGGCGCGCCCCCCCACCCTAGGGTTTCCAACCCTAGGCGCAGGGGGGCCCAAGGGGGGGCGCACCAACCCACTAGGGGCTGGTTCCCGTCCCACTTCAGCCCACGGGGCCCTCCGGGATAGGTGGCCCCACCCGGTGGACCCCCGGGACCCTTCCGGTGGTCCCGGTACAATACCGGTGACCCCCGAAACTCTCCCGATGGCCGAAACAGCACTTCATATATATAATTCTTTACCTCCGGACCATTCCGGAACTCCTCGTGACGTCCGGGATCTCATCCGAGACTCCGAACAACTTTAGGTTTGCTGCATACTCATATTCATACAACCCTAGCGTCACCGAACCTTAAGTGTGTAGACCCTACGGGTTCGGGAGACATGTAGACATGACGGAGATGACTCTCCGGTCAATAACCAACAGCGGGATCTGGATACCCATGTTGTCTCCCACATGCTCCTCGATGATCTCATCGGATGAACCATGATGTCGAGGATTTAAGCAACCCCGTATACAATTCCCTTTGTCAATCGGTACGTTACTTGCCCGAGATTGGATCATCGGTGTCCCAATACCTTGTTCAATCTCGTTACCGGCAAGTCACTTTACTCGTACCATAATGCATGATCCCGTGACCAGACACTTGGTCACTTTGAGCTCATTATGATGATGCATTACCGAGTGGGCCCAGAGATACCTCTCCATCATACGGAGTGACAAATCCCAGTCTTGATCCGTGTCAACCCAACAGACACTTTCGGAGATACCTGTAGTGCACCTTTATAGTCACCCAGTTACGTTGTGACGTTTGGTACACCCAAAGCACTCCTATGGTATCCGGGAGTTACACGATCTCATGGTCTAAGGAAAAGATACTTGACATTGGAAAAGCTCTAGCAAAACGAACTACACGATCTTGTGCTATGCTTAGGATTGGGTCTTGTCCATCACATCATTCTCCTAATGATGTGATCCCGTTATCAATGACATCTAATGTCCATAGTCAGGAAACCATGACTATCTGTTGATCAACGAGCTAGTCAACTAGAGGCTCACTAGGGACATATTGTGGTCTATATATTCACACGTGTATTACGATTTCCGGATAATACAATTATAGCATGAATAAAAGACAATTATCATGAACAAGGAAATATAATAATAATCCTTTTATTATTGCCTCTAGGGCATATTTCCAACAGTCTCCCACTTGCACTAGACTCTATAATCTAGTTACATTGTGATGAATTGAACACCCATAGAGTTTTGGTGTTGATCGTGTTTTGCTCGCGGAAGAGGTTTAGTCAACGGATCTGTGACATTCAGATCCGTATGTACTTTGCAAGTATCTATTTCTCCATCTTGAACATTTTCACGGATGGAGTTGAAACGACGCTTGATGTGCCTGGTCTTCTTGTGAAACTTGGGCTCCTTGGCAAGGGCAATAGCTCTAATGTTGTCACCGAAGAGAGTGATTGGCCCCGACGCATTGGGTATGACTCCTAGGTCGGTGATGAACTCCTTCATCCATATTGCGTCATGTGCTGCCTCCGAGGCTGCCATGTACTCCGCTTCACATGTAGATCCCGCCACAACGCTCTGCTTGCAACTGCACTAGCTTACTGCTCCACGATTCAACATATACATGTATCCGGTTTGTGACTTAGAGTCATCCAGATCTGTGTCGAAGCTAGCGTCGACGTAACCCTTTACGTCGAGCTCTTCGTCACCTCCATAAACGAGAAACATGTCCTTTGTCCTTTTCAGGTACTTCAGGATATTCTTGACCGCTGTCTAGTGTTCCTTGCCGGGATTACTTTGGTACCTTCCTACCAAACTTACGGCAAGGTTTACATCAGGTCTGGTACACAGCATGGCATACATAATAGATCCTATGGCCGAGGCATAGGGGATGACACTCATCTCTTCTTTATCTTTTGCCGTGGTCGGGCATTGAGCCGAGCTCAATCTCACACCTTGCGACACAGGCAAGAACCCTTTCTTGGAGTGATCCATTTTGAACTTCTTCAAAATATTATCAAGGTATGTGCTTTGTGAAAGACCTATGAGGCGTCTTGATCTATCCCTATAGATCTTGATGCCTAATATGTAAGCAGCTTCTCCAAGGTCCTTCATTGAAAAACACTTATTCAAGTAGGCCTTAATGTTGTCCAAAAGTTCTATATCATTTCCCATCAGAAGTATGTCATCTACATATAATATGAGAAATGCTACAGAGCTCCCACTCACTTTCTTGTAAACGCAGGCTTCTCCATAAGTCTGCATAAACCCAAACGCTTTGATCATCTCATCAAAGCGAATGTTCCAACTCCGAGATGCTTGCACCAGCCCATAAATGGATTGCTGGAGCTTGCATACCTTGTTAGCATTTTTAGGATCGACAAAACCTTCCGGCTGCATCATATACAGTTCTTCCTTAAGATAGCCGTTAAGGAATGCCGTTTTGACGTCCATCTGCCATATCTCATAATCATAGTATGTGGCAATTGCTAACATGATTCGGACGGACTTCAGCTTCGCTACGGGAGAGAAAGTCTCATCGTAGTCAACCCCTTGAACTTGCCGATAACCCTTAGCGACAAGTCGAGCTTTATAGATGGTAATATTACCATCCGCGTCCGTCTTCTTCTTAAAGATCCATTTGTTTTCTATCGCTCGCCGATCATCGGGCAAGTCTGTCAAAATCCATACTTTGTTTTCATACATGGATTCTATCTCGGATTGCATGGCTTCAAGCCATTTGTTGGAATCTGGGCCCGCCATCGCTTCTTCATAGTTCGAAGGTTCACCATTGTCTAACAACATGATTTCCAGGACAGGGTTGCCATACCACTCTGGTGTGGAACGTGTCCTTGTGGGCCTACAAAGTTCAGTAGCAACTTGATCCGAAGTACCTTGATCATCATCATTAATTTCCTCTCCAGTCGGTGTAGGCACCACAGGAACATTTTCTTGGGCTGCACTACTTTCCGGTTCAAGAGGTAGTACTTCATCGAGTTCTACTTTCCTCCCACTTACTTCTTTCGAGAGAAACTCTTTTTCCAGAAAGGATCCGTTCTTAGCAACAAAGATCTTGCCCTCGGATCTTAAGTAGAAGGTATACCCAATGGTTTCCTTAGGGTATCCTATGAAGACGCATTTTTTCGACTTGGGTTCGAGCTTTTCAGGTTGAAGTTTCTTGACATAAGCATCGCATCCCAAAATTTTAGAAATGACAGCTTAGGTTTCTTCCCAAACCATAATTCATACGGTGTCGTCTCAATGGATTTAGACGGTGCGCTATTTAAAGTGAATGTAGTTATCTCTAGAGCGTATCCCCAAAATGATAGCGGTAAATCGGTAAGAGACATCATAGATTGTACCATATCCAATAGAGTGCGATTACGACGTTCGGACAGACCGTTATGCTGAGGTGTTCCAGGCGGCATGAGTTGTGTAACGATTCCACATTTTCTTAAGTGTGTACCAAATTCGTGACTTAAATATTCTCCTCCACGATCTGATCGTAAGAATTTTATCTTTCGTTCACGTTGATTCTCTACCTCATTCTGAAATTCCTTGAATTTTTCAAAGGTCTCAGACTTGTGTTTCATCAAGTAGACATACCCATATCTACTCAAGTCATCAGTGAGAGTGAGAACATAACGATATCCTCCGCGAGCCTCAATGCTCATTGGACCGCACACATCGGTATGTATGATTTCCAATAAGTTGGTTGCTCGCTCCATTGTTCCGGAGAA
Organism: Triticum dicoccoides; assembly: GCF_002162155.2. Classification (NCBI taxonomy): domain Eukaryota; kingdom Viridiplantae; phylum Streptophyta; class Magnoliopsida; order Poales; family Poaceae; genus Triticum; species Triticum dicoccoides. Next base: position 172,178,722 of record NC_041387.1, on the reverse strand, counting down.
CGGAGTCTTGGTCATTTTGCCCATGAGGCATGCTTCGCATGTGTCAAATGATTCATAATCGAGAGACTCTAAAAGTCCATCAGCATGGAGCTTCTTCATGCGCTTGACACCAATGTGACCAAGGCGGCAGTGCCACAAGTATGTGGGACTATCGTTATCAACTTTACATCTTTTGGTATTCACACTATGAATATGTGTAACATTACGTTCAAGATTCATTAAGAATAAACCATTGACCATCGGGGCATGACCATAAAACATATCTCTCATATAAATAGAACAACCATTATACTCGGATTTAAATGAGTAGCCATCTCGTATTAAACGAGATCCAGATACAATGTTCATGCTCAAACTTGGCACTAAATAACAATTATTGAGGTTTAAAACTAATCCCGTAGGTAAATGTAGAGGTAGCGTGCCGATGGCGATCACATCGACCTTGGAACCATTCCCGATGCGCATCGTCACCTCGTCCTTCGCCAGTCTCCGCTTATTCTGCAGCTCCTGCTGTGAGTTACAAATATGAGCAACGACACCGGTATCAAATACACAGGAGTTACTACGAGTACTGGTAAGGTACGCATCAATTACATGTATATCAAATATACCTTTAGTGTTTCCAGACTTCTTGTCCGCTAAGTATTTGGGGCAATTCCGCTTCCAATGACCCTTCCCTTTGCAATAAAAGCACTCAGTCTCAGGCTTGGGTCCATTCCTTGACTTCTTCCCGGCAACTGGCTTACCGGGCGCGGCAACATCTTTGCCGTCCTTCTTGAAGTTCTTCTTACCCTTGCCCTTCTTGAACTTGGTGGTTTTATTGACCATCAACACTTGATGTTCTTTCTTGATTTCTACCTCTGCTGACTTTAGCATTGAAAATACTTCAGGAATAGTTTTCACCATCCCCTGCATATTGTAGTTCATCACAAAGCTCTTGTAGCTCGGTGGGAGCGACTGAAGGATTCTGTCAATGACCGCCTCATCCGGGAGGTTAATGTCCAGCTGGGACAGGCGGTTGTGCAACCCAGACATTTTGAGTATGTGCTCACTGACAAAACTGTTTTCCTCCATCTTACAACTATAGAACTTGTCGGAGACTTCATATCTCTCGACCCGGGCATGAGCTTGGAAAACCATTTTCAGCTCCTCGAACATCTCATATGCTCCATGTCGCTCAAAACGCTTTTGGAGCCCCGGTTCTAAGCTGTAAAGCATGCCGCACTGAACGAGGGAGTAATCATCAGCACGTGACTGCCAAGCGTTCATAACGTCTTGGTTCTCTAGGATAGGTGCTTCACCTAGCAGTCCTTCTAGGACATATGCTTTCTTGGCAGCTATGAGGATGATCCTCAGGTTCCGGACCCAGCCCGAATAGTTGCTGCCATCATCTTTCAGCTTGGTTTTCTCTAGGAACGCGTTGAAGTTCATGTTGACATGAGCGTTGGCCATTTGATCTACAAGACATATTTTGCAAAGATTTTAGACTAAGTTCATGATAATTAAGTTCATCTAATAAAATTATTTAATTAACTCCCAGTTAGATTAAACATCCCTCTAGTCATCTAAGTGTTACACGATCCGAGTCGACTAGGCCGTGTCCGATCATCACGTGAGACGGACTAGTCATCATCGGTGAACATCTCCATGTTGATCGTATCTTCCATACAACTCATGTTCGACCTTTCGGTCCCTGTATTCCGAGGCCATGTCTGTACATGCTAGGCTCGTCAAGTTAACCCTAAGTGTTTTTGCATGTGTAAAACTGTCTTATACCCGTTGTATGTGAACGTAAGAATCTATCACACCCGATCGTCACGTGGTGCTTCGAAACGACGAACTTTAGCAACGGCGCATAGTTAGGGGAGAACACCTTCTTGAAATTGTTATAAGGGGTCATCTTATTTACTACCGTCGTTCTAAGTAAACAAGATGCATAAACATAATAAACATCACATGCAAATATATAGTAGTGACATGATATGGCCAATATCATATAGCTCCTTTGATCTCCATCTTCGGGGCTCCATGATCATCTTCGTCACCGGCATGACACCATGATCTCCATCATCGTGTCTCCATGAAGTTGCTCGCCAACTATTACTTCTACTACTATGGCTAACGATTTAGCAATAAAGTAAAGTAATTACATGGCGTTAAATCATTGACACGCAGGTCATACAATAATTAAGACAACTCCTATGGCTCCTGCCGGTTGTCATACTCATCGACATGCAAGTCGTGATTCCTATTACAAGAACATGATCTCATACATCACAATATATCATTCATCATTCACCACAACTTTTGGCCATATCACATCACATAGCAATTGCTGCAAAAACAAGTTAGACGTCCTCTAATTGTTGTTGCATCTTTTACGTGGCTGCAATTGGGTTCTAGCAAGAACGTTTTCTTACCTACGAATAACCACAACGTGTTTTTGTCAACTTCTATTTACCCTTCATAAGGACCCTTTTCATCGAATCCGCTCCAACTAAAGTGGGAGAGACAGACACCCGCTAGCCACCTTATGCAACTAGTGCATGTCAGTCGGTGGAACCTGTCTCACGTAAGCGTACATGTAAGGTCGGTCCGGGACGCTTCATCCCACAATACCGCTGAAGCAAAATAAGACTAGTAGTGGCAAGCAAGTTGACAAGATCTACACCCACAACAGATTTGTGTTCTACTCGTGCAATAGAGAACTACGCATAGACCTAGCTCATGATGCCACTGTTGGGGAACGTTGCAGAAAATAAAATTTTTCCTACGGTTTCACCAAGATCCATCTATGAGTTCATCTAGCAACGAGTGATAGTAGTGCATCTACATACCTTTGTAGATCGCGAGCGGAAGCGTTCAAGAGAACGGGGTTGAGGTAGTCGTACTCGTCGTGATCCAAATCACCGATGACCAAGTGCCGAACGGACAGCACCTCCACGTTCAACACACGTACGGAGCGGATGACGTCTCCTCCTTCTTGATCCAGCAAGGGGGAAGTAGAGGTTGATGAAGATCCAGCAGCACGACGGCGTGGTGGTGGATGCAGCAGGGTTTCGGCAGAGCTTCGCCGAGCTTCTGCGAGAGGGAGAGGTGTAGCAGGGGAGAGGGAGGCGCCAAGACTTCAGGGTGCGGCTGCCCTCCCTCCCCCTCCTTTATATAGGCCCCCAGGGGGGGCGCCGGCCCTGGAGATTTAATCTCCCAAGGGGGGCGGCGGCCAGGGGGGTGGAGTGCCCCCCAAGGCAAGTGGTGCGCCCCCCCCCACCCTAGGGTTTCCAACCCTAGGCGCAGGGGGGCCCCAAGGGGGGGCGCACCAGCCCACTAGGGGCTGGTTCCCCTCCCACTTCAGCCCACGGGGCCCTCCGGGATAGGTGGCCCCACCCGGTGGACCCCCGGGACCCTTCTGGTGGTCCCGGTACAATACCGGTGACCCCCGAAACTCTCCCGATGGCCGAAACAGCACTTCCTACATATAATTCTTTACCTCCGGACCATTCCGGAACTCCTCGTGATGTCCGGGATCTCATCCGGGACTCCTAACAACTTTCGGTTTGCTGCATACTCATATTCATACAACCCTAGCGTCACCGAACCTTAAGTGTGTAGACCCTACGGGTTCGGGAGACATGTAGACATGACCGAGACGGCTCTCCGGTCAATAACCAACAGCGGGATCTGGATACCCATGTTGGCTCCCACATGCTCCTCGATGATCTCATCGGATGAACCACGATGTCGAGGATTTAAGCAACCCCGTATACAATTCCCTTTGTCAATCGGTACGTTACTTGCCCGAGATTCGATCGTCGGTATCCCAATACCTCGTTCAATCTCGTTACCGGCAAGTCACTTTACTCGTACCGTAATGCATGATCCCGTGACCAGACACTTGGTCACTTTGAGCTCATTATGATGATGCATTACCGAGTGGGCCCAGATATACCTCTCCGTCATACGGAGTGACAAATCCCAGTCTTGATCCGTGTCAACCCAACAGACACTTTCGGAGATACCTGTAGTGCACCTTTATAGTCACCCGGTTACGTTGTGACGTTTGGTACACCCAAAGCACTCCTACGGTATCCGGGAGTTATACGATCTCATGGTCTAAGGAAAAGATACTTGACATTGGAAAAGCTCTAGCTAAATGAACTACACGATCTTGTGCTATGCTTAGGATTGGGTCTTGTCCATCACATCATTCTCCTAATGATGTGATCCCGTTATCAATGACATCTAATGTCCATAGTCAGGAAACCATGACTATCTGTTGATCAACGAGCTAGTCAACTAGAGTCTCACTAGGGACATATTGTGGTCTATATATTCACACGTGTATTACGATTTCCGGATAATACAATTATAGCATGAATAAAAGACAGTTATCATGAACAAGGAAATATAATAATAATCCTTTTATTATTGCCTCTAGGGCATATTTCCAACAGAGATAGTAGCATAATAGCATTATAACCGTACATTTTCTTGTGGTTTGACTTAATCTCACCATGCTTTTTTGCATCCCGTGATCTTCCAATTGTTGTGAATCAAACACCGAGATTGGCAGAAATCATGTGTTTTTAAATTCTCTGTTTTGCACGTGCATTCCTATCCTATTCCTGTCTATTTCCTATCCCTGCATTGTTAGAATCCTCAAATTCAAACAAGCCCTTACTCAATTACTTCTGTTACAGATATGTGTCAAAGAAAACCTTGTGTGGTTTGTCCTGCTCCTGTGGCGCTGTGTTCCACCCCAGCTCAGCTGCTCCAACGATGGAAGGGCTCACCACAGCAGGGATCCGCTCTCCAGACTGTCTTTCGCCGCCTCAGATCTTCTTCCCCACCGCCGGCAGCCACGACAACTGCATTACCATCATCAACTGAGCAGATGACCTTGAGGACTACACGGGTCCGCAAGAGAGGTCGCACTCTTCCGTGTCTGCTTACGTTATGCGTTGCTTAATATGATGACATGCTACATTATCGTCGTGTTCACCTATTAGACTCCGAGTTAGGTCCAAACTAATGCTGAAACTTGAGTTTTTAAATGGTTGTGGGGTACATATTGGGGCAGCAATCAATACTATCTGTCTACTATCTGGTTAATCTCCGGTGTCTACTATGAGTTTCATGTTGGGTGCAAAGAAACATTAAAGGAGCCATTATCTGTATTTTTTTAACTAAAGTTATTATCTGCCTGCTATCATTGGTTTTGGGTCTATCCACAGTTTCCTACCATCACTCTGGATTTGTGCATGCACTCCTTACATAATCTCACTATGTTTTATTCCTATGCATGCCAGTTATTGTACACAATGGAACTGATCATGTAGAGCAAAAGAGACGAGCCTTGCGTGGCAATAAAATTTCATGCAGACATCGTTCCATGGTGGGCGCAAAGGCAGCCCCCCTCCACCCATTTCGGATCATAATCAAGAGGAAGATAACTGTTCTGAGGGGGATTCAGAAGGAGAAGACCACTCCTATTTACCCCATGAGGTCTTCGCTGTAACTTGGCATGCTGATGTTGGTAATATCATGCATATGGTGCCTTGCATTGCTTACTGTATACATTAAAGATGTCATCTGCTTAGTTTAGACATGCTTTGTGTCAATGTCATCTATTTTGTTTCTTTATCATATATGTGAATCATGCAATGCCATCTTGTCTAGCCAGGCATCATATATGTGAATTTTGCAATGCCACCCTGGTTAGCCAGTCATCTTATATGTGAATTATATCATGGCATCATTTTTTTATTGTGTGTTAAATTTGTCAACAATTTTAGTACATTCAATTACTCTTCCTGTGCATCAGCCATTCGGCACGGTCATGGAAAAATCTGGAGTGGAAACAAGGTCTTCAGAGCAGACAATGCTATCTGACGAAGCGCATGTCTTGCTGGTTACCGATAGCTCCTCAGAGGAGGATTCAGAGACAGATGACCAGTCATATTTCCCCCCTGAGGTGCATGCCCTAACTTGGCAGGGTTATGTTACTCATATTGTGCGTATGGTATATTGCATTGCTATGTCATTTGCTTAGTTTAGACATGCTTTGTGTGAATGCCACCTGTTTAGTGTCTAATTACCATATATGTGAATTACGCAATGCCATCTTGTTGCAAGACATTATATATGTGAATTATGCAATGTTATCTTGTTGCAAGGCATTATGTATGTGAATTATGCAATGCCATGCTGTTTAGGCAAGCGTCATATATGTGAATTATATCATGCCGTCCTTTTTTGTATTTCTCATTGCTTTTGTCGACAATGTTTGTATATTCAACTGCTCTTCCTGTGCATCAGCCATTTGAATTGGTGATGGAGAAATCTGGAGTGAAAACAAGGTCTTTAGAGCAAACAATGCTACCTGCTGAAGCAGATATCTTGCTGGTTACAGATAGCTCTTCAGAGGAGGATTCAGAGGCAGATGACCAGTCCTATTATCCCCCTGAGGTGTATGCTTAAACTTAGCAGGGTTATATTACTCATATAATGCATATGTAGTATTGCAATGCTTATTTTTTACATCATATACACAATATTGAATGCCATCTCCTTAGTTGACACATCATATATGCAATTGCCCTCTGCTCACTTCCTTAGTATATAAATCATATATTTGAATTATGTCATGCCATGATGTTTACATAGACAGCATGTATCTGAATTATGGCATACCAACCCATTTTCTAAAGACATAATATAGTTATATCATCTCATCCTGTTTACATAGTCATCATATTTTAAATTATGTCATTCTATCCGTGAATTATATCATGCCATCATGTTTCCATGGACGGCATGTTTGTGATTTATGGCATGCCAACCACTTTAATAGACACATCGTATAGTTATATCATGTCATCCTATTTACATAGTCATCATATTTTGAAGTATGTCATTCTATCCTATTTAGTTAGCCATCATACATGGGAAATTGTGTCATGCTATCCTGTTTAATTAGCCATCATATATGTGAAATTATGTCCTACTATTCTGTTTGCTTAGACAACATAAATGTGAATTATTTCATGCCCTCTTTTCTTCCCTACTATCCATTGCACCTGTCTATCTTACAATGTCTGTACATTCAATTACTTTTCTTGTTTATCAGCCATTTCGATTGGAGGGAGTGATGGCAGTATCTGTGGGAGTAAAAACACGGTCTTCAGAAAAGATCGTGCTACCTGTCGATGCAGATAGAACCACGATTGTACTTGCCCAAGAATCAGCCCCACCACACATAACCCACACTCATGCAGATTGTACCCCTACCCAGTTGGACAGAGAACCAGCTACACCCCTTCTAACCCCAACCCCAGCAGATAGACACCCAGTTCCCGTTGACACAGCACCGTCTCCACCACAGAGCACCCAAACACGAGCAGTTAGTAAGGCAACTGCAGTGCCCAAATCACGAGGACCACAACTCCGAGCCCGAAGTCAACGCTTAAAGCAGAAGAAGAATTGTTCTCAGGTCAGGTTCCGTAGCTATGGTTCATACTACTTTGCTCTTGCATCACTGTATTTACTAATACCAACCAATTTCAAATTTGAAAGATGCAATTGAAACTCCAATGGCGCAACATGTATGTTTTAAACCTGTTTCTTCAACGTGTTTGGTTGTTTGCTGTTGTAACTTGCTCTATGTTGATTTCAGTTTCAATTGAATAAACAGTTATGTTCTCATGCCATGCACATTACTCCCTCTGTTCCTAAATATAAGTCTTTGTAGAGATTTCACTATGAACCACATAAGGATGTATATAGATGCATTTTAAGTGTAGATTCATCCATTTTGTTCCGTATGTAGTCCGCCTAGTGGAATCTCTACAAAGACTTATATTTAGGAACGGAGGGAGTACAAGTGTTGTTATTGCTGTGTAGTTTCCCACACTTATATTCTGTCTATGTTGCTTTGTCTTAAATAGATATGATTCGAACTGTATCTATCTTGATTTGGCAACATAAACTAGAATGATATAGACCATACAATGACCATACTACATAGATATATGTTTGTTTCATGATGTTATCCTGTCCACCTTACTACTGAATTGGTTTACCAAAATGAGTTTCATATACTACATTGTAAATCTGAGATGTGTTTGTTTGTTTCCCTTTTAGAACGCGGATAAAATATTGGAGAAGAGTACCCTGTTATGCAATGGTAAAGGAAGTAATGTAGATAAGGTTCAAGATAGTGAGACATCCCTGTTGGTCTCCAAGAAAGCTGATAAAAACTATATTGAGGACACTGAGACAACCCCAAAGTCCTGTCTTGATGTAGTGTTCGAGTTACTGGCTACCACTGCTGGCACCAGCTCTTCAAACTCGTTGCCTGAATCAGTTCGATTTCTTGAGTCTCAACTTCAAGTTGAAAGACATCGATCAGATGTTATGCGACAGGAAGCCGAAGGACTGAGGAAGTCCCTGCAGAATTCAGATGCATACTTTCTGGTGCAACAGCAGGCGCTGGAGGACTTAAGAGCCAAACAAGAGAAAGTTAATAAGCTTGCTAAGCATCTTGCCAGCATTATGGGTACCCAAGATATTGTTTCTTGAGCTCTTCTGAAGTGGTTTCAGTTCTGGACTTGTTTTGCTGCGGCGTTTATATGCTGTTGTGTTCCCTATATTTGCACTAGTGGCGAACTTAGATGCCCAGTGGATGTAATATGTGTAATAGCCATGATAGCCTAGTGTAAGTTGCTTGCTTATTTATTTCCTTGTTGTCTTGTTTATTTCTTTGCTTGTAGTCAGTGCAGTTCTTTTTCTGCGGTTTGCTAGTGGCTGCAACAACCTATTTTTTAAAACTAGGCAACAATAACCATGGGCTAATATTTACTGTAGTGACACTGCACCTCGGGCCGTATAAACAGTGGGCCTTCCACGGGCCGTATAAACAGTGGGCCTTCCATGGGCCGTAGAAACAATGGGCCTTCTACGGGTCGTATCATCAATGGGCCTTATACGGGCAGTATGATCGATTGGCCAAACATGGGCCAATAATAGGCCGCATTATGGCCGTAAACGGGCTAGAGTTGGAATCGTCCGTTCATGGGCCGACCATAATGGGCCATTGTTAATAGGCCGTATTTCATGATGCTATGAAAACGGCCCAACGTGTTAACGGACCACAAATGGGCCGATTGTAACCACGGGCTGAATTTGGCCCATAAGCAGAAAATGACAGTAACGGGCCGTAAGTAAACGAATGCTGGAAATGAGCCCAAGAATAAATGGGCTCTTGGAAGGCCAAAAGATAACATGGGCTGGAAACAGCCCAACGGAATAACGGGCCCTTAATGGGTATAAAGTGATACACTATTCATTACGGGCCAGTTTCACCACGGGCCGTTAATGGGTGTAAAGTAATACACTGTTCATTACGGGCCAGTTTCACCACGGGCCGTTAATTGGCCAAGAGTTACATAGGGCCTCATATGGGCCGAAAGACATCATGGGCCATACATGGGCCAGAAGTGAAAACGGGCTGGAATCATATTGGGTGGCCCAGATGACGCTACTGGGCCTAATTCAGATAGGGCGTAACGGGCCTTGGGTTAGCGGGCTGTAAATGGGCTATATGCGAACAGGCCGTTAACATGCTTTACATGGGCCGGCCCGCCACCTTTTGACCAAGTCAAACGGGCCGGCCTTTTCACAGGAATGGGCCTCTGTTGGGCCGTGCCACGTGTCGACGTATCATAGGCGCCTTCTGTCCAATGAGTGGATGACATTTGTCCCAACGGTGAGCCGACACGTGTTTCCTCCAGCTAATGATGATTTTACACGTGGAAAATCCCCATTGGTCGGGGCTGTTAACGGGTTATCGGATCCAAAACCCGACCCGATAGCTTAACGGTGTTCCGTTACAGTGGATGCCACGTGTCGGTCACCCTTGACGAAAGCACTTCTGTGACGCGCGATTTATCGTCATGGAAGTGGACACTTCCGTGATGATAATTTTGGTAATGTCATGGAACACTTCTACAACAGCACAGGTATGACTATCTTGATTCTGTCATAAATTTGTCATGGATGTACATGCATGACAAAAAACGCGACCTACTGTGACAAACACGTATCATCACGGAAGTGTATTTTTTTGTAGTGCAATCAACGCACCCACCCAAGAATATCGTGTCCACTTCAAGGCCTTTGGAGCTCCTTCATGTGGATCTTTTTAGGCCTCCTTCATGGGATAGTCTTGGTGGGAAAGAGTATGGGCTTGTCATTGTTGATGATTACTCAAGATATACATCGGTGTTTTTCCTCAAATCCAAGGACGAGACGAAGATCACCTTCATTGATTTTGCCAAGCAAGCAGAACGCAAGTTTGATAAAGACATCTTGGCAATAAGGAGTGGTAATGGCTCTGAGTTCAAGACCTACACCTTGGAATGATTTCTTAGTGATGAAGGGATTGAGCATCAATATTCAACTCCATACACACCTCGGCAAATTGGTGTAGCCGACAGGAAGAACCGTACACTTGTGGAGATGGCAAGGTCCATGTTGGATGAATACAAGTCGCCACATAGTTTTTGGGCCGAGGCTATTGATAACCCACAAGTATAGGGGATCGCAAAAGTTTTTGCGGGTAAATATTTAACCCAAATTTATAGTTCGACACAAGGGGAGCCAAAGAATATTTGAAGGTATTAGCGGCTGAGTTGTCAATTCAACCGCACTTGGAGATTAATTATCTGCAGCAAAGTGATTAGTAGCACAATAGTATGATAGTTTTGATGATAGTAGCAGCAGTAACTGTAACAGTAACAGTGGTAGCAGTGATATTGTAGCAGTAACGATAGCAGTAGTAACTTAGCAAGAACAATATAAGATAAATTCGTAGGCATTAGATCGGTGACTTGTTGGATGATATTCATCATGTGAAAATTATAACCTAGGGCGATACGTCACTAGCTCCAGTTCATCGATATAATGTAGGCATGTATTCCGTAAATAGTCATACGTGCTTTATTAAAAGACCTTGCATGACATCTTTTGTCCTACCCTCCCGTGGCAGCGGGGTCCATATTGGAAACTAAGGGATATTAAGGCCTCCTTTTAATAGAGAACCAGAACGAAGCATTAACACATAGTGAATACATGAACTCCTCAAACTACGGTCATCACCGAGAGTGGGCCCGGTTGTTGTCATTCCGGGGTTGTCGGATCATAACCGTAGTAGGTGACTATAACTTGCAAGATTGGATCTAAAACATGGATATAATGATGAATTCATAAACGGTTCAGATCTGAGTTCATGGCAACAGGGCCCAAAGTGACAAGCATTAAGCATACCAAAGTCATAGCAACATCAATCTAAGAACATAGTGGATACTAGGGATCATGCCATAACAAAACTAACTCGATACATGATGAATCTCATCCAACTCCTCACCGACAAGCGAGCCTACTAAGGAATTACTCACTCCTGTTGGGAGCATCATGGAATTGGCGATGGAGATGGGTTAGTGATGACGAAGAATGAAGGTCCCCCTCTCCGGAGTCCCAAACGAACTCCAGATCTGCCCTCCCGAGGAAGAACAATGCTTGGCGGTGGCTCCATCTCGTGGATCGCAATAATTATTTCTCCCTGATTTTTTCTAGAAATATGTGATTTTATAGTATCAGGGGGTCGTCTGCGGGGCCACCAGGTGGGTACAACCCACCTGGGCGCGCCAGGAGAGGGGGGCGCGCCCTGGTGGGTTGTGCCCACCCAGGTGCCCCTCTCCTGCAGGTCTTGGCTCCAAAAATTCATATTATTGATATAAAAAAATCCTCGCAAAGTTTCATTCCATTCCAAGAACTTTTATTTCTACACAAAAACAACACCATGGTAGTTCTGCTGAAAACAGCGTTAGTACGGGGTTAGTTTCATTCAAATCATGCAAATTAGAGTCCAAAACAAGAGGAAAAGCATGAGAATAAGTAGATACGTTGGAGACGTATCAACTCCCCCAATCTTAAACCCTTGCTTGTCCTCAAGCAATTCAGTTGATAAACTAAAAGTGAGAAATAAAAAAATTACGAACTATTTTGCTCTTGTTTGCATAAATAAGCTTAAACAACACCCAGGTTTTCAGCCAACATTATAACTAACCATGTCAACAAGAACATTCAAAGATTATAATGACTGATATCAATGACATAATTAGCTAATGAGCAATAATAAAATATCTCAAACAGCAACACATTTTTAAAACAACCATGATATAATATGACAATAGTGCTATCTCGCTAGCCCTTTCTGAGACCGCAAAACATAAATGCAGAGCACCTCCAAAGTTCAAGAAGCGACTAAACATTGTAATTCATGGTAGAAAAGATCCAGTCATGATGCACCCAACATTAGCTACACATAATGCATAAATCATGACAGTTGTGCTCTACTCAGTTTCTGGCGCTTGTTTTAGAAGGTGGTGACACAACATAAAAGTAAATAGATAGTCCCTTCGCAGAGGGAAGCAGTGATTTGCAGAGGTGCCAGAGCCCAATTTTTTAAAACAGAGATAAATGATATTTTGAGACATGCACCCTCCTTATTCATTGCACGACCATCAGTTATCAATATCTTCCATGCTAAGCACGCTAGTGGCGGTTCCCAAGTGATAAAAGTAAAGGTTTAATTATTTGCATTTTTTAGTTCGAGACTGGGAATCCATATTACCGCCCATTTTCTCGTGCGATGGTGAGTGAATAAACACTCGACCTGAGAATAACCCGCTTAGCATGGAAGATACCGACCACCTCCTGTCATTCCACGAACGATCCAGGCACACAAAAAGGATAATTTTTAGAAGTTTTTAGATGTGGCACATGCAAATTTACTTAGGACGGCAGGGTAATACCGCATATAGGTAGGTATGGTGGACTCATCTGGAATAACTTTGGGTTCAAGGTTATTGATGTACAAGCAGAATTCTCACTTAGTACAGGCGAAGGCTAGCAATTTAGATTGAGAAGCGGCCAACTAGAGAGCAATAACGATCATAACCATGCATTATGCGTAAGTAACATTGGACACTAGCATGAGTAGGATATGGACACCATGAACATAAATATCATAGAGGCTATGTTGGTTTTTATTCAACTACATGCATGAACATGTGCCAAGTCAAGCCATTCGAACATTCAGAGGAGGATACCATATCATCATACTACATCACAATCATTTTAACGCTATGTTGATATCCAAGATAAATCATTATCAACTCCCAGCTACTTATGCATGGCATGAGAAACTATAATCTCTAATTGTCATTGCAAACATGTTTAATCATAATGGGTTGAATCATGGATACTAGGTTAAACATATTTACACAAACAGAACAAGTCGAGTTCATACCACTTTCTCCCTGCCACGGCCAGTTCATCGAATATCGTCATTATTTCCTTTCACTTTCACAACCAAATGATATGAAAATAATAATAGTGCAAGAGTGCCATGGACTAAGCTGGAATCGGTAAACATTTTATTCAACAGGAGAAAACAAGGTAAAATGTGCTGCTTGCCTACTATGCATTTCCCGTTAAATAATGCAAAATGTTGAATTGCGGGAAAGTGGGTGCTCTTTATTCTGCCTTGTGTCACTCCCGTATTTTCACCGTAACACAGGCTAGTCAAGAAAGACTCGTATTCAGCCCTCGGTGGTTCATCAAGCGAACCCCAATACGGCAATTTGCAATGGTAAGCAAAATTCTCCAATGAGATGGTAAATGGATTATCATAAAGCTTAAAAGACACCCTAGACTCACGAGGGAAAATGTGAATCCTTTGACAAATGACTCAGTGAGAAGTTGGCGTTGTTCACACTTATCCGAAAGGTAGGACCGAGGCTAGCATTGTGAACATATTGCTCAAATTCTTCCTTAATGCCCACACGCACCATATATTCATCGCAAGGCCATAAGCATGTCTTGGTCGCGACATCATGCATGGAACTTTCACTTGGTTCAACAAAAGACCGACGAGCAGAACTGCTACTAGAAGATACCCCCAAGAATCGTCTCCTCAAAGAGCTCCTTCCAAATAGGTTCATCGTGTCCGCTTACAATTTCCTGAAAAATAAAAATTTTGAGGTGACAAAAAGTTGTCAACAAAACTTCACAAAATTGATGGCAACTACTCCTAGTGATACATAGAGGCCATAGCAAGCATTCAAACTACTTAGAACACTAAGAATTCAATATGCAGGCTCATCTACAGCAGCACCAAGAGTAGATAATTATTCAAAGTATAAGCCACTAAAACAAAAACTAATTGTACAAATGGTGGAGTCACATACCAAGCAACAATCCCCCATAACAGTTTCGGAAATGGAGCTTCGAGCTAAGAGATTGAAATCCGCGGGTTTGAGCTCAAGAACATGGGAGAGAGAGCAGTGGGGATTTTTTTCTGGAGGTAGGTGATGATCTGGGCTAAAGAGATAAGTGAGGGGGCCCACATGGGGACCACAACCCACCAGGGCACGCCTGGGGGTCTTGGCGCGCCCAGGTGGGTTGTGCCCACCTGATGCACCTCCCTCTGGTATTATTTGCACCAATAATACATAAATATTCAGAAAAAAATTGTATCAGGTTTCCATAGCATTCTGAGAACTTTTATTGCACGGGAAATTCAAAAAACAGACAAAACATGGCATTGTATTTTATTTAACTAGTAAAAACAGGAAACAAAAGGTAAGGGCAAAAGGTAGCGCTTACTAAATTCATCAACTTCATACCATTCAAAAATGATTCATTAATAAGGTTGATCAAGTCTTATTAACAACCACTTTCGATTAGCATGGAACCAAAGAACTTTCGTAAATCACTAAGTTACCTCAATGGGGATATGCATTTCCCCAACAATAAGCATTTCATATTTCTTTTTCACAATAGGTAGAGGTATTTGAAAACTTCCAATAGTGATTGTCGGATATTTTTCAATAACATTAATACCAATCACTTGGAATTGTTTCTTCGGAAAGTGCACCGTATGCTCATTACCATTAATATGAAAAGTGAACTTGCTTTTATTGCAATCAATAACAGCCATTGCAGTATTCAAGAAGAGTCTACCAAGGATAATCTACATGTTGTCGTGCTCGGGCATCTCAAGTATAACAAAGTCAGTCAAAATAGTAACATTAGCAACAACAACGGGCACATCCTCACATATACCGATAGGTATGGCAGTTGATTTGTCAGCCATTTGCAAAGATATTTTAGTAGGTGTGAGTTTATTCAAGTCAAGTCTTTTATATAAAGAGAAATGCATAACACTAACACCAGCTCCTAAATCACACAAAGCAATTTTCAGATAATTCCTTTTGATAGAGCAAGGTATAGTTGGTATACCCGAATCTCCAAGTTTTTTAGGTACTCCGTCTTTAAAAGTATAGTTAGCAAGCATAGTGGAGATTTCAGCTTCCGGTATTTTCTCTTATTTGTGGTGATATATTTCATATACTTTGCATAAGGAGGCATTTTAAGGATATCAGTCAAGCGAGTACGCAAAAAGACTAGCCTCAGCATTTTAGCAAAGCATTCAAATTCTTCATCATCTTTCTTTTTAGTTGACTTGAGTGGAAAAGGCATAGGTTTTTGAACCCATGGTTCTCTTTCTTTACTGTGTTTTCTAGCAACAAAGTTGCTTTTATCATATCTTTTATTCTTAGGTTGTGGGTTATCAAGATCAACAGGTGGTTCTATCTCAACATTATTATCTGGTTTATATCATTATTTGGTTGAGTGTCTTCATGAACCTCATTATTATCCTTTTCATTATCAAAAGGTGGATGTTCATTACTAGATTGAGTTTCAGCATCAGAGATAGAAGTTTCATTTTCATTATCAGGAGGTTTGTCTATTTCAGGTTCACTAGAAGCATGCAAAGTCCTATCATTTTTCTTTTTCTTTTTCTTTTTAGAAGAACTAGGTGTAGTGGTGTTGTTCCTTTGAGAATATTGTTCAATTCTCATTGGATGTCCCTCAAGATAAAGTGGTTCCTGAGGCATTTTACCTCCTCTAGTTGCAACTCTAACAGCAAAGTCATGTATATTATGATTCATTTCATCAAGCAATTCTCTTTGTGATTTAGCAACTTGTTCTAACTGGGTTTGAACCATAGAAGCATGTTTTCCAACACCTCTAACATCATTTTAGATTCTAAATAACAATTCACCCAAGCGAGCAATCATATCAGAATTATATTTCAATTGTTTCATAACATTTGCATTGAAGTGATCTTGCTTTCTGATGTAATTGTCAAACTCATAAAGGCATTGACTAGGATGTTTATTATGAGGATCATCACTATCATTGAATTTCATTAAAGATTTTACCTCTACCACCTTGGGTGGTGGTGGTGCTTCAAGCCCATGTATTTCTTCGATAGGTGGTAAATTTTTAACATCCTCAGCCTTAATACCCTTTTCCTTCATAGATTTCTTTGCCTCTTGCATATCTTCAGGACTGAGATATAATATACCCCTCTTCTTCGGAGTGGGTTTAGGTGGTGGTTCAGGAATAGTCCAATCATCATAATTTTTTCAATATGTCATTCAATAATTCTTCATCTTGAGCAATAGTTCATTCCCTGAAAACACAACCAGCACAACTCTCTAGGAAGTCCCTAGAAGCATCGGTTAGTCCATTATAGAAGATATCAAGTATTTGATTTTTCTTAAGAGGATGATCAGGCAAAGCATTAAGTAACTGGCAAAGCCTCCCCGAAGCTTGTGGGAAACTCTCTTCTTTAATTTGAACAAAGTTAAATATTTCATGTAAGGCAGCTTGTTTCTTATGAGCAGGAAAATAGTTTTTAGAGAAGTAGTAAATCATATCCCGGGGACTACGCACACAACTAGGAGCAAGAGTATTGTACCAAGCTTTAGCATCACCCTTTAATGAGAAAGGAGATAATTTGAGAATAAAGTAGTATCGAGTTTTCTCATCATCGGATTCAACAACATCATGTTGTATTACTCTAGCAATTTGTTCATCAAGAAATTCACCGAGTGGCACATCATCATTATCGAGCATGGTACTAGCATCATCATAAGCATCATTCATAGTAGAAGTAGCATCATCAATAACTTGTGACATATCAGAATTAATAGCATGTGGTGGTGGAGCAAGTTTACTCATAACAGAAGGTGAATCTAAAGCAGAACAGGATGGCAGTTCCTTACCTCCCCTCGTCTTTGAGGGAAATATCTTAGTCTTAGAATCCTTCAGATTCTTCATAGTGATAAATTGATAATAATCCCAAGTGACTCAACAAATATAGCTATGCTCCCCAGCAATGGCGCCAGAACAAGGTCTTGATAACCCACAAGTATAGGGGATTGCAACAGTTTTCGAGGGTAAGTATTTAACCCAAATTTATAGATTCGACACAGGGGGAGACAAAGAATATTTGAAGGTTTAGCAGCTGAGTTGTCAATTCAACCACTACTCAAGATTAATTATCTGCAGCAAAGTGATTAGTAGCATAGTAGTATGATAGTTTTGATGATAGCAGCAGTAGTAACGGTAACAGTAACAGTGGTAGCAGTGATATTGTAGCAGTAATGATAGCAGTAGCAACGGTAGTAACTTAGCAAGAACAATATAAGATAAATTCGTAGGCATTGGATCGGTGACTTGTTGGATGAAATTCATCATATGACAGTTATAACCTAGGGCGATACGGCACTAGCTCCAGTTCATTGATATAATGTAGGCATGTATTCTGTAAATAGTCATACGTGCTTTATTAAAAGAACTTGCATGACATCTTTTGTCCTACCCTCCCGTGGCAGCGGGGTCCATATTGGAAGCTAAGGGATATTAAGGCCTCCTTTTAATAGAGAACCGGAACAAAGCATTAACACATAGTGAATACATGAACTCCTCAAACTACGGTCATCACCGAGAGTGGGCCTGGTTGTTTTCACTCCGGGGTTGTCGGATCATAACCGTAGTAGGTGACTATAACTTGCAAGATTGGATCTAAAACATGGATATAATGATGAATTCATAAACGGTTCAGATCTGAGTTCATGGCAACAGGGCCCAAAGTGACAAGCATTAAGCATACCAAAGTCATAGCAACATCAATCTAAGAACATAGTGGATACTAGGGATCATGCCATAACAAAACTAACTCGATACATGATGAATCTCATCCAACTCCTCACCGACAAGCGAGCCTACTAAGGAATTACTCACTCCTGTTGGGAGCATCATGGAATTGGCGATGGAGATGGGTTGGTGATGACGAAGAATGAAGGTCCCCCTCTCCGGAGTCCCAAACGAACTCCAGATCTGCCCTCCCGAGGAAGAACAACGCTTGGCGGCGGCTCCATCTCGTGGATCGCAATAATTATTTCTCCCTAATTTTTTCTAGAAATATGTGATTTTATAGTATCAGGGGGTCGTCTGCGGGGCCACCAGGTGGGTACATCTCAAGTGAGTCCAAACGATCCATCTGCATGGAGTTTCTTCATGCGTATATACCAATAGACATGGTTCGCATGTCTCAAACTTTTCAAAACCGAGTGAGTCCAAAGATCCATCAACATGGAGCTTCTTCATGCGTTTTATACCAATATGACTTACATGGCAGTGCCACAAGTAAGTGGTACTATCATTACTATCTTATATCTTTTGGCATGAAAATGTGTATCACTACTATCGAGATTCAATAAACCATTCAGGTTTAATACTAATCTTGATGGTAGAGGGAGCGTGCGATGTTTGATCACATCAAACTTGGAAACACTTCCAACACATATCGTCAGCTCACCTTTAGCTAGTCTCCGTTTATTCCGTAGCTCTTTTATTTCGAGTTACTAACACTTAGCAACCGAACCGGTATCTCATACCCTGGTGCTACTAGGAGTACTAGTAAAGTACATATTAACATAATGTATATCCAATATACTTCTATCGACCTTGCCAGCCTTCTCATCTACCAAGTATCTAGGGTAATTCCGCTCTAGTGACTATTCCCCTTATCACAGAAGCACTTAGTCTCGGGTTTGGGTTCAACCTTGGGTTTCTTCACTAGAGCAGCAGCTGAATTGCCGTTTCATGAAGTATCCCTTTGTTCCCTTGCCCTTCTTGAAACTAGTGGTTTCACCAACCATCAACAATTGATGCTCCTTCTTGATTTCTACTTTCGCGGTGTCAAACATCACGAATATTTCAAGGATCATCATGTCTATCCCTGATATGTTATAGTTCATCACGAAGCTCTAGCAGCTTGGTGGCAATGACTTTGGAGAAACATCACTATCTCATCTGGAAGATCAACTCCCACTTGATTCAAGTGATTGTTGCACTCAGACAATCTGAGCACAAGCTCAACGATTGAGCTTTTCTCAATTAGTTTGCAGGCTAAGAAAATCGTCGGAGGTCTCATACCTCTTGACGTGGGCACGAGCCTGAAATCCCAATTTCAGCCCTTGAAACATCTCATATGTTCCGCGACGTTTCGAAAACGTCTTTAGTGCCTCAACTCTAAACCATTTAACTGAACTATCACGTAGTTATCAAAACGTGTATGTCCGATGTTCGTAACATCCACAAACGACGTTTGGGGTTCAGCACACTGAGCAGTGCATTAAGGACATAAGCTTTCTACTGTCCGCATAATTGCTACTATCAACTTTCAACTATATTTTCTCTAAAACATATCTAAAACAGTAGAACTAAAGCGCGAGCTACGACATAATTTGCAAAAGGTCTTTTGACTATGTTCAAGATAATTAAGTTCATCTTATGAACTCCCACTCAGATAGACATCCCTCTGGTCATCTAAGTGATTACATGATCCGAGTCAACTAGGCCGTGTCCGATCATCACGTGAGACGGACTAGTCATCATCGGTGAACATCTTTATGTTGATCGTATCTACTATACGACTCATGCTCGACCTTTCGGTCTCCGTGTTCCGAGGCCATGTCTGCACATGCTAGGCTCGTCAAGTTAACCCTAAGTGTTTTCGCTGTGTAAAATTGTCTTACACCCGTTGTATGTGAACGTAAGAATCCATCACACCCGATCATCACGTGGTGCTTAGAAGCGATGAACTGTAGCAACGGTGCACAGTTAGGGGAGAACACTTCTTGAAATTTTGTAAGGGATCATCTTATTTACTACCGTCATCCTAAGTAAACAAGATGCATAAACATGATAAACATCACATGCAATCAAATAGAGTAGTGACATGATATGGCCAATATCATATAGCTCCTTTGATCTTCATCTTCGGGGCTCCATGATCATCTTGTCACCGGCATGACACCATGATCTCCATCATCATGATCTCCATCATCGTGTCTTCATGAAGTTGTCATGCCAACGACTACTTCTACTTCTATGACTAACGCGTTTAGCAATAAAGTAAAGTAGTTTACATGGCGTTCTTCAATGACATGCAGGTCATACAATAAATAAAGACAACTCCTATGGCTCCTGCCGGTTGTCATACTCATCGACATGCAAGTCGTGATTCCTATTACAAGAACATGACCAATCTCATACATCACATATATATCATTCATCACATCCTCTTGGCCATATCACATCACATGACATACCCTGCAAAAACAAGTTAGACGTCCTCTAATTGTCGTTGCATGTTTTACGTGGCTGCTATGGGTTTCTAGCAAGAACGTTTCTTACCTACGCAAAACCACAATGTGATATGCCAATTGCTATTTACCCTTCATAAGGACCCTTTTCATCGAATCCGTTCCGACTAAAGTGGGAGAGACTGGCACCCGCTAGCCACCTTATGCACCAAGTGCATGTCAATCGGTGGAACCTGTCTCACGTAAGAGTACGTGTAAGGTCGGTCCGGGCCGCTTCATCACACAATACCGTCGAAACAAGATTGGACTAGTAACGGTAAGCATATTGAACAAAATCAACGCCCACAACTACTTTGTGTTCTACTCGTGCAAAGAATCTACGCAATAGACCTAGCTCTAATACCACTGCTGGGGAACGTAGCAGAAATTCAAAATTTTCCTACGTGTCACCAAGATCTATCTATGGAGAAACTAGCAACGAGGGAAAGGAGAGTGCATCTACATACCCTTGTAGATCGCTAAGCGGAAGCGTTCAAGTGAACGGTGTTGATGGAGTCGTACTCGTCGTGATTCAAATCACCGATGATCAAGTGCCGAACGCACGGCACCTCCGCGTTCAACACACGTACAGCCCGGTGACGTCTCCCACACCTTGATCCAACAAGGAGAGAGGGAGAGGTTGAGGAAGACTCCATCCAGCAGCAGCACAACGGTGTGGTGGTGGTGGAGGAGCGTGGCAATCCCGCAGGGCTTCGCCAAGCACCATGGGAGAGGAGGAGGAGGGAGAGGGGCAGGGCTGCACCAACGAGAGATCGAATCGCGTTTTATGGGCAGCCTCATGCCTCAATATATATAGGGGAAGGGGATGGCTGCGCCCCCTCTAGGGTTCCCACCCCCTAGGGGCGGCGGCCAGCCCTAGATGGGTTTTGGGGTGCGGCCAAGAGGGGAGGGGAGAGGAGGCGCACCAATATGGGCCCTAAGGCCCATATCCCCTTAGGGTTTGCCCCTTCTCCCCTTCTAGCCGCATGGGCCATGGTGGGAGGCGCCCTAGCCCACCTAGGGGCTGGTGCTCTCTCATACTTGGCCCATGTATGCCTCTGGAGCATGTGGCCCCACTTGGTGGACCCCCGGGGCCCTCCCGATGGTCCCAGTACATTACCGATATCGCCCGAAACTTTTCCGGTTACCAAAACAGAACTTCCCATATATAAATCTTTACCTCCGGACCATTCCGGAACTCCTCGTGATGTCCGGGATCTCATCCGGGACTCCGAACAACATTCGGTAACCACATACAAGCTTCCTTTATAACCCTAGCGTCATCGAACCTTAAGTGTGTAGACCCTACGGGTTCGGGAGACATGCAGACATGACCGAGACGTTCTCCGGTCAATAACCAACAGCGGGATCTGGATACCCATGTTGGCTCCCACATGTTCCACGATGATCTCATCGGATGAACCACGATGTCAAGGACTCAATCGATCCCGTATACAATTCCCTTTGTCTAGCGGTATTTTACTTGCCCGAGATTCGATCGTCGGTATACCGATACCTTGTTCAATCTTGTTACCGGCAAGTCTCTTTACTCGTTCCGTAACACATCATCCCGTGATCAACCCCTTGGTCACATTGTGCACATTATGATGATGTCCTACCGAGTGGGCCCAGAGATACCTCTCCGTTTACATGGAGTGACAAATCCCAGTCTCGATTCGTGCCAACCCAACAGACACTTTCGGAGATACCTGTAATGCACCTTTATAGCCACCCAGTTACGTTGTGACGTTTGGTACACCCAAAGCATTCCTACGGTATCCGGGAGTTGCACAATCTCATGGTCTAAGGAAAAGATACTTGACATTAGAAAAGCTTTAGCATATGAACTACACGATCTTTGTGCTAGGCTTAGGATTGGGTCTTGTCCATCACATCATTCTCCTAATGATGTGATCCCGTTATCAACGACATCCAATGTCCATAGCCAGGAAACCATGACTATCTGTTGATCACAACGAGCTAGTCAACTAGAGGCTCACTAGGGACATATTGTGGTCTATGTATTCACACGTGTATTACGATTTCCGGATAATACAGTTACAGCATGAATAAAAGACTATTATCATGAACAAAGAAATATAATAATAACACTTTTATTATTGCCTCTAGGGCATATTTCCAACAGTCTCCCACTTGCACTAGAGTCAATAATCTAGTTCACATCACCATGTGATTAACACTGACAGGTCACATCACCATGTGACCAACATCCAAAGAGTTTACTAGTGTCACTAAACTAGTTCACATCATCATGTGATCAAGACTCAATGAGATCTGGGGTTTGGTCATGTTCTGCTTGCGAGAGAGGTTTTAGTCAACGGGTCTGAACCTTTCAGATCCGTGTGTGCTTTACAAATCTCTATGTCATCTCCTAGATGTAGCTCCCACGTTCTATTTGGAGCTATTCCAAATAACTGTTCTACTTGGAGCTATTTCTAAATTGTTGCTCCATTATACGTATCCGGTATCTCTACTCAGAGCTATCCGGATAGGTGTTAAGCTTGCATCGACGTAACCCTTTACGACGAACTCCTTTACCACCTCCATAATCGAGAAAATTCCTTAGTCCACTAGTTACTAAGGATAACTTTGACCGCTGTCCTGTGATCCATTCATGGATCACTCTTGTACCCCTTGACTGACTCATGGCAAGGCACACTTCAGGTGCGGTACACAGCATAGCATACTGAAGAGCCTACGTCTTAAGCATAGGGGACGACCTTCGTCCTTTCTCTCTATTCTGCCGTGGTCGAGCTTTAAGTCTTAACTT
This sequence comes from Triticum dicoccoides, assembly GCF_002162155.2. Lineage (NCBI taxonomy): Eukaryota > Viridiplantae > Streptophyta > Magnoliopsida > Poales > Poaceae > Triticum > Triticum dicoccoides. Next base: position 172,155,304 of record NC_041387.1, on the reverse strand, counting down.
CGTACCTTACAACTCAGGCAAGAACTCCTTCTTTGACTGGTCCATCTTGAACACCTTCAAGATCATGTCAAGGTATGTGCTCATTTGAAAGTACCATTAAGCGTTTTGATCTATCCTTATAGATCTTGATGCTCAATGCTCAAGCAGCTTAATCTAGGCTTTCCATTGAAAAACACTTTCAAAATAACCCTATATGCTTTCCAGAAATTCTACGTCATTTCTGATCAACAATATGTCAACAACATATACTCATCAGAAATTCTATAGTGCTCCCACTCACTTCTTTGGAAATACAAGTTTCTCATAAACTTTGTATAGACCCAAAATCTTTGATCATCTTATCAAAGCGTACATTCCAACTCCGAGATGCTTACTCCAGTCCTTAGAAGGATCGCTGGAGCCAGCATACCTTTTAGCATCCTTAGGATCGACAAAAACTTTCTGATTGTATCGCATACAACCTTTCCTTACGACTGGTAAGGAAACTCGTTTTGACATCCATCTGCCAGATTTCATAAATGCAGCTTGTGCTAACGTGATTCCGACGGACTTTAAGCATCGCTACGGATGAGAAAATCTCATCGTAGTCAACTCCTTGAACTTGTGAAAAAACTCTTCGCCACAAGTCGAGCTTCATGGACGGTGACATTACCGTCCACGTTCGTCTTCTTCTTAAAGATCCATTTATCTCAATGGCTTGCCGATCATCGGGCAAGTCCACCAAAGTCCATGCTTTGTTCTGATACATGGATCCTATCTCGGATTTCATGGTTTCTAACCATTCATCGGAATATGGGCCCACCATCACTTCTCCATAGCTCGTAGGCTCATTGTTGTCTAGCAACATGACCTTCAAGACAGGATTACGTACCACTCTGAAGTAGTACGTATCCTTGTCATCCCACAAGGTTTGGTAGTGACTTGATCCGAAGTTTCATGATCAATATCATAAGCTTCCACTTCAATTGGTGTAGGTGCCACAGGAACAACTTCCTGTGCCCTGCCACACACTAGTTGAAGAGACGGTTCAATAACCTCATCAAGTTTCCACCATCCTCCCACTCAATTCTTTTGAGAGAAACTTTTCCTCGAGAAAGGACCTGATTCTAGAAACAATCCCTTATTGCTTTCGGATCTGAGACAGGAGGTATACCCAACTGTTTTGGGTGTCCTATGAAGATGCATTTTGTCCGCTTTGGGTTCGAGCTTATCAAGCTGAAACTTTTTCACATAAGCGTCGCAGCCCCAAACCTTTAAGAAACGACAACTTAGGTTTCTCTAAACCATAATTCAAATGGTGTCGTCTCAACGGAATTACGTGGTGCCCTATTTAAAGTGAATGTGGTTGTCTCTAATGCTTAACCCATGAACAATAGTGGTAATTCGATAAGAGACATCATGGTACGCACCATATCCAAAAGGGTGCAACCATGATGTTCGGACACACCATCACACTATGGTGTTCCAGGCGGTATTAATTGCGAAACAATTTCCACAATGTCTTAATTGTGTGCCAAAACTCGTAACTCAGATATTCATCTCTATGATCATATCATAGACATTTTATCCTCTTGTCACAATGATCTTCTACTTCACTCTGAAATTACTTGAACCATTCAATAATTCAGACTTGTGTTTCATCAAGTAAATATTCTCAACATCTACTCGAATCATCTGTGAAGTAAGAACATAACGATATTCACTGCATGCCTCAGCACTCATTGGACTGCACACATCAAAATGTGTTACTTCCTACAAGTTGCTATCTTGTTCCATCTTATTGAAAAACGAGGCTTTTCAGTCATCTTGCCTATGTGGTATGATTTGCATATCTCAAGTGATTCAAAATCAATTGAGTCCAAACGGTCCATTTGCATGGAGTTTCTTCATGCATATACACCAATAGACATGGTTCGCATGTCTCACACTTTTCAAAAACGAGTGAGTCCAAAGATCCATCAACATGGAGCTTCTTCATGCGTTTTATACCAATATGACTTACATGGCAGTGCCACAAGTAAGTGGTACTATCATTACTATCTTATATCTTTTGGCATGAAAATGTGTATCACTACGATCGAGATTCAATAAACCATTCAGGTTTAATACTAATCTTGATGGTAGAGGGAGCGTGCGATGTTTGATCACATCAAACTTGGAAACACTTCCAACACATATCGTCAGCTCACCTTTAGCTAGTCTCCGTTTATTCCGTAGCTCTTTTATTTCGAGTTACTAACACTTAGCAACCGAACCGGTATCTCATACCCTGGTGCTACTAGGAGTACTAGTAAAGTACATATTAACATAATGTATATCCAATATACTTCTATCGACCTTGCCAGCCTTCTCATCTACCAAGTATCTAGGGTAATTCCGCTCTAGTGACTATTCCCCTTATCACAGAAGCACTTAGTCTCGGGTTTGGGTTCAACCTTGGGTTTCTTCACTAGAGCAGCAGCTGAATTGCCGTTTCATGAAGTATCCCTTTGTTCCCTTGCCCTTCTTGAAACTAGTGGTTTCACCAACCATCAACAATTGATGCTCCTTCTTGATTTCTACTTTCGCGGTGTCAAACATCACGAATATTTCAAGGATCATCATGTCTATCCCTGATATGTTATAGTTCATCACAAAGCTCTAGCAGCTTGGTGGCAATGACTTTGGAGAAACATCACTATCTCATCTGGAAGATCAACTCCCACTTGATTCAAGTGATTGTTGCACTCAGACAATCTGAGCACAAGCTCAACGATTGAGCTTTTCTCCCTTAGTTTGCAGGCTAAGAAAATCGTCGGAGGTCTCATACCTCTTGACGTGGGCACGAGCCTGAAATCCCAATTTCAGCCCTTGAAACATCTCATATGTTCCGCGACGTTTCGAAAACGTCTTTAGTGCCTCAACTCTAAACCATTTAACTGAACTATCACGTAGTTATCAAAACGTGTATGTCCGATGTTCGTAACATCCACAAACGACGTTTGGGGTTCAGCACACTGAGCAGTGCATTAAGGACATAAGCTTTCTACTGTCCGCATAATTGCTACTATCAACTTTCAACTACATTTTCTCTAGGAACATATCTAAAACAGTAGAACTAAAGCGCGAGCTACGACATAATTTGCAAAAGGTCTTTTGACTATGTTCAAGATAATTAAGTTCATCTTATGAACTCCCACTCAGATAGACATCCCTCTGGTCATCTAAGTGATTACATGATCCGAGTCAACTAGGCCGTGTCCGATCATCACGTGAGACGGACTAGTCATCATCGGTGAACATCTTTATGTTGATCGTATCTACTATACGACTCATGCTCGACCTTTCGGTCTCCGTGTTCCGAGGCCATGTCTGCACATGCTAGGCTCGTCAAGTTAACTCTAAGTGTTTTCGCTGTGTAAAACTGTCTTACACCCGTTGTATGTGAACGTAAGAATCCATCACACCCGATCATCACGTGGTGCTTAGAAGCGACGAACTGTAGCAACGGTGCACAGTTAGGGGAGAACACTTCTTGAAATTTTGTAAGGGATCATCTTATTTACTACCGTCGTCCTAAGTAAACAAGATGCATAAACATGATAAACATCACATGCAATCAAATAGAGTAGTGACATGATATGGCCAATATCATATAGCTCCTTTGATCTTCATCTTCGGGGCTCCATGATCATCTTGTCACCGGCATGACACCATGATCTCCATCATCATTATCTCCATCATCGTGTCTTCATGAAGTTGTCACGCCAACGACTACTTCTACTTCTATGACTAACACGTTTAGCAATAAAGTAAAGTAGTTTACATGGCGTTCTTCAATGACACGCAGGTCATACAATAAATAAAGACAACTCCTATGGCTCCTGCCGGTTGTCATACTCATCGACATGCAAGTCGTGATTCCTATTACAAGAACATGACCAATCTCATACATCACATATATATCATTCATCACATCCTCTTGGCCATATCACATCACATGACATACCCTGCAAAAACAAGTTAGACGTCCTCTAATTGTTGTTGCATGTTTTACGTGGCTGCTATGGGTTTCTAGCAAGAACGTTTCTTACCTACGCAAAACCACAATGTGATATGCCAATTGCTATTTACCCTTCATAAGGACCCTTTTCATAGAATCCGTTCCGACTAAAGTGGGAGAGACTGGCACCCGCTAGCCACCTTATGCACCAAGTGCATGTCAATTGGTGGAACCTGTCTCACGTAAGAGTACGTGTAAGGTCGGTCCGGGCCGCTTCATCCCACAATACCGTCAAAACAAGATTGGACTAGTAACGGTAAGCATATTGAACAAAATCAACGCCCACAACTACTTTGTGTTCTACTCGTGCAAAGAATCTACGCAATAGACCTAGCTCTGATACCACTGCTGGGGAACGTAGCTGAAATTCAAAATTTTCCTACGTGTCACCAAGATCTATCTATGGAGAAACTAGCAACGAGGGAAAGGAGAGTGCATCTACATACCCTTGTAGATCGCTAAGCGGAAGCGTTCAAGTGAACGGTGTTGATGGAGTCGTACTCGTCGTGATTCAAATCACCGATGATCAAGTGCCGAACGCACGGCACCTCCGCGTTCAACACACGTACAGCCCGGTGACGTCTCCCACACCTTGATCCAGCAAGGAGAGAGGGAGAGGTTGAGGAAGACTCCATCCAGCAGCAGCACAATGGTGTGGTGGTGGTGGAGGAGCGTGGCAATCCCGCAGGGCTTCGCCAAGCACCATGGGAGAGGAGGAGGAGGGAGAGGGGCAGGGCTGCACCAACGAGAGATCGAATCGCGTTTTATGGGCAGCCTCATGCCTCAATATATATAGGGGAAGGGGATGGCTGTGCCCCCTCTAGGGTTCCCACCCCCTAGGGGCGGCGGCCAGCCCTAGATGGGTTTTGGGGTGCGGCCAAGAGGGGAGGGGAGAGGGAGGCGCACCAATATGGGCCCTAAGGCCCATATCCCCTTAGGGTTTGCCCCTTCTCCCCTTCTAGCCGCATGGGCCATGGTGGGAGGCGCCCTAGCCCACCTAGGGGCTGGTGCTCTCTCATACTTGGCCCATGTATGCCTCTGGAGCATGTGGCCCCACTTGGTGGACCCCCGGGGCCCTCCCGGTGGTCCCGGTACATTACCGATATCGCCCGAAACTTTTCCGGTTACCAAAACAGAACTTCCCATATATAAATCTTTACCTCCGGACCATTCCGGAACTCCTCATGACATCCGGGATCTCATCCGGGACTCCGAACAACATTCGGTAACCACATACAAGCTTCCTTTATAACCCTAGCGTCATCGAACCTTAAGTGTGTAGACCCTACGGGTTCGGGAGACATGCAGACATGACCGAGACGTTCTCCGGTCAATAACCAACAGCGGGATCTGGATACCCATGTTGGCTCCCACATGTTCCACGATGATCTCATCGGATGAACCACGATGTCAAGGACTCAATCGATCCCGTATACAATTCCCTTTGTCTAGCGGTATTTTACTTGCCCGAGATTCGATCGTCGGTATACCGATACCTTGTTCAATCTCGTTACCGGCAAGTCTCTTTACTCGTTCCGTAACACATCATCCCGTGATCAACCCCTTGGTCACATTGTGCACATTATGATGATGTCCTACCGAGTGGGCCCAGAGATACCTCTCCGTTTACACGGAGTGAAAAATCCCAGTCTCGATTCGTGCCAACCCAACAGACACTTTCGGAGATACCTGTAATGCACCTTTATAGCCACCCAGTTACGTTGTGACGTTTGGTACACCCAAAGCATTCCTACGGTATCCGGGAGTTGCACAATCTCATGGTCTAAGGAAAAGATACTTGACATTAGAAAAGCTTTAGCATACGAACTACACGATCTTTGTGCTAGGCTTAGGATTGGGTCTTGTCCATCACATCATTCTCCTAATGATGTGATCCCGTTATCAACGACATCCAATGTCCATAGCCAGGAAACCATGACTATCTGTTGATCACAACGAGCTAGTCAACTAGAGGCTCACTAGGGACATATTGTGGTCTATGTATTCACACGTGTATTACGATTTCCGGATAATACAGTTACAGCATGAATAAAAGACTATTATCATGAACAAAGAAATATAATAATAACACTTTTATTATTGCCTCTAGGGCATATTTCCAACAACCTCCTCAAGCTCCTATTACTCAACCAATGCCCGCAGTCCAAGTACAAGAAGATGTTCGGTCGTGTTGATGTTGATAAAATTCTCACCGGCATATCGGAAGGTAGAGTCACTCGTAAACAATTGACAAACTTTTGTGCTCACTTCTCGTTTGTGCCTAGTGTTGAGCCTCTCAAGGTACAAGAAGCATTGATGGACAACTATTGGCTCATTGCTATGCAAGAAGAGTTGAACAGCTTTGAACGTAACCAAGTGTGGTCATTAGTCGAGAGGCCAACTACGAAACACAATGTCATTGGAACAAAATGGATTTTCAAGAACAAGCAAGATGAAAATGGTATAATCATCCGCAACAAGGCAAGGTTAGTGGCACAAGGGTACTCACAAGTTGAAGGTTTGGACTTTGGTGAGACCTTTTCTCCCGTTGCTCATCTTGAATCTATTCGCATCTTACTTGCTTATGTTGCTTTCAATGGTTTTACATTACATCAAATGGATGTGAAGAGTGCTTTCCCTAACGGTCCTCTACAAGAAGAATTATATGTATCACAACCACATGGGTTCGTTAATCCCAATCACAAAGACTATGTGTATAAACTTCATAAGGCTCTGTATGGCCTCAAACAAGCACCTCATGCTTGGTATGATCATCTTAAGAAGTTTTTACTCGATGATGGTTTTGTGAGAGGGGTGATCGATCCCACCCTTTTTACTAAGAGGGACAAGGGTGATTTGATCTTATGCCAAATCTATGCAGATGATATCATTTTTGGTTCTCCTAACATTCATTTGTGCAAGAATTTTGCGGCTTCCATGACCAAGAACTTTGAGATGTCACTCAATGCGGATTTGGAGTTCTTTCTCACATTCCAAATTCAACAATTTCAAGAAGGAATATTCTTATCTCAAGCAAAGTACCTTTAGGATATTCTAGAGAAGTTTGGCATGTCTGATGCCAGTCCATGTAAGACTCCCATGCCAACCAAAATTGTACTCACTGAAGACACAAATGGTACTCCTTTCGACCCATCAACTTACCGCTCTATGATTGGTTCATTGCTTTATCTTTGTGCATCTAGACCAAACATCATGTTTAGTGTATGCATGTGTGCTAGATTTCAAGCTTCCCCTAGGGAAAGTCATCATAAGGCGGTTAAGCATATTCTTAGATACCTTGTTCACACCCCAAAGTTGGGTCTATGGTACCCCAAGGATGCTAAGTTTGATCTCATTGGGTACACGGATGCGGATTGGGCTGGAGACAAAATAGGACTGAAGTCCACCTCTGGTGCATGTTAGTTTCTTAGACGCTCCTTGGTAAGTTGGTCCTCAAAGAAGCAAAATTGTGTTGCTCTCTCCACCGCCGAAGCTGAGTACATTGCAACCGCCAGTTGTCCAACTCAGTTACTATGGATGAGGCGAACTTTGAAGGATTACGGTATCACCTATAGACATGTGCCTCTTATGTGTGATAATGAAAGTGCCATCAATATTGCTAAGAATCCCAAAGATCATACCCGCACCAAGCACATTGATATGAGGTATCATTTCTTGAAAGATCATGTGGAAAAGGGTGACATTCATATTTATCATGTCGGTACAGATATTCAACTTGTAGACATTTTCACCAAGCCATTGGATGAAGCAAGGTTTTTTTCAACTTAGGCGTGAACTTGGTATCATTGAGCTTGACAACATTATGTGAAATCTAGTACCCATTCATGCATTTTCATCATGTCTTGTTTAGATGTAGGCATATATTTAGGGGGAGACTCTCAACTCATGAGTACTCTCACCCTATATAATGCATAAATAAAACAAACACTCTCAAAGTTACCGTTTCTTTGAACTATGGTACTTTAAATGATGGAGTCGTGTTATTAAGCCCAAGGACACTATTTTTGCGGCATCATGACACTTATACTCAAACATGGTGGCCTATTGGCCACCAACTCTCCTCAAAAGGAGAGACTGTCCAATCATGTTTAGGGTTCTTAACTTGCATGTCTAGTTGCTCACCATGTGGTATTTTACATGTTTAATTGTCCATAGTATTTTGTCATATACCTATTCTTGGATTTTGGTTCCTCTAGATATGTCGTGTGCCATCTGCCAAAACTTTTGCCACCGGTCGTCCGACGCTTCTCGGACGTCCGATGACTCACAGTTTCCGACCAACCGACTTCACTCGACTGTCCGGTTGCTGTGGTGCAATCTTGCACAACCCAAAATCACTCCCCCAGGTCTCGGACGTCCGAGGTTCGCCGGTCGTCTGTCGCCTGGCACGTCCACCAGTGCACGGACGTTCGACCACGGTCGGTCGTCTGATGATCATTGCGGCTCACATATCTACTCTGGGGTCGGGCTGAACGGTTGGCCTATCCTATTTTCCCCTTCCCATGACTAAGCCTGCCGCCGCACCACCTGGAGGGCGATTTATCCCTCGCCGTCGCCTGCAGGGAGCTGCTTCTCCGCGCCCTCCCCTCCTTGTCGTCGCCCCTCTTCCCAATCTGGTACCTCTCCCCTGTTGTGTTTCTCGGTTCTCTCTCTCTCATCTCCGTCAATCGTTTGTGCACACGGTTGTGATCCCCTTTCTCTCTTGGATAATCTCTCAGCTGAGGTTCATCCCACGATGGTGAAAATCAAGCATACCGCTCACAAGGATGCCGGGGGTACCTCTGTCCGTGGTAATTTATGTTCTTTAGGTTTCAATTTTCATCATCTCCATCTTCATTCGGGCCAAGGGCTCACTATGTTTGTACATGTTCCTCTCCTCTTGGTTTCAGCCTCTCGTCGTGGTGGTTCTGATGACTCTTGGGAGGAGTTGCGTCCACGCAAGTGTGCTGGAAAACGTGTTGTGATCGCGGAGTCCTTCTCTTCCGAGGGTTTTGACTATGAATAAGAGATGGAGGAGGAGGAAAAGATGAAGGATCTAAATCAAGTTTCTATTTGGAGATCTCCGTACTACATCATCTATCAATGTATCATTCGTACCATCTATCCTAAGATGGGTGATCAGGGTTCTTGCAACAGTTATTGCATTGATCTCATGTCTCGTCTCCATGAGTATCCCAAAGGCAAGATTAATGTTCCTCATTTCCTTTGGCATGAAATCTGTCTTGCTAGCTTTCAGTATAAGCGTGCCTTTCCTCATGCTCCATTCATTCAGGCTCTTATTGAGAGTGTGGCTCCATTCTCCCTTGTCCGCACCCATGTGCATGAGAAGTGGATTATTCCTCCTCACATGGCCAATGATTTTGCTCCAAAAGGTTCCTCCAAGTCTGCTCCTGCTCGTAGGTCTGCCACTAGGTCCCATCCTACTAATTCCAGCTCGGCATCCTTTGGGATTTTTCCTTGTTTTATCGGCAAGGCTCACGCTGCCATGATGAAGGCATTCTCCTTCAACTGCACACACAACCATGATGTTGTCACTCGCTTGATCACTTCCAAGAATGCATTGAAGTCTCGTCTCCGTGACTCTTGGGCTACTGATGTGAGTGACGATGAGCGCCTCCGAGCGGCTCCTCCTTCTGACTTTGGTTTTCCTTCGGGGCTTGAGTGGGCTGATTTCCTCGACGATGCTAGTGGGAGTGGAGCTCCAAATGATGATGATGGTGACCTATGATTGTCCGAGGGTTATCTCTGTCCCTTTTTAGGTAGTTGTTGCCAAGGGGGAGAACTAGTTCTAGCTAGATATCCATGTTGCTCTTATGTTGAACCATTTACGTTGAGTGGGTGTATGACTTTATATCTATGACTTTATATCTATGTCTTATGCTGTGATGTTGAACATATTGAACCTCTATGTTCTATGAATGATGAGATATTATGATATTATGCTGTTGTGCTTATATGATGATGGTTTTATTTGGGTTTTGTGATATTTTGCTCATATATTCTAGATGGTTGTCTCTGTGAGGGAGAGCTCTCCATATAATGTTTGCAATAATTATGGTTGAGAGGGGGAGCTCTTAAATAAATGTGTCTTAAAGCATAGAGCAACTTTATTTGTTTTGTGCTATGTGTATATTGTCATCAACTACCAAAAAGGGGGAGATTCAAAGTGCAATCATGCCCTAAATGTTATTTTGATGTTGATGACAATGTACTCATAGGGGACTAATAAATTTTGTCAAGTATATCTCAGGTTTTAGTCCCCTCAGAATCAATTGTGTGTGTGGATTATGATTTCGGAAATGTTTAACCTCATCAAGAATGAAGAAACAAGACTATATTTATGTTTATTCTTGAGTATAGGATCCCGCACTATTAAGAGGGGAACATGGGTTATTGTGAAAGTCTTGCTCAAACATCTACTTCAAAGTCAGTGTACAATCTTCATCTCTGTTAGACGACCGACACTCACCTGACTTTCGGCTGCTTCTATACAGAGCCAAAACATCGGTTGTCCGGTGTGCACCGGACGTCCGACAATCCTATCCAGAGCCAAAACATCAGTCGTCCGGTCTTCACCGGATGTCTGACAATCTTTCATCCGAGCCAAAACATCGGTCGTCCAGTACCTGTCGGATGTCAGTTGTCTGCAGAGCCCTCGGTCATCCGATAGTCCGGTACTTTCTCCACAGAGCCTAAACATCGGACGTCTGGATCCTCCGGTTGTCCGGTACCCACTATACCATACCAAAACATCGGATATCCGGTCCCTGTCGAATGTCCGGTGTCTGTCAAGCCTTCGGCCGTCCGTTGTGCATCGGACTTCTGATGCTGCAGTGTTGTTCTGGGCTCCAACGGCCACTTATTGAGGCATACTATAAATATCTCTCTCATATCCCGTGAGAGGGTTGACCATTCACTTTAAGCATCCTCAAGAACACACCTTCACTCTATCTCTCACTCTCCAACACCAAATCTTAGATCCCTAAGGGATTTGAGAGCATTTGAGAGAAGTTGTCCACCTAAGTGACAGATCCACTCCTTCCCCTTCTTTGCACCAAAGGAATTCGTGATTTGAGCAAGTTCTTGAGCTTTTCCCATCATTCTTGTTACTCTTGGAGGTTGGAGACTCCTATGCGGTAGGAGTCATTCGGAGAGGAATCGTTCTTTGTGATTAACCCCGGAAAGTTTGTGAGGGTTTGGAGACCACCCCAAGGTCTACCACTAGTGGTTGAGAAACGCCTTAGTGGTGTTGTCTCAAAGGGAGAATAGGGTGAGCCTTCATGGCGTTGGTGTGCCTTCATGGTAACATCCACCTCTCTAACGGTGATGTATCTTCCCTCCAAGGAAGTGAACATCGGCATACATCCTCATCTCTCGGAGTTGCAGTTATCCCTAACCCTAACTTCCTACTTGTGGTTACTTGTCTCTTAGTCTTTACTTATATCATATTGTGCTTGCTTACTCTCCTACTCGAGTTACTTGTTTACCTTGCTTAGCTCATAGCATCACACTTGCAATTGTTAGGCTCAACTTCATATTCCGCATTATTGCCTAAAATTGCTAAGTAACAATTAAAAATTGTAATTGTACATATTCACCCCCTCTCTAGGTCCATCTCAATCCTTTCAATACTTATGACGATATCTAAGGCAATGATCATGAACATAGGCATCACATCCGTGTCAAGTAGACCGAAACGATTCTGCATCTACTACTACTACTCCACACATCGACCGCTATCCAGCATGCATGTAGAGTATTAAGTTCATAAAGAACGGAGTAACGCATTAAGTAAGATGACATGATGTAGAGGAATTAACTCAAGCAAGATGATGAAAACCCCATCTTTTTATCCTCGATGGCAACAATACAATACGTGCCTTGCTGCCCCTACTGTCACTGGGAAAGGACACCGCAAGATTGAACCCAAAGCTAAGCACTTCTCCCATTGCAAAAAAATCCAATCTAGTAGGCCAAACTAAACGATAATTCGAAGAGACTTGCAAAGATATCAAATCATACATATAAGAATTCAGAGAAGACTCAAATAATATTCATAGATAATTTGTTCATAAATCCAAATTCATCGGATCTCGGCAAACACACCGCAAAAGAATATTACATCGAATAGATGTCCAAGAACATCGAGGAGAACATGGTATTGAGAATCAAAGGGAGAGAAGAAGCCATCTAGCTACTAGCTATGGACCCGTAGGTCATTGGTAAACTACTCACGCTTCATCGAAGAGGCAATGGTGTTGATGTAGAAGCCCTCCGTGATTGAATCCCCCTCTAGTAGGACGCCGAAAAAGGTCCCTAGATGGGATCTCATGGGTATAGAAGGTTGCGGCGGTGGAAAAGTGGTTTTGTGGATCTCCTCAATGTTTTCAGGGAATAAGAATATATATAGGCGAGGGAACTAGGTCAGGAGACCCATGAGGGGCCCACGAGGCAGGGGCACACCCTACCCCATGGGCGCACCCTCCACCCTCGTGGCCGCCTTGTTGCGTCTCCGACTTCATCTCCAAGTCTCCTAGTTTGCTTCTGGTCCAAGAAAGATCATCGCGAAAGTTTCATTCCGTTTGGACTCTCGTTCGGTATTCCTTTTCTGCGAACCTCTAAAACGGGCAAAAAAACAGAAACTGGCAGTGGGCTCTTGGTTAATAGGTTAGTCCCAAAAATAATATAAAATAGCATAAAAATGCAAATTAAACATCCAAAACAGACAATATAATAGCATGGAACAATCAAAAATTATAGATATGTTGGAGACGTATGAATGCAGCAAAGTAGACTAAGTATTTCCCTCAGCTTGAGAACCAAGGTATCAATCCAGTAGGAGATAACGCAAAAGTCACCGAATACCTGCACAAACAATCAACAAACTTGCACCCAACGTGATAAAGGGGTTGTCAATCCCTTCACGGTTACTTGCAAAAGGGAGATCTGATAGATATAGATAAACGGTAAAGTAAATATCTTTGGTATTTTTGGTTTATAGATCGGAAAGTAAAAGATTGCAAAATAGTAGATTGGAAACTAATATGATGGAAAATAGAACTTATATGATGGAAAAGAGACCCAGAGGCCATAGGTTTCACTAGTGGCTTCTCTCAAGATAGCAAATAATACAGTGGGTGAACAAATTACCGCCAAGCAATTGATAGAACAACGCATAATTATGACAATATCTAAGGCAATGATCATGAACATAGGCATCACGTCCGTGTCAAGTAGACCGAAACAATTCTGCATCTACTACTATTACTCCACACATCGACCGACTCCTGCCTGCATCTAGAGTATTAAGTTAATAAAGAACAGAGTAACGCATTAAGTAAGATGACATGATGTAGAGGAATTAATTCAAGCAATATGATGAAAACCCGATCTTTTTATCCTCGATGGCAACAATACAATATGTGCCTTGCTGCCCCTACTATCACTGCGAAAGGACACCACAAGATTGAACCCAAAGCTAAGCACTTCTCCCATTGCAAGAAAAACCAATCTAGTAGGCCAAACTAAACCGATAATTCGAAGAGACTTGCAAAGATATTAAATCATGCATATAATAATTCAGAGAAGATTCAAATAATATTCATAGATAATCTGATCTTAAATCCACAATTCATCGGATCTCGGCAAACACATCGCAAAAGAGTATTACATCGAATAGATCTCCAAGATCATCGAGGAGAACATGGTATTGAGAATCAAAGAGAAAGAAGAAGCCATCTAGCCACTAGCTATGGACCCGTAGGTTTGTGGTAAACTACTCACGCTTCATCTGAAGGGCAATGTTGTTGATGTACAAGCCCTCCGTGATTGAATCCCCCTCTAGCAGGACGCTGAAAAAGGCCCCTAGATGGGATCTCACGGGTACAAAAGGTTGCAGCGGTGGAAAAGTGTTTTCATGGCCCCCCTGATGGTTTTGGGGTATAAGAGTATATATGGGCGAAAGAATTAGGTCAGGAGACCTCCGAGGGGCCCACGAGGTAGGGGGCGCGCCCTCCACCCTCGTGGCCGCCTCGTTGCTTCTTCGACTTCGTCTCCAAGTCTCCTAGTTTGCTTCTGGTCCAAGAAAGATCATCACAAAAGTTTTATTCCGTTTGGACTCCGTTTGATATTCCTTTTCTGCGAAACTCTAAAACAGGCAAAAACAGAAAGTGGCACTGGGCTTTAGGTTAATAGGTCAGTCCCCAAAATAATATAAAATAGCATATAAATGCATATAAAACATCCGAAACCGATAATATAATAGCATGGAACAATAAAAAAATTATATATCTTTAGATCTTGCAATTGAGTCTTTTCGTTTCTTGTTTTACCACTAGTTTGGTTTACAAAAGAAAACTACAAAAAATGGAATTGAGGTTGCCTCTATTATTTGTCTTTATCATGTCTTTCTTGAAAATGATGGATCGGAAAATTGTGCTCAATTGATAGAAGAAGAATTCAATGAAATGTTTGGCATAAAATCTTTGAATGATGAGCATGATTGCAATGTTGTTAGTATGAAGATGAATATCCAAAATGCTAACAATGATTGCACTAGTCATGACAAAAATGTTTCTTATAATCATGTCAATTTTTGTCGAGTGGAAAGACTTTGTGAAGACATGCCTTATAGGGATGATAGATTCTGTAAGAAGCATAAACATGATAGAAACAATTTTTTGCTCAAAGTGATAGATGAATTTGCTACAAAATTATGTTCTCTTTATCCTATTACTTGTGAACTTTGCAATAAAGTTGGTCACCTCAATTTCCAATGCATGCTTTTTCATGATCGAATCGAGTCCAAATATTGCAATACCTTGATCACCCTTGAAATTTATAATGAACTTTGTTTATTTTTGGGGTGTGAAGAATGTCATATAAAAATGGTTGGTTTGAAGCATTCATATTCACAGACCATGCTGAAACTAATTTGAAAGAAATACATATGTTTTGCATGGTAAATTGAAATGAAAATGCTATATTGCCAACTATAGAAAGACGGAAAACCAATAGAACATAAAAGGAATACTAATGAAAGGGTAAAGATTTCTACTTTCCCTCCTATTGCCTCTCATGATGAAATAGGTGACGAGAAGGAGCTCTCTATTCAACCAATCTCATCAATAATAAGCTTGGAAAAATTAATTAAACCCACACATGATGTGGTGAAGCAGAAGAAAAGAAGAAAGAGTAGAGGTAAGAAGGTATCCCTCCCAAATGATGTTGCTCCTATTATTGTTGTGCCTCTTGAGAATGAATCAAAAATAATTGTGGAAGATGATACACTTGATGATGGTTTTGTTATGCCTATTGCTTGTTGTGATGACTATGATTGGGAAGATAATGATACTTCTTATAATCTTGAAAATCTTTTTGGCACCAACTTGGGAAATTATGATTATAGTAATTGTTACACTATTGGTATTATTCATACTATTAATGATGAGAGTGATTATGCTTATGATATGCCAAGCCACAAGTTTGGGGATGCTATGTTTGATCAGAATGACATGTTTGAGAATTTATTTACTGCAATTAATGTTTGTCCCAAGCTTGGGGATGCTATGCTTAATAAATATGATCTTTTTAGTCCCCCTACTTTGAATGATCAAATTTGTTATGATGATTGCATGCCTCCTATTTATGATGATTGTAATATTTATGAAAGTGGGTTTGGAAGAGTGTCAACTTTAGATAATAATTATCTCACTATTTAGAGGGTGTTGAATCTTATCATAATGATAAAAGTGGATTTGTAGAGGTCATGACTTTATTAAGTAATGATTCCACTATTCTGGAAGAGGTTTCAATTGACTATGATGAGAACAAAGTTGCTACTTATGATGATTATTGTGACGATACTTATGTTATAAAAAGTAGTGATGATTATATTTATAAAAATTGTCATAATTATGATTACTCTTTTTTGAACATTATTCTTTCAATGTGGAAACAATTTTTAGTATTCGAGTTTCATATGATACCCCCACTATTATGAATGAGAATAAAATTGCTTATGTGGAGAGTAATAAAATTTCTATGCTTGTGGGTCATGAAAAGAATGTTTTGTGTGATAGTTATATTGTTGAATTCATTCATGATGCTACTAAAAATTACTATGAGAGAGGAACATATGCTTTTACATATCTCAATAATATCAAGTTTCCCCTCTATGTGTTGAAATTTTTGAAGTTTTGCTTGTTTTGCCTTCCTATGCTAGTTGATTCTTGATCCCATAAATTGTTTCCTCACAAAATCCCTATGCATAGTAAGTGGGTTAGACTTAAATGTGCTAGTCATATGCTCCATGATGCTCCCGATATGTTTCAATTCTTTACTTTTATGTGAGCATCATTGAAATCATCATGCCTAGCTAAAAATGCATTAAAGAAAATCCCTTGTTGGGAGACAACCCAACAATATTACCAACTATTTTTGTGTGTTCACATGATTAAGCTACTATATTAATCATGTTTTATAGCTTTTGTTTCAATAAAGTGCCAAGTAAAGCCTTTGGGATAGTGTGGATGATAGTTGACTTGATTCTGTGCAAAAATAGAAACTTTTGAGCCCAGTTCTAGAACTTTTTTAAATTCACAAAAACATGATTTTGCTATGTTTATTTTAAAAATTATTGGTATACAAATTTCCAACGTTTTCCTAATTTTTCAGAATTTTTAGAGTTGCAGAAGTATGGTCATTGTTCAAATCATTACAGGTTGTTCTATTTTTGTCAGATTCTATTTTCAATGGATAGTTTGCTTGTTTTCATGTTTCCATAGCTTATATTAAGTGATATAATTGTGAAAATGATAAGGTACAGTAGGCATTATGTGAGAACAATTTTCAATCTTGTCTTTGACAGTACCAAAGTGAATGGTTTGCTCTTATCATACTAACCTATCTCACGAAGTTCTGTTAAGTTTTATGTGATTGAAGTTTTCAAGTTTTGGGTGAGATATCGATATGATATGAATAAGGAGTGACAAGACCCTAAGCTTGGGGATGCTCAAGGCACCCCCAAGGTAATATTCAACGAAAATCCAAGCAATTAAGCATGAGGACTCCCTGGGAGGCATCCCCTCTTTCGTCTCCAACATTATCGGTAACCTTACTCGGGGCTATATTTTTATTCATCACATGATATGTGTTTTGCTTGGAGCGTCATTTTCTTTTGGTTTGTATTTGCTTGCTTTTATTTAGAATAATGTTTTGTATCTTCTACTTCAATAAAATTTTCAAGTATAGCCTCTGTCATGCTTATTTTGCAAGTCTATTTGTCGCTATTTGAAAACAGAAAGTTGCATGCTAGTGCGTGAATTCTTGAGAAAAGTCATAATGTGATAAAATGTTATTTTTTGCGCAATAAGCTATGATAAAGTTTCTATAGTGTGGTAATTTTTCAGAATTTTTGGAGTTATGGAAGTACGGATCCTTATTCATCCTTTACATATTGTCCTATTTAGATAGATTGCTATTATGATTGCATTGTTTGCATATGTTTGCTTGTTTAATGATTCCATTTGAGGATAGGAGTATTAAATATGTAGAGGCACTTAGTATATGATGTTAAATTATATTAATGATTTGTTATAGTATAGAATAATAAGGTTTTGCACTGATTTATACTAATTTATCTGACGAGCTCTTGTTGAGTTTTGTGTGGATGAAGTTTTTAAGATTTTGGGAAACCGTGATATAAAAGGAATTAAGGAGACACAAAGCTCAAGCTTGGGGATGCCCAAGGAGTCCCAAGATAATATTTCAAGAAGTCCCAAGCATCTAAGCCTGGGGATGCCCCGGTAGGCATCCCACCTTTGTTCATCAATAACTATCGGTTAGCCTTGGTTGAGCCTTAGTTTTGTTTCTTCACATGATGTGTGCTATTATTGGAATGTCATATTATTTTGCTTAGCTTGCTGTTTTAATAAAGTACTTAGATCTGAAAGTTTTTAAATAAGAGAGAGTCCTCACATAGCTACCTATTTACTTAACTACTCATTTGATCTTCACTTATATCTTTTTGGAGTAGTTTGTCGAACACTCTCATGCTTCACTTATATTATTTTGAAAGTTGATAATAGTGATGACAATTTGCGCAAGCTATGAAATTGGTCCCAGTGTGATTGATATTCAAGAAGGATAAAATAAAAGCTTTCATATAGATCGTTGGATATGATAAGTTTGATTCCTTGGTATAGTTTAGTGCTGCGGAGATAATAATATGTGAGTCATGTTGGGGAGTAATTGTGCTTTAGTAAGAATATTGGTGTTAAGGTTTGTGATTCCCTATGCAAGCACGTAAAGTCAATAGTTATGCAACGAAGTTATATCCTACTTATGGTGCATTATTCAGTCTTAGTTATGTTTAATGCGTGTTTATGACAATTTTCATTTTTTGGTTGGTTGCCTCTCAATCTATTTGCTAGCCTTCATTTGTACTAAGCGGGAATGCTGCTTGTGCATCCAACTCCTAAAAACTCAAAGTTGTGCCATATGAGTCCACCATACCTACCTATATGCATTATTTCCATGTCGTTCTAAGTAAATTTGCATGTGCAACTCTAATTTTCAAAAGGAATTTCCATTTTGTGTGCCCGTACTGCTCATTAAGCAGCAGGGTATTTTATTCTCACGATGAGTGTTTATTCACTTGTCATTGCACGAGAGTGTGGCATGTAATAGGGATGCCCAGTCTCGAAATAAAAAATACCATGATAATAAATTCCTTGGAAAGTGTTGGTATGGAAGGCACCCCTGGATACGACTAGCCATGGATTGTGAAAGAATGGTGGAAAGGAAATAAACTTTACTTTCTGTTTGGGAACCGCCTATAATTTGTCTAGCATGGAAGATATTGGGAATTCTCAGTCGTTTTCGTTGACAAGAAAAGCATGCCTCTCAAAATAATTTTATCTATCAATTTAAGCCTTGAGCTCTGGCACCTCTCCAAATCTCTGCTTCCCTCTGCGAAGGGCCTATCTATTTACTTTTATGCAATTTTTATTTTGAGTCTCCATCTTCTCTTACAAAGCACCAACTAGGGAACACTATTGCCATACTTGGGCATTAGATGTAGCTAATATTTGAGTGTGTTTCATGAATGGATCAATGATTGAGCATAATGGGCTAGGGATAGCTTTTTTTAGCATTGATATTTTGAAAGACATGATTGCTTGTTAGTGTGCTTGAGTATTGATGTCTTCATGTCAAATTATAGACTATTGCTTTCAATCATTCAAGTCCAAATATCCATCGCGCAAAGAAAATACTACATAATGAATATGATAGGTAGCATTCCACATCAAAAATTCCGCTTTCAATTGCTACTTTATCATGATGAGTTTTATGAGAAAGAGTTGTTGTTATGATGCAAGGAAAAGTGATTGAAACTATCATTGATGAAACTTATGTACTATGCTAGCATTCACACTTCATAAATAATTTATTTTATCATTTACCTACTCAAGGGCGAGCAGGAATTAAGCTTGGGGATGCTGGTACGTCTCTAACGTATCTATAATTTATGAAGCATTCATGCCATGTTTACAACAATTCTATATGGTTTTGGTATGATTTGAATGGAACTAACCCGGACTGACGTTGTTTTCAGCAAAACTACCATGGTGTTGTTTTTTGTGCAGAAATCAAAGTTCTCCAAATGCAGCAAAATGTTTTGACAATTTTTTTTGGAACAGAAGAGGCACTAGAAGCTTCACGGGAGTACTAGAAGGGGAAGGAGGCGGCCACCAAGTAGAAGGGCGCGCCACCCCCTCTGGTGCGCCCTGGTGGGTAGTGGGCCCCTCGAATCCCATCTGGACGAGAGACCGATGCCAAAAAAATCCTATAAATACAGAAACCCCTAAAAATAACCCTAGATTAGTTCCTCCGCCGCAAGCCTCTGTAGCCACGAAAAACCAATCTAGACCCTATTCTGGCACCCTGCCGGAGGAGGAAATCATCACTTGAGGCCATCTTCATCATCCTGGCGGCCACCATGATGAGGAGGGAGTAGTCCACCATCGAGGTTGGGGTTTGTACCAGTAGCTATGTGTTTGATCTCTCTCTCTCTCTCTCTCTCTCTCTCTCTCTCTCTCTCTCTCTCTCTCTTTCTCTTTCTCGTGTTCTTGGATTTGGCACAATCTTGATGTACCGCGAGCTTTGTTAATATAGTTGGATCATATGGTGTTTCCCCCTCTCTATCTTGTTGTGATGAATTGGGTTTTACCTTTGAGATTTCGTTATTATCAGATTGAATACTTTTATGGATTTGAGATCACTTGATGTATGTTTTGGCACTCAACTCACGGATTCCCCGAGGTGACATTGGGGTAATCTATGCATAGGGGTTGATGCACATTTTCGTCCTTGTTTCTCTGGTAGAAATCTTGGGGAACTCTTTGAAGTTCTTTGTGTTGGATTGAGTATTATGAATCTGAAATTGTTTGATGCATATCGTATAATCAACTCATGGATACTCATGGTGACATTAGAGTTGGTTGATGTGTATCATATGGTGTTATTTTAGTACGAACTCTTGGGCTGTTTGTTACACTTATAGGAATAGCTCGATAGATATATCGGAAAGGATAACTTTGAGGTGGTTTCATACCCTACAGACAACTTCGTCTTATGTTCTCCGCTAGATAAGAACTTTGGAGTGATTCTTTACCGCACGTTGAGGGATTGGCATATGATATAACTATGCTAGCATTGTTGAAAGATTGCACTAGTGAAATTATGAAGCCTAGGCCTTGTTTACAAGTATTACAACACCGTTTGTGCTCACTTTTGTTACTTGCTACCTTGCTATTTTCATTATTTCAAATTACAAAACCCAATATCTACTATCCATACTACACTTGTATCACCATCTCTTCGCCGAACTAGTGCACCTATACAATTTACCATTGTATTTGGTGTGTTGGGAACACAAGAGATTTCTTGTATTTGGTTGCAGGGTTGTTTGAGAGAGACCAACTTCATCCTATGCCTTCCACGGATTGATAAACCTTAGGTCATCCACTTGAGGGAAATTTGCTGCTGTCCTACAAAACTCTGCGCTTGGAGGCCCAACACAAGTCTACAAGAACAAGTTGTGTAGTCGACATCATCTGTCTGTAACGCTTAGCACTGCATTAGGTCACCCCTAGCACAACATATTGCCATGTCATGCATCATGATGCATTTGTTTGCTTTATATTTATTGTCTCTCCCCCTCTTCTCTCCGGTAGACCCCGAGACCGACGCTGCTCCCGAGTACGACTACACTCTTGAAGACCAACCCCTTTCAGCAAAGCTTCCAGGCAAGCAAAACCCCCTTGATCATTCCTATATCGCCCATTCTTTCTCTCTCATGCATGCATTAGATTTTGCTACTGTTGTTCGATAACTCCTATTCTGATGCATAGCTTGCTTTTGTACCTGTTGTTGTTACTTTACCTGTTATCCTATATGCTTAGTATAGGTTGGTCAGTGATCCATCAATAGCCCCTCACCCTTGTCCTTGTTGCCTCGCTATGTTTCCGATGACTCGATCAATGTGATCAACGACCAGAGACCGACACATCACCGGCACCCCCCTAGTTGTACGACTCTATAGAGCTACTATCGAGTGCCGAGGATGATTTCTAGTATCCCACTTACGATGATATCTCTATAGTGTAGCACATCGAGTGTGGTTAACCGAGGGTGATTCCTCACTCACCACTCTCGATGATGTCTCTATCATGCGGCTCTTCAAGCGTGAACCTAAAAGGATGATTCCTACAAGTTCACCTTGACATTTTACCTCAGGTGTTAACCTATCGAGGGTGATTCCTCTGAGTTCACCTTGATGGTAAGGACACACTATTACCTTTAACTATTACCCCATTAACTATTACTGCGGGGCTGAAGGGACAGGTGGTACCGGCCCGGTAGGGGTGGACCTGAGTTCTCGACAGTCCCTGGATAAGTCAAGTTGACCATGAGGGTACCCGCGAGGTAATGATGCGGCACGACCGGGCAGGCAGAGACCGCCCTAGAGAGTGATGGGCCTAGCGATTGTCGTAAGTCTGCGAGATGGGGCGACAGGATCACTGATCGTCTCCACGCACTCCCAATACACTAATGGGTTTGGATATGTGATCTCAGTAGGCCTCCGACCTTTTCACACTAAGCACCACGTGGGAATAAGTATGGGCACTCAGCGCCGTACGATTCTTCTAAAAGCTCTCAAACGTCAGCAATTGAGCGACGCGCGCCTGGTTGGATGGTAACCACCTACACTTATATAAGGGGGTGGGTCTGCTCCAGGCCATGTTCGCAACGCGCAGGATTGCAAAGGACGATTGGCCCATGATCCCTTCGCATTTAGGATGTAGACCGGCGTGCTGACCTCTCTGCTGAGCCTATGTAGGACTACGACATGTCGATCAGCTGAGGCCGGGCATGACCCGTTAAAGCGTGTCTGGCCAGAGTTAATCGAGCGTGTTGGGTAAATTGGTGCACCCCTGCAGGGAAGTATATCTATTCAAATAGCCGTGTCCACGATAACGGACGCTCGGAATTGTACCTCGATGTACTACAACTAGAACTGAATACTTGTTACACTAAATGGATATGATGGCCCGGGGATCGCTTCCTCGCGGGGTAGACAAGGAAGGATCTCTGGGCGTTGCTATTATATACTTGTTATTATATGCTATGTTACTCTACTCTGTTCTGTTGCTGCAAGACGCTGCAAGATGCTAGTCTTCGATAGGCTAGGCCTTCCCTCTATTCTGGCATTTCTGCAGTATAGTCCAAAGATATAGCCCCATTCCTTTGATACCGATGCATACTTAGTATAGATCTGATGTAAGTCTTGCGAGTACTTTGGATGAGTACTCACGGTTGCTTTGCTACCTTTTCCCCCTCTATCGGATTGATGTGATCAGATGACGGAGCCCAGGAGCCAGCTGATCCCGCCGACGACTACTACTACCCCGACGGAGCCTACTACTACGTGGAGACCACCGACGACCAGGAGTAGTTAGGAGGCCTTAGACAGGAGGCCTACATCTTTTCGATTAGTTGTCTTTGTTTTGCTAGCCTCCCTAAGGCAGACTTTGTTTATTTTATGTCTGTACTCAGATATTGTTGCTTCCGCTGACTTATGTATTCGAGCCTTCGTGGCCCTGTCTTCTAATATAAAGCTTTATGTTTGAATATGTATCTAGAGTTGTGTTGTGATATCTTCTCGTGAGTCTCTAATCTTGTCATGTGCATTTGCGTGTATGATTAATGCACGGACGAATCAGGGGCGTCACATTTATCTCTCCCACTGCCCATGGAGTCCATGCCAAGCTGTGCCCTGTCGTCGGAGCTCTTGTGTTTTTGTTGTTGAGAACTTAGGTTCTTGGCTGGGAGATCCTGATGCTCCTGCAAAAAAATTTAGGGGTAATACTGAACTTTATTAATCAAAGACTACAAACAGTGGGTTATAATTTAGGTCATGTGGTTGGCCAAACCAAATATGACGATCCGGAGCTAAAGAATGCGAAAAAACCAAACTATGAAAAGATGTGTGGACAACGTTCTTTGCACTTACGGTTACGGCCCATATGGTCTCCCTCCGGAAAACAACAGGAGCTGACTTTTGTTACGGCCCATGAAAAACAAGACCTCGGTGGCCCTTTTTTTTTTTTTATGAGAAGCTATACTCCAAGTCTCCAAATTCGTAAATTTCCTCTATGGATGCATCCCCTTCCCCTCGAGACGAGGTCCTCCCGTCGCCGGCGAGGTGAGAGATGAGATGAGCCTCTCGGCCACCTTCCGGGTCGCCAAAATTCCCCGCGCCACCCTCCCTCCGAAGTCTTGCAAGGTCACCCCCTCCTCGGTATCGGCCTCCCCCGCCTCCACGTCCGGAGATCCCGGCGTGAAGAAGAAAAAGGAGGCGGCGCCGTGGTGCGTCTACCTCATCGCCTCCGCCCGGGTCCCCCGCACATACGTCGGCGTCACGACTGACTTCCCTCGCCGGTGATTCCTCCTCCTCCTCCTCCATTCCCCTTTTCGGGTCTCTGCTCTCTAGCCTGATATAGCCTCAGGTGGCTCTGCTGAATTGGATGAACTTTCAAATTGATTCCTCAATTTGGTTGCAATCCTCTCGAGAAACTGCAATTTCGTTCTAGCTCGACACTAAAGAAGATTTCTACTGCTTCCACAATTTTGGTGTTTGCTGATGATTCCCCAGAAAATAATACAAGATCCAGTAACTGAGAATTTGCTCCTCTGGTAAAGACTGAATAATACTGTCGCTTACATGGTTGTTTCTTAGGCTGTCTTGCTCAGGCATGTAGCCTTGTAGGAAATACACACTCTTGAGGTTCTTTTGTGTGTTGGTGTTGGTGTGTATTGACAGCTCTAAAAGGTTAGAAAGGATGTGCATATGAGAAGAAAAATATGACAGTTTGGTCACATGACATAAGTTCTTATATTTCTTAACGGAAGGATCATTATTTTTCTAGCTTGAGACAACATAATGGCGAGTTAAAAGGTGGTGCCAAAGCCTCTTCTGCTGGAAGGCCATGGAATCTCGCATGCCTTGTCCAAGGCTTCACCAACAGAAGTGAAGGTTAGTAAAGTAAAAATCTCATCTTTCTACAGCTTCATGCTTTGAGCGAGACTGATGTATTACTAGAATCGCACACCATGCTCTAGTTTGTATGCAACTTTATGTTTTGTAAAGTTGGAATTTTTCTGGCAGTCGTCATTACATTGGACTTCCAGTTACCCTGTGAAGCTATGCTTATCCTATAAAAACACCTGCATGCGTGTTTGCCCTGATGTGCAATAGAGTGGTTCACCTTTCTTCTATAATTTCTTACTTTGATTAGTTTAACGATCAATCAGTTAGAGCATCTCCAATAGATGATGTATATTTTGGTGGTCCAAACCGGTGATGGTCCAAATTTGGAGCACCAAAAAGTGCTTTTTACATCTCCAGAAAAGGCTCAACTCCAACAGATGGTCCAAAACGAGATGTAAATAAAAGAGCAACTCCAACAGATGGTACAAAACGAAGATTAAAACGACCAACTACTACTTCATCTCAACATAGTTCAAACATGAAATTCAACATAGTTTCATACATAAATTCAACTACTAATTCGAACTACTAGATGAAACTACTCCTCGTCGTCGGAGCTACAGAACTGCTCCCGGAACTCGTCCTTGGTCGGGTCATCGCACTCCTCCTCCTCCTCTTCAGAGTCACCCCAGTCCTCATCCGACGACTCGATAGGGATCATAGTCGAGGGGCCGGCCTCGTTCTCCTTCTTCACCCCCTTCTTTTTCGCCTCGACGTCGCGCTTCCAGTAGTGCTCCAGCTCGGCCTGGACTTATTGCGGATGCTCTCGCGCAAACCGAGCCATTGCCGCCTCGTCGCTCTTGCCGGGAGCGACGACAACCGCCGGTCTCTTCTTCGCCTTCTTCGCCGGCATCTCCTCCATCCGGATGCCCTGCGGCATGAGCCACTCCGCCACTGCCTGGGTCTCGACCTCCGGGAAGTTGAGGTCCATCTTTGGCCGTTCGGCACACCACACCGCCTCGTCGTAGGCACGCACGGCCTCATCGGCGGTGGGATATGTGCCGAGCCACCAATGCCGCCTGGCGTCGAAGAACTCCACTCCGAAGTTCCCGGAGGGCTTCACCCTCACGCCGAAGAAACCGGACTTGCCCTTCGGCATCTTCTTCGGTGCCATCGGGGAGCGGGCGGCGACCGAGCGGGGAGCGAGTTGGTGTGGCGGCCGAGCGGGGCGGAGGCGGCCGGAGCGGGGCCGGGCGGGGAGTGGGGCGGCGGCATG